>NW_027315723.1:4740473-4907973 GCF_026437365.1 Eucyclogobius newberryi
GTAGTAGTATTACGATTAGTCTTGTAGTTGTCTTATATTATTGTTGTATAAGTAGTAGTATTACGATTAGGCTTGTAGTTGTCTTATATTATTGTTGTATAAGTAGTAGTATTACGATTAGTCTTGTAGTTGTCTTATATTATTGTTGTATAAGTAGTAGTATTACGATTAGTCTTGTAGTTGTCTTATATTATTGTTGTATAAGTAGTAGTATTACGATTAGTCTTGTAGTTGTCTTATATTATTGTTGTATAAGTAGTAGTATTACGATTAGGCTTGTAGTTGTCTTATATTATTGTTGTATAAGTAGTAGTATTACGATTAGTCTTGTAGTTGTCTTATATTATTGTTGTATAAGTAGTAGTATTATGATTAGGCTTGTAGTTGTCTTATATTATTGTTGTATAAGTAGTAGTATTACGATTAGTCTTGTAGTTGTCTTATATTATTGTTGTATAAGTAGTAGTATTACGATTAGTCTTGTAGTTGTCTTATATTATTGTTGTATAAGTAGTAGTATTACGATTAGGCTTGTAGTTGTCTTATATTATTGTTGTATAAGTAGTAGTATTACGATTAGTCTTGTAGTTGTCTTATATTATTGTTGTATAAGTAGTAGTATTACGATTAGGCTTGTAGTTGTCTTATATTATTGTTGTATAAGTAGTAGTATTACGATTAGTCTTGTAGTTGTCTTATATTATTGTTGTATAAGTAGTAGTATTATGATTAGGCTTGTAGTTGTCTTATATTATTGTTGTATAAGTAGTAGTATTACGATTAGTCTTGTAGTTGTCTTATATTATTGTTGTATAAGTAGTAGTATTACGATTAGTCTTGTAGTTGTCTTATATTATTGTTGTATAAGTAGTAGTATTACGATTAGGCTTGTAGTTGTCTTATATTATTGTTGTATAAGTAGTAGTATTACGATTAGTCTTGTAGTTGTCTTATATTATTGTTGTATAAGTAGTAGTATTACGATTAGTCTTGTAGTTGTCTTATATTATTGTTGTATAAGTAGTAGTATTACGATTAGTCTTGTAGTTGTCTTATATTATTGTTGTATAAGTAGTAGTATTACGATTAGTCTTGTAGTTGTCTTATATTATAGTGGACACTTCTGATGAAGCGAATTCTGGAATAAAACTCACACAAAAATCCACAAAAACCGCTTCATTCATCCAACCACAACATGTGCAGTTTAACGACCTTTGACCTGCTCCATCTCAGTGAAACACTACTACAGGACACGTATAGTGCGACGCCTTCTGAAACAGGTAAGCACTCATTTCATTAACTCTGCCGGGTGAAGTACGTGTTCACGCTCAACCGCAACTTGAAAGTCTTGCTGTTAAACCCTGTAGTATTTTGCCGTGAAAATTCTCATCAGGCTAATTAAGCTTTCCGCACCATTCAAAGATGAGACGTCGACGTGGCATCTGGGGGGAAGTGAGAAATAAATGTGCGAGAGAGTGTTAGAATATGTGAACAAATCATCTTCGCTCATCGACAGATAATATGGAGGTGAGAAGAGAGAGAAGATGGCTGTGTTTCCCCAGAGAAGATAAGATAAGATATTCCTTTATTGTCCCACATGGGGAAATTTCATTGGTGCAACGCAGGTAGATACAGAGATAGATACAGAAGAACAGATCACTTATAGGAAGTCTGAAAAACACTTTCAGACTTCCTATAAAAGAGAGAAGTGCTTTTGTGTGAGATTCAAACAGTTTTCTTTCTTTCCGTGAGCCGTCCCAAAGCAGATCTTTTGTTGTTTGTTTGTGTTTTACTCAGTTACGTACATTTGGGAATAAATATCTATCATGGGACCTAAAAAAAACATAATATACTTAGTTAAAGATATAGGTACTCGACCTGCATCACTTGCAATCCCTTAAATACATTTTGGGATGAGAACCGCACTCTGCTTTGTGTCTCTGTGTTTGTTTATTTTACACAATTTACTTACTTTATTACTATTTATTTTACTATTTATTACAATTAATGGCAATCTGGTAAATTGTATGTCCCTCCTCATTCCTCAATCCTCTACAATTCAATAAAAATGATATACACACAAAACACAAGAAATGACAGTGAAAATGTGTCATGAGCCACTAGATAATTTATATCGAAATCAAGTTAATCAACAGTTTACTTTCTTAATAATATATATATATATATATTTTAAGTCTGGTACAAATACACCAGGCCATAACAAAACAAATAAGCATATAATGTACTCCAATGGGTTATAATCACAATTTACATTTACAATCATTTACATCAGAATTTCAAATTAAATTAATAATAACAATAATCCCATTTGTTCATATATATATATATATATATATATATATATATATATGATATATATATATATGAACAAACATAATATATATATGAATTGGGAAAATAATTCAGGCATAAAGAGGTTTTCCTTTAACAAGCAAACGTTCAATCCACACAAAAACCCTTGAATTGTTATCCTTTTGTCATTAAACAAAAGTTAAAATGTGCCACTTCTACCTCCAATAATCCTGTCCTCGCGCTGCCCTCGCTGCGTCTCCTGTTATCGACTCCTGAGGCCACACATGGAGCTTAAACACTGGGTTAGCGGCCTGGTGCTGTGAGCTGTGTCAATTCTGCTCTTTAGAAAAAGGACAGGAGCCGAATCAACAGCTACCAATCGATTCTGGACTGGCCAAGTCTGAAAATTACACTCGAACAAAACAACAAAAAGCATCAAGGGGCTGTTATTGGCCATGCTTGATTTTTTTTTGTGTAGATTGGGAAGAAAAGGCATTTTTGGGGGTGAAAGCGGTTGCGGAGTTATCAAAGTGAAGGAAATAACATCAGAAAAGGACAATAGACTGTGTCAGGAATGTATGTTGTATAGGTCACGTTTAAAGTTGCACCAAGTAACTCTCCTGGTCAACGGCCGGTCTTCATGGATGTGGAACGTCACCTCGAATGATCCAAGGTTGATGCATTCACACCGCTCCTGGGTATGATTCCAGTTTACTCCAGTTACTAGACTTAACTCGGTCCTGTTCTAGTCCTTGATGCTACCAGGTTGCAAGTTACACGTCAGATCTGTGGGAAGGTAAGTGTGCTCAAAGTAACGGTGCATGTTTTTAAAGGTTTTTGAGCAATGAAAAAATCTGTGATTGAATAAATACAAGATGTTTAATGCCATACTGTGGAAACATCGCAACAACAGTGTCTATTATAACATTAAAGATATTTGGATTAGTGTATATTATAACAAGAGATTAGGCTGCAAAGTTAATCGATTAATTGTTAACTAATTTAGCAATCGAATAATTATAAGCTGGTCCATACACAGGTTTCAAAACATGCCAAGAGTTAAAAAAATATGTTTTATGACTCAAGTTGAGCCACAATTGCCTGAAAATGATTCGGGAAAATGTGTGAATTTAATGAATTTGATGAAAACACTCTTTTATCCATAAATGTGCTCCACCAGGATTATCAAACGGCTTCATATCAAAGATTAATCTTGGTCAAAGTCAGTAAAAAGGTGTGTGACGTTTGCGTTCTGAACAACTAATCAATTAATCAAAATAATAATCGCTATACTAATCGATCTGCAAAGTGATCGTAAATTGCAGCCCTAAAAGAGATGTTATTTCAAGCTTTGAAAGTCAAATATCAATAAATCCAATGGTTTTGCACTAACAGACCCTTCTAGCCGTGACCTCTTTATATTAGATTAATTGGACAACAAAAATCTGGCGTTTGGTTCACACTGGAAGGGTCCATTACGCACTGCTCATTTTGACTAAACTTACAGGCAATTAATGTTGAGTTAAATGTTGCTATATATTGTAGTGTCCAATACGTCATCACTAATGTGTTTGGTGTGATTCTTGTCCCGACCTCACCTACTGTCAAAAGATGCTATATTTTGTTTCACGCTTTCTTTCGTTCTCACCAATATTTGTACACCGCTTTTTGTGGTAAATTGTCATAAACCTTTGCTGAGACATTTACTTCACTTGAAAGCAGCACACCTACACGGCACAGGGGAGGTTTTGGAGACAGTAAAATCAATGATGTGCTAGCTAACGCGGGAGGGACGTGTTGTCAAACCAGCTTCAAAATAAAGGCTCATTCTTCCATAGCGTCTTGTCATTTATCTTTCAAACCTTTTTGTTTTACGGGCTGTTGACATATTGAGGCCTCCACAATCCTGTTTGATGGCAACAAAATGCTCCAGGTTCTAGTTAGATTCTTTCAATCGTTGGTACGAGAAGAAAGCTGACGATGTAGAGGAAGAGATAAAGAAATGAAACAAGGCAGCACAAATAATAATGGAAGTCGTATATTACACCTCGTAGCAGGGAGTTGCCCTGTTGGATTCCCACAGTGACTGTTGCCATGCGCCACAAAAATCTGATCATTATTTTCGAGTTATCAGATAAACAGTGGCATCTGTTTTCCTCCTGATTGTTCAAACATGAATGTGAATGTGTTACAGAGGGAAATACAGCCAAAATACAGCAAAAAAACTATGATTGTACGCAGAATGTAAAAGATTAAAAGTAAAATATCAACACATTGGCCGGCAACAACCATTCTTATTCTAAAAATCCATTAATTAACAAATTAACAATTACTGTCACACTCACAAGCAATTAAGGCCATATTCATGTGCATATAACTGATGTAAATAAGAGTGTTTACTTACCATTAGTATTAGTATTATTTAGTCTTATGCTAGCTATTTTTTTACTTTACTTTATTATTATTATTATTTATTTATTTTAAATTGAATTGAATTTAACTTAATTGTCATCTCTATATTTTCATTTGATGTATTTATTTTTCCTCCATTCCCTATTAAGATATGAGAGGAGTTTTGTTAATAAGAGTTTTCTGTTTTGTTTACAAGAGTTTTTTGAGTTCTTCTATTAAGAGTGTTTTGTTTTTTTAAACTTCCTATAAGTTATCTGTCCTCTCCCCCACTCAAAGTGCCCATTAGTCACAAGGAAATGCTAACTGTTGGAGAAACTGTGGCAGCCAGGAGGCAAACCACTTCCACATGTTTTGGGACTGTCCTGTCACTCACAACAATGCCCTTTGTACTGTTTTTGCCATCCCACTCAAACTTAGAGGGCCTCAAAAGTCTGGCAATGGACACAGTAAATGGAAACCTTTATAACATATTGCTGGAAAAAAGCCATTACAGAGAAACGGCTGACACAAACTTCACCAACGAATAAAGTTGTAATGGATCACAACTTAATGGAAAAAAATACATTCGGACTCTGGACCATATTACGTTAAATGAAATATGCCATGATTTTGTTTCATTGCTGTTTAGTTTATGTTTATTTGTATTTTATTTCTCCCACTCTGGTCTAATTCTGTCTTGTTTAATATTTGAAAAATAAAATAAAAATGTAAAGAAATGTCTTAACTAATAATTAACAAACCTAATTCCTAACCCCAACCCTATCCTTAATTAAGTAGTTACTAATCCTGAATCATGCATAATAAACTATATGTTCAATATGAATTAAGTCTTTGTCCATGCTTTGTTAAGACAATTTAAGGTGAAGTTATTATAAAGTGGAACCAAAAAAAAGATTAATATAAATCCGCATTACATTTGTTATCAGTAAAAGCTTATTTTTATTGTATTTCATTCCTTTTCAAGACACGTCGTATTTATGACATTAACAATCTAAATATTACATACAAATAAATAAAAAAAAAGTAAAATAAAAAAAAGATTGACGCGGCGGAGTTCTTCCTGGTTCCTCTCGCGCTCTGTTTTGATTGGGCGGGCTGACACGCCACACGCCCACACGCCACATACCATAAACTCGCTCTTTCCTCTGTTAAATAACGTCGTTTTTACCGCCTGTTCACGTCGTTTCAAACTATTTTCTTTACGATCGACATGTTTTGACTAGATTTGACGCGGAACACTTTTGGTTTGTGTGGATTTGGTCGTGATTTCGACACCTGTTGTTGCGACGCACAGGTGCTACAGCGAGTCGCGAGGGACAAACCACCGAAACTACGCGGATATACAACATTTTGAAGGTTTTATTTGGGCTTTTTGGGCCATGAAAGTGACGGTGACCTTCGGGAATACTGCCGTGGTCGTCCCCTGTAAAGCCGGGTGGACTGTCAAGGATTTAGTGGACCAAGCCACACGGAGGTATCGGAGGATTTTGGACCAACAACAGGTGAAATGGAGACGCCTCTTTAGTGCTAGCTTAGCAGCCTAAACAGTAAATCACGTGGTAATTGTACAAAAACAAGGCTAAATACTGAATAAAATAGCCCTAAACAAAGATATAAATCCATGTTGTCTATGCTAAAGTTGACAAGTTGGTTAGCATTTCTACATGACATAAATATACCATTTTAGTTGCAATTATTTTGAGCTTTACAAAATTATAATTGATGATAAATTATATACTTTAGAAAAAACACTACAGTGGTGTCATTTCTACCATTTTGTGTTCAGTAAAACTTAAAAATCAGGATTTGCTTTCAAGTGTTTTTTTATTACGCCAATTTACATATGCAAATAATGTTAAACAACATTGCTACGTGACAATAGTAAAATATAAATGGGTAAATGGTATAATTTCACCTAGATCTATGGTTAAATTTAATTGGAAACTTTTATATAGCTGCTAATCCTATAAAAATCTTAAAACCAGTTTAGAAAAAAATAATGTATTTTTATTTGAAATATAACCTATTAAATTGTCTAAACAGTTACAAACATATCTAGTCTATAGTTAACATTAATTGTTGGATCCTAATAATAGAGACACATTGTGAATGACAGTAATCAGTAGTAGTACAAATGTATTATCAATAGAAATCACCTTATTTCTAAGCCTGATTTATTAAAGTTTTAATCAACATTTTCAGTAAGATCAAGTTTGCCACATTCTAAATAAGATATTATATAAGGGTCATTAAAAAAGAAAAAGGAAAAATACGGGCACTACTAGAATAGTAGATTACTAGATTAAAATTCGAAGAATAAAGTAAGAATTTAATGAAAATAAAGTAAGAATTTAACGAGAATAACGTCATAATTTAACAAGAATAACGTCATCATTTAATGAGAATAACGTCATCATTTAACGAGAATAAAGTTGTAGTTAAAAAAAAACTACAAGTAAACATTTAAACGTTTAGGGGCCGGCGTCAATGTTCCGATTCAAAGTGACGCAAGCAATTCACTTCAAGTACAGGGTCTGGACTTTGACTCATAACATTTAGATTTAAATGTCAAATACTTGTTTAATGATGTTGATGTAAAATGAGTTTATTCTCATAGTGCCCGCATATCTTTTTATTTGGAATGGCCCTTGTACTCCGTCGTAGGTTTCTAATAGGTCAACAAAATGAAACAAGAAATTTAAACCTGTCTCTCTACATTTTCAGACGTATTATGTCCCAATTATGTGCAACAATGGCTTTTTTTTTTTGTACAATAAAGTCTCAAAAACGGTAACAATCAAATCTTAACAAGATGAAAAAGTTGTTTCAAAGTACCACATAATTAAATGTAAAGTTAAAACTTAATCAAATAAGAAGTTTAACATGCCAAAGTGTCTCCTTTTGAGTGATTATGGCCTTCATAGCTTCAATTCAATGCATTTTTGTAATGTCCAAAATCACAACAGCAGTGGTGATTTTGGGCATTACAAACAGCAGCCTCGAGGGGTGACAATGAAAAACAGATTAAACAATGTAGAAAAAGCTTCAGTTGTAGTCATCTGGACTCAGTTTAGAAAAAATAGATGTTTCGACTCTCATCCAAGATTCATCGTCAATAAGCGAATTTAGGATTTAGAATCTTGGATGAGAGTCGAAGCGTCTATTTTTTCTAAACTGAGTCCAGATGACTACAACTGAAGCTTTTTCTACAATGGAACACGCCTGGACGAATGAGGGATTACACCGACAGATTAAACAATGTTCATAGGGACTTGGCAACGTCCCTGCATCCTGTGTCCTTAGACAAATGTCCCAAGCTCCCCTGTCCTCAGACCCTCCTTCTCGGCCAGGAAAAACTACCAAATCTACCAAAATACCAAAGTTAGAAACCTGGAGAAGTTCCACAGTGAAGGAGAGATCCGACTCCCTCAGACAGAGAGATAGAGAGTGGAACTGGACCCACTCAGGAGGAGAACCAGTTCTTCGAGGCAGATGAAGAACTGTTCATATGTAGTAGAGAACACAGGTCAGCGATGTGCCTGTCCCACTCCCGGCGGGGAAGAAGTAAAGGCAGTGAACAGATTGCAACTGAAATTAAATATTGATTGATAGTAAAAGTAGTCGGAAGCAGAGGATGATGCTCAAGCTGCCATACTTCCCCCAGCATAGATGCTCGGGTTGCTAGGGCAGCGTAGCTGGGAAACTGTAGGTTTATATTTCTGTTCCTAACTGGCCTGACCATAAACTGTTTCAAAGAGGAACATTTTAAGTCTGGTCTTAAATAAAGAGACTGTGTCGGCCTCTTTAACATGGACAGGAGCTGATTCCATTAGACAGGAGCTTGAGAGCTAAACGCTCTACCTCCTACTGTGCTTTTAGAGACTCTTGGGACCACCAGAAAGCCAGCATTTTGAGAGCGAAGAGCTCTGTTTGGATGATATTGTACTATAGCATCTTTGAGGTAGGATGGGACCATGTCATTTATGGCTTTGTAGGTCAGGAGGAGGATTTTAAATTTGATTCCAAATTGACAGTCAGTGACTGTCAGTGAAGAGACTCCAGCACCGGCGCAAGGTGCTCTCTTCTTTTAGTTCCTGTTAATAATCTTGCTGCTACATTTTGAACCAGTTGAAAGCAGTCTCTATCAATTTTATATTTGTTTTGCTAGTCTAGATCATGCTAGTCATTTAGGAAGTTGTTAAACTCCTTTGTGTTTATCCTTATTGCAATGTTTGCTTATTTACCTCTCTCGCTCTCCTTCTCCACCACATTAATCATTTTGTCGCATTGACCTTTTAATAATCAACCTCCTCTTCTCTGTCTGCTCCTGTTTGCTCGCTGTCCTGTGGTGATAGGTGCCACTGCTCTCCCCCGGCGGACGTTCTGGATCGTGGCTGTCTGTCCCGTACAATAGCGTTGTAGTCCAATCCGCTGGTATCTCTGCGGGCAGGTGTGGGGCTTAGCCACTTGATGTTGGCGCGTCTTTTTGGACGTTTAGAGCGGACAGCATTCATTGTCCCGTTGAGTGATGGGGGGGATTGGAGTCGGTGACAGGAGAGGGGCTTATTGGGAGAAAACGCCCGCCTACGAGTGCACATCGGTGGGCAGAAAGAGCAGGAGGAGAGCAAGAGGGGAGCGAGGAGAAGAGGGGTTCAGACTGATGGTTGTATGAAGACTGTTGTACACAAAGGGAGTGATTAGTTGCAACATTAGGGCAGAGCAATTTGAGATAATATTAGATGTGTGATTCATATTTTAAAATCTGTATTATATTTAGCGTGCACATTTGTCCAGGAAAATTTACATTTGAGAGAAGTTTGAAATCTTAACTGTTAAACTACAAGAATCCCATGCACATTTGTAGTTAAGTAGTTAAGTCAATTCATTAATGGGTCGAGACTTACTCTGAGTCGACCACTTTTTTTATTATTTCATTTATTATTTCATTATAAGCTGGACAAAGTCATCAAGAAGTCCAGCTCCATCCTGGGCTGTGCTCTGGACTCGGTGCAGGAGGTGGGGGACAGGAGGGTCCTGGCTAAACTCACATCCATGCTGGACCATGAGTCTCACCCCCTGCAGGACACTCTGTCCCCTGCAGGACACTCTGTCCGCTCTGGAGAGCAGCTTCAGTGAGAGACTGATCCACCCTCGCTGTGTGAAGGAAAGGTTTCGCAGGTCTTTCCTTCCTGCTGCTGTCAGACTCTACAACAAACACTGCTAGCCCTGAACATGTGCAATACTGATGTAACCATGTGCAATACCATCATATTCATGTGCAATACTGAATCAACCATGTGCAATACCTGTAAATAAGAGTGTTCTATTTTGTTTTTTATACGGTTTACTTGCCTGCTAATAGTATTACCTAGTCTTGTGCTAGTTATTTTATTCTATTATAATTATTTTATTATTATTATCTGTTTTTTATCTTTATTTTGTATTTTTATTATCTATTTTATTTTATTTCCCCCCCTCCATTCCCTATTAAGATAGAGGAGTTTTGTTAATAAGATTTTTTTGTTTTGTTCATAAGAGTTCTATTAAGAGTGTGTTTTGAAACTTATAATCTGTCCTTTCCTCCTGTTCTACTGCGTTGTAACAATGAAATTTCCCCTTGTGTGGATATTAAAGGTTTATCTTATCTTATCTTATCTTATCTTATTAAGATCATAAGGAACAGAAAGGAGAAGGCATGGAGTGAGTTAACTGGAGTTTGGGGAATGGCTGCATACTTTCATCTGTCTTTTCACTTTTGTATATTTGTACTCGTGTGTACATACTTTTTGCCCTCTTATGTACATACTATTTGCCCGCAATCCCAATCATTTCTAAGAGCTATTGTCAACGACTTGCCACACTTCTTTTTTTATTTGATTAATTGATGCGACAGGGTCAACTACAGCCGTTTGTAGAGCTCTAAACTACAACTACAATAAGCCCCCAGTGGAGACATGATATTTTGTTTGCAGAGGAAATGGTATTACTTCAAGTAGGTACATTTTAATTAGGGCTCTAGAGTGCTCGACTGAAATATGAAATACTAATTTCTATAAAATACAGCATATTTTGTTCTTTGCAGAGGACATTCTATTAAATTAAACACAGCCTTTGCAATTGAATAAATGTATCAACACAAATTGTGATTTTTGATAATTTTTAATCAAATGTGCAACCATTCAGACTGTGATTTAAAGTTTATTGCAATTAGCCGTGCAGCCCAAGTGAAGTGAAGTGAAGTGAAGTGAAGTGTCTTACCCCAGCACAGGACAATGATGTGGACTGCCAGAGGAAGTTTGGAAGGCCTTAAAATTGAGGTTTGATTCTTTGCTGTTAAAGATGCGTCTTAATCAGAGCCGGCCCTGTGCATTACTGCAACAGTATAACTACAGTCATCTGTAAGCCTGTCACTGTCCTTGTGGCCGATGCACACTAATGTGCTGAGTTAGCGTCTAGTGGCGCCAACTAATTAGAACGCTCAATGAAAGGAAATCACTACTTGAGCATTTTAATCAGAGGAATGGCATTGTGGGAAATGAGCTGGCAGTACGGGGCAGTGGACAGAGAGTGGAGTGTGGCTGCAGTGGCTATATTTAGACCTGTGAGAGGGACAAATAACAAAAAAAGATGAAATGTGCACAGTTTGAACCAGAGCAATAATTATACTTGGGTGTGATGGACTAATAGGACTAAGTGCGAATTGTATAAATACACTTGACCGTAATTGAAACGTTTTAAACGCTTATTTAAGTAGAATAGAGCTTTACGATTAATCAAATTTTAATTGAGATCCACATTTGCATGGATTGGCCTGAGCGTTTTTAACTGAGAGGTCTGCAGACAATCATGTGGAATTAAACTTTGGAGGAAGAAAATGTATGATTTTTCTGTTTTGTTTTTTGTTTAAAGTTTTAAAACTTGGTCATAATTAAGTACATTTAATTCATTCAAACTTTAAATGAGTAGCTATAAAAAGTAAAAACAGGGTTTAAAGTCATTACTTTTTTGGCTCAATGATTTGGCAGAAGAAGTGCACACTAAAGCAAAGGTTTTAGGCCTCTTGCCATCTCCCATCTCTGTCTGAAAGATATCAAAGTGAACTTTTTATTTTGAATGGTTGCAATTAGCAAATTACAAATGCTGCAATTCTTTTGGTGCTAAAGCTTTTACTTTAGTTTAGACTTTGACAAACATGTTCTCAAATTCATAGGATTTTTGGTTTAGCAGTTCAGAGTCCAGTCTTGTCAATGCTCTTGAATTGGTGTAAACTGAATTTTATCTTTGAATTTAGTCTTTGCTCATGTCTTCTTACTAAAAGACAATAATAAAACTTATGTCATCACTACATGTTGGTTGTTCGTAGTTTGCCCTGATTATGAACTAGGATCGTCAGCAGTTTACCGAGTAAGACCAGTTTTTCCAGCCAAACCTCAAGCCCTTTATTTTCTGTGAGAGTGGCTAAACAAACAGACTAATGCACTTCAACACTGGCTTTTGTCTAATAAGACGTATAAAAGTGTTGCAAAACTGAAACTGATTTTTTTTGTTTCTCTGAAAAAAGAAGTAAAGATTATTGGAGGAATAACATAGTCCTAATAGTCCTAAATTAGGACTTAACTCAGACTTAACTAGGCCTAAACTAGGGCTGAACTAGTGCTAAACTATGTACAAACTAGATCCGAACTAGATTAGATTAGATAATACTTTATTGTCAGATCCAGAATCTGAAATTGATCTTGCACAAACACAATTACATTACACATTACAGACAACCAGAACATGTAGGACATCTAGCAAAAAACTGTCTACTCCCATCTATGATGTTTGTGTATTTTGTAGATGGTTTAGTTTTAGGATGGACTGTATGAAGGATTGTTTGAGTCTGACCATATTAAAGTGTGTCACACTGTCCCGACGTCCGGATGGTAACGGCACATATTCATTATGGAGAACATGGCTGGGGGGAGAAATTATGTTTTTGGCCAATCAAATAGTGTTTATATACTAATACTATCTAACAGTCCATCCAAGGGTTAGCCCACAATCTTTAAGCATATTTGAATCAGGCGTCGCAGTCCAGACTTTGCAGTGACTGAGAGAAAGCTATTGCAGCACGCTGAGGATGATGGAGGTTAAGAACGGCAGGAGCACCTGTTGTGTGGCCCAGAATGACCTGAGGCGTTTGATTTTTACAGATGAAGTCAATGTGATGTTTTCATGATAATTGTACATATAATTGTATAATTTTAATGTGGGTACGGAAAGTATTCAGACCCCTTTACATTTTTCACCGTATGTTTCATTGCAGCCATTTGCTCAAATATTTTTTTTTAAAATTTGTATTTCCAATAATGTACACTCAGCACCCCATCTTGACAGAAAAAAACACAAATGTAGACATTTTTGACAATGTATTCAAAAAGAAAAGAAGTATTCATATTTGCTGTTATTTCTGCTGCTCCTCTTGAGATGGTTCTACTCCTTCACAGCTGTGCTTCATGGAACTGATTGGACTTGATTAGGAAAGGCTCACACCTGTGTGTATATAAGACCTACAGCTCACAGTGTCAGAGCAAATGAGAATCAGGAGGTCAAGGAGCTGCCCAAGGAGCGGCCCAAGGAGCGGCCCAAGGAGCTCAGAGACAGAAATGTGGCAAGGCACAGATCTGGCCAAGGTTACACAAGAATTTCTGCAGCACTCAAGGTTAAGAGCACAGTGGCCTCCATAATCCTTAAATGGAAGAAGTTTAGGACGACCAGATCTCTGCCTAGACCTGGCTGTCCAGCCAAACTGAGGAATCGTGGGAGAAGAGCCTTGGTGAGAGGTAAAGAAGAACCCAAAGATCAAAGAGCTCCAGAGGTGCAGCAGGGAGATGGGAGAAAGTTCCATAAAGTCAACTATCACTGCCTCCACCAGTCGGGGCTTTATGGCAGAATAGTCCGACTGAAGCCTCTCCTCAGTGCAAGACATATGGAAGCCTGCACAGAGTTTGCCAAAAAACACATGAACGACTCCCAGATATGAGAAATAAGAATCTCTGGTCTGTTGAGAAACTGTTTTGTGTTAATTCTAAGCAGTATGTGTGAAGAAAACCTGGCACTGCTCAGCACCTCCCCAACAGTGAAACCTGGTGGTGGCAGAATCATGCTATGGAGTGTTTTTCAGCTGCAGGGACAGGACGACTGGGTGCAGTTGAAAGAAAGATGAATGCGGCAAATACAGAGATGTCCTGGAAGAAAACCTCTTCCAGAGGGTTCAGAACCTCTGACTGTCTTGTTGGAAGGCGAACCTTTGGCCCAATGACCCTGAGCACACAGCTAAAACAACAGGAGTGGCTGCGGAACAACTCTGACCATTCTTGACTGGCCCAGCTGGCCCAGCCAAATCCCTGACCGAAACCCAATTGAGCATCTCTGGAGAGACCTGAAAATGGCTGTCCACCAACATTCACCATCCAACCGGAAACCTGGAACTGGAGAAGATCTGCAAAAAATGGCAGAGTATCCCCAAATCCAGGTGTGAAAAAGCTGCATAATTCCCAAGAAGACTCATGACTCTACTAGCTCAAAAGGGTCTTCTACTCAAAAGGTCTGAATACCTATGACTAGAGCTGCCACGATTATTCGAGTTAATCGAGTAATTCGATTACAAAAAAGGTTTTTATTTTTTTATTGCCTTGATGATTCATTTAATTTACTTATTTAATTTAAAAACACGTGAATCTGTGGCGCGTGGAGCGCACGGAACGACTTGTGGAGCTTTTATTTCCCACGGAGCTTCTTCCTGGAGCAGCTGAAGCGCAACAGAGAGAGCGGCGTGTTTTAAACTCACGAGTGTGAACGGGAAGAGTTTTGTAGTGTAAATTTGCCCCCTCGTCCTCCACACTCGCGGACCCCCGCTCCACACTCACGGTCCCCCGTGCTCCAAACCTTGCTTCCCAGTCAGACTCCTATGTTTAAATCACGCCGCTCTCTCCTCTGCTGCAGATAACAGCAAATACATCCATGGAAACAGCAGGAGCACCGCGACCATGTTATAATAATCTGATGTGATACAGAAAGTCTGCGATGACACGGAGCCAAAGTGACCAGCGCACGGAGCCAACGCCGCAAAGGGACAAAATGCAAAATGTAGTCACCGCTCATAACCAGCATCACTGGTCCCACACACAATGTTTTACAAACAAGTGTCTTATTTTAAGTTCTGTGACAGAAACTATTAATTCATAGCTACTGTAACTGTTTAAAGAATATATATAAAGGACTACATAACTTGTCACCACACAGTTTGTATTTACAACAGAACACTTTGGACTGAAGTGAAATGTTGCTGTTTTGGGGACAAACTTTTGTGAAATTAAGAATAAAATGTGTTTTGTTTTTTTAAGCAGAAACTCCTTTTTTGTTTATTAGTATAATCTATAATGTTTATTTAAAAAATAATTTTATATGTTTTAAAATAGTTTACGAAAAAATGTATCGATTACTTGATTGATCGAAGAAAAAATCGATAGATTACCCGATTACTAAAATAATCGATAGCTGCAGCCCTACTTATGACCATGGAATATTTCAGTTTTTCCTTTTGAAATAAATTAGCAAAAATGTCTACATTTGTGTGTTTTTTTCTATCAAATGGGGTGCTGAGTGTACATTAATGAGAAATAAAAACTTTTTTCATTTTTACAAATGGCTGCAATGAAACCAAGAGGAAAATTGAAAGGCATCTGAATACTTTCCTTTACCCACTGTATGTCAATATTATTAATATAATAATTAATTAATATTCACCGATTTGAGAACTGAAGCGACTGTTAGTCCCTTTTTAAAAAATGCGCATGCACACACTCACCCCCCACCCTCCGAGAGGCCGCCTGCCATCAAACATCGCATCTCTTGTCTTCGCAGATTTCCTTCTCTTCTGAGCTCGAACACAGTCTTTCTATGTTGTAATTTTTGTACTTTACACTGAAGGAACTCACTAAACACACACCGGCATATCAACCACACATGCACAGCCAGGGAAACGTGCTGCTATGCTGGGAACGAGGCAGAACAATCCTGCAGGTGTGCAGTAGGACGCCGGGAATGATTGACATGTGGGATAACTACTCGGCTGTCCACGCCACGAGGAAATGAGACCAACAAATCTAAACTAGGTCTAAATTAGGTCTAACCTAGGTCTAAACTAAACTAGGACTAAATAATGACTAAACCGGGAAAAGAAAATTGTGCAACACTAGCTTACAAATGTAGCCTGACAAACCAAGCCGGACGGACTTGATGACTACACATACTTGTTGAACAAATTCTCTTCTGTTTTTTAGCAGGGGGACAGTGTGGTTCACACACACCATCTTGAATATAGTGATGGGGGCATTTTGGACATGGACGACCCTCTGGCTGATCTGGTGGAGGATCGAGAGAAGGTAAGAAAATGTACCTTTTTTTTTGCTGGCGATATGTTGCGTTAAATATTAAATGTCATCAACCTACGATGTCTTGTTGTCTTGAAGGGACTGTATCCGATTTGTAATAAAGTCACATTTATCTTTCCCCAGTACGGATATATTGTGAAAGCAGCTCTTAGGATCAAAATGAGAGCCGCTGTGTGCTGTTTGCATCTAACTATAAGTGTTTGTAGTGGCTGTAAACCAGGAAGTAACGCTGATGCGCCGGTAGCATGCTATTTTTTAGCATTAACTTTTGTTGGTACAATATCTACTTGACCCGCAAAATCTATTCAGGCTTGACTCCTGGTGGACTCCTGGACGCGAGTACTAGTGGAGCAGTGTGGTTTTTACTCCACAATATGGCATTAAACATATATTGTACTAATTAAATTGCTAAGATTGCTATGATAAAAAATAAATTGAAAAACATCCCAGATCTGACCTGTAACGTGGTGGTGTTGTCTGTTTTTCTCATGAATGCCATACTGTGGAACATTCTAGGCAAAGCATTAAAAGGTTTATTTTGAAGTGACGCTACAGATTTGGTCTAGATAATTCTTCCTCCTCTGCGTTTGTGAACTTGAAACCAATAAACTCTCCTCACTTTTGCCGGCTTTATTGACTTATCCTGATTTTCCTGTTGTTTTTTCTTGTCTTTGCTGCGACAGCTCTTGACACCTGAAGGACAGCATTCCTTCCCAATGGATTAACAAAATAAGCCACATTTTTCACTGCCATTTTGTTTTTTTCCCCGAGCGGTTTGAGAGAGCGTAAATTGCACCATTGCACTTGTCATTCTTCGTTACATGTCGAGGATGGAAAAGTGGAAAAGGAATTGGTTTTGTGTTAGTTTTTTTTTGTTTTAAGGCTGCAAGACAAGACATTCAATAAACAAAGTGAGAGTGATGCCAAAAAGATTTAGCTTGTCAGATGATATACGGAACTCAAACTGTTGTAGTGCAATAAGATGCGAAAATGTTTGTCTTTTATGTGCAAACTTTAAGGTGTGATGCTGCCTCTAAGCAAGGTTTTTGAACAAAATTGTGACATTTAAACCCTTGGAAATGGCTATACTAATAAAAGAATGCCCTGTATTTCCGAATATGTTAAGGTCTAAACTACAGCGTTGGCAGCTATTACACATAAGATCCAATTTTACCATTTCAAAATTAAATTAAAATTGTAGCCCTAGTTTATATGACGAGTTTGTACTTTCATTTGTTTCTTTTTCTATGGAGCTTACTTATTATCTCTCCAACAATCATTAATCAGCACTTTGGTGATGAAAATGATGTACTACTAAGACTTAGTCAGCAAGTGCAAATGGTTACAGAATAACTGACAGTATGTTGATGATTTTTAGACTGATGTGTGGCATCATTTGGTAAAAATATTGTGAAAAATGGGACATTGCTGAATAATGGATGCAGATGGAGAGGAAAATGGATGCTTTTTTATTTGAGAGAAGAGGGTCTCATCTTTTGGGAAACTGCGTCAAAATCATAAGATCTGTAAGAAATCCATGAATTTCCATTTTCTATTTGATGTTTTGTTTTTGTGGGTCTTCCCTTATGAACCTGATGCTAAACTTGTACCATACTGTTGCTGTTGGGGATTAGCATAGCATTCATTATAATCTATTTCAATATCAAGATGAAGATTTTGAGACATGCAAAAATAAACAGAGTTGGATTGAAGGTGGTTATGATTTTAAAAAGAAGACATTTGCATTTTGCATATTAAACAAATTACATTAAAAACACCCGCGACCCGAAAGGGAACAAGCGGTAGAAAATGAATGAATGAATGAATACATTAAAACAACATGGTCCGCTGTTGCGCCGCAGGACTAATTACACTCATTTCTATGTGAAGATAAGTCCGATTGTAATAAAACACACAGCGTTTCGAAGCGTAAAATATAGAGAACAGAACGTGCTTCTACTGTGCCCTGACGTCTTCTTCTACAGTGTGTCAAACGCTTGTGCTTCCTGCTAGAGTGCCCCCGGTGGCTGTTAGCCAGTAATGTCTATAAATTAGATGCACCGTTGTATTGGCTGCAGGGTTCAAAGCGTGGGAAAAAAGTACGGTAAACATAATTAGGCCCGAGCCCCAGCAGGGCGGAGGGCCTATTGCTCCTGCCTTCGGCAGCGTTGCAACTGTTCGACCAAACATGCGGGCTGCGCCCGCATGTTTGGTCGAACAGTACCCCGTCGCCCCTGGCAAGTACAGTGAACTAGCCCATGCCGACAACAATTAGTGAATGGGCGTAGCCCATTCACTAATTGTTGACAACAGCAGCGCGAAGCGCTGCATTCCTCCAAAAACCCTCCTGACATCGTCCCGTACGCGAGAATCCATGCCGCAGGCATGGGCCATGCTTGTATCTGCTCAAATCAATGGAAGTCTATGGGGAGTGGGCGGGGCATCCCGACGGAATAGGGAGTGACGAGCGCGTAAGCGCTCGTAATGATGATTCCTGAACATGCTCAAAAACTCACCAAACTTTGCCCAAAATTCAGAATCGGCGAAAAATTTTATTTTTTCTGGGCCATTTTTTTTTTTTTTTTTTTAAATGGCGCGACAGCGCCACCGACAAAAGTCAAAATACATTGCGCCTATGGGAGACGCCCCGAGGTCAACTTTGGCGTAAAGCTACGAAATTCGGGACACGCATTCCTCTCGTGAGGACAAACAAAAAAAAATCATTGTGGCCACGCCCCCAGACTTACCCTATGGCCGCCATCTTCCTTTGAAAATGAAAACACGCTGTGTTAGCCATTTTGTTCACGTCAAACTTTGACGAACTCCTCCTAGGGCGTTTTGCCCACCGACTTCAAAATCGGCGTACGTCCTCTGGACAAGTGGGGCATCTAAAGTTATCCAATTTTTTGAGATACCTTTTACGGTCTGTGTGCGGCGCAGCCGCAAAGTTGGACAACTTATTTTGGAATATTGCAGATCTAAAAATTGCTCCCATTTGATCAAAACGAGTCCGATTAGGACCAAATTTGAATCAGTTGTTAAACTTTCTAGTTTGGACCAGTTTAGGCTGACAAAATTGAAATGGGCGCGATAGCGCCCCCTACAGAGTGACCTTTAAATTAACATTGAAGGTCAAAAATTAGTTTTACCAAAATTGTCTAAACTTTACCCAAAATTCTATTTTGCCGTCCCGATCACAAAAGCCAATCACAAAAATGCCTAAATTATTACGGCGTAGTCGTAGCGATGACAGAAACCTCCCATGTTATCCCTATGGGAAAACCGCAAAATCTCTCAAATTACCACATTTTTATGTTTTACACTTTAACAAACTCCTCCTAGTGCGTTTTGCCCACCAACCTCAAAATCGGTGTACGTCCTCTAGACAAGTGGTGCATCTAAAGTTATCCAAATTTTAAGGATAACTTTTACGGTCTCTGTGCGACGGAGCCGCAAACGTTTCCCAACAATGGTGCACTGAATGATTCAACACAAACAACAAAAGATAAGATAAGATAGCCTTTAATGTTACAACGTAGTAGATACAGGGGGAAAGGACAGTAACTTATAGGAAGTTTAAAAAA
Source organism: Eucyclogobius newberryi (assembly GCF_026437365.1). Taxonomy (NCBI): domain Eukaryota; kingdom Metazoa; phylum Chordata; class Actinopteri; order Gobiiformes; family Gobiidae; genus Eucyclogobius; species Eucyclogobius newberryi. The sequence continues at coordinate 4,760,221 of NW_027315723.1, forward strand.
CACTCTTAATAGAAGAACTCTTATAAACAGATGCCAGGGCCAGGTATACGAACTGCAACGGGTCCATGGCTTTGAATATATGAGATATGAGATAATAGATATGATATGTACACCACCAGAGTCTAATTACATCAGAGATCACATCTTCATCCTCTTCTTCCTCTGTGCACTCTTCTGTGCTGTGACTCTCGGCTCTTGGCATCAAAGCTGTAAACAAATAACAGGACATTTAAGAAATGGCTAACTATTTAACATAAAACACTCATTAACTATTTTTTTTTTTAACACAATGTGAGAGTTTCAATATAAATACCTGAAGTGCTGATAACTCTTGATCTTTGGAAGCCGTCTGAAGAAGGGACTCAGATGCTTCTGCCAGTCCAAGTTCTTGACAAACACTTTGCCATCCACCGTTCCAACAAGCTGTGGGATATTGAAGTGAGACGTTGGCGGTGAGGGTCCAAAGACAGCACATTAGATTCTGTTGTAGAGATCTGTGCGTGGCCTGCAGCTTCTGATGTGTGGGAGAAGCTGTTTCCACAGTGATCTGAAGCTTGATGTACAAACTGCAGGCTCACCTGAAAAACAGATGTTACTTATGGTTTATTATACTCTAATCATTAAAACATGAAAATCACCAAAATAATGTTTTACACTTACCACGCTCCTTAGCAGACTTCACGTAGAGACAGGTCATGTCAGTCAGGGTGTCTTTGCCAATTCTGAAAAGGGGGATAAAAGGATTAGGGTTAACAGTAATATGGGAATAACACGCTTCACAGATAACAGTTCATATTGTGACGTTAACGGTGTATTTAAGATGCAAAACGCGGAGATATTGGGACATCTGCCCTCGGCTAGCGGGGCTAGCTAGCTCACTTGAGATAACACTGCTCGTAAAAGCAAAACACTTGCAGAACAGCACACCAAAACATAATCATACACTCGAGTTTAAAACCGGCGCACATTAAAGTGATTAAAAGCGGGTGTTTTAGTCGCAAAGCTTACCTGGTTCAGCCGTCCTGTTGTCTCTCCCAACACCGTGCACAGAGAGACACACAGGAAGCTGATAATGGCCAGGCAAGCGCGTGATTGGTTCGAGTGACGCAGTGCGTGCGTGACGTGCAACGTACGTAAGCCACGTGACCAGAAGCGGTATCGGGAGTTGTAGTTTTTTTCTCTTCCCACGCCGAAAAATAACCCGATAACATAGCAAAGTTTAGCTTACAACTTAGCTCCGAATAGCTGCGTTTAGCTCCGGGCTGTGGCGCTAACAGCCGGTTTAGCAGCATAAAACAGACACAAAGCACGACCCACACAACCCACGGGCCAACCCACGCCGAAAAATAACCCGATAACATGGTGATAACAGCAAGTAGTCACATTAAGCCCATATTGCAGAGTGCACTGAAGCAACATGTTAGCTTAGCATTAGCTCCACCGGAGCAGACAAGTAAGATTCTGAAGTGATCACGAGACCGCCTTAAAACACAGCGTTAAAGCAATAATTTAGTAGTAAAGTAAAAGTGTACCTGAGTAAACAATTCCGTTCCAATGTAGTCCAGGAAATGTAAGCTCTGAAGACTGTGCTCTGCAGACGGTCTGGAGTAATGAGAGGAAAACACGGAGCACGCAGCAGCTGCCATGCGGATCACAGCTGATTGGTGGAAAATGTAAACAACACGTTGGCTAGAAAAAGGTGACGCCCCCCAGGAGAGCAGGAAAAAGACCCGAAAACTCCACATTTTTAACAGCTTAATGTATACGTTTAAGACAACCAATAGTGTTATCTGAAGCACACAGGGGCTTATTCATAACTTCAACTAGCACATTCTGCAAAAAAATGAAAATCACAAATTTTGGGGGAAAAAAAGTAAAATGCTGTTTTTCTCAGTTTCACCGAGGCCGACATGGTCCGACAATTGCGGCGGCGGGGCACATTTTTTACGCTTCACACTTTAACAAACTCCTCCTAGTGCGTTTGGCCCACCGATCTCAAAATCGGTGTACCTCTTCTAGACAAGTGGGGCATCTAAAGTTATTCAAATTTGATGGATAACATTTACGGTCTCTGTACAGCTGAGCCGCAAACTTTTCGCAGAATTTGGACTATTTGGCCTTCAGAGTGGCCTATAAACAAGAGTTTTTCCAAATGACAGGACATTTTGCACACAATTCTCATTTGCCATCCCCAAATTAAAAGTATGAGAGCCAAAGTCATATTTTGTACAGCGTAGCCGTAGCGATGACAGAAACATCCCATGTTATCCCAATGGGGAAACCGCAAAATCTCTAAAATGACCACATTTTTACACTTCACACTTTAACAAACTCCTCCTAGGGCGATTACCCGATCAAGTTCATATTTGGGGAGAATCATATACACAAGCGGGGCATCAAAAGTTATCCATATTTTGATTTTAAGTGGTACGGTCTCTGTGCGGTAGAGCCGCAAATATATGTCACAAATGGGAAAAACGCCAAATCTTTGAAATGTTCACATTTATGCTTCACACTTTAACAAACTCCTCTGTGGGCAATAGCTCGATCAAGCTCATATTTTGGGAAAATAATCTACACAAGCGGAGCATCAAAAGTTATCCATATTTTTATTCCAAGTGTCACGGTCTCTGTGCGCTGGAGCCGCACATTCGACCGATATTTGTGTTCATTTGCACTGGTTAAGCACAGCATTGAACATGTACAATGTGTCACTGTCTTAGTTCTTAGACAATTGCGTTAGCGCCAACTCTGTAAAATGCAGAGAACAGAGTCGGAAGGCCGGCGGCCCGCGAGGGCCGTTGGATGCCGCTTGCGGCTTTAATTAGGCCCGAGCGCCACAAGCTGGCGAGAGGCCTATTAATCTCGTAAGGCCGTGCGAAGCACGGCTGCGAAAGTGCGCACGTAGTGCGCACGAAATCGAGCGCGAAGCGCTCGCCCACTTCCAAACACTCACTAACGCACTCCTTCACTCACGCACGCCCCGTGCATACTAATTAATAGTAGGAAAATGGAACATTAACGTTGTAAACGGGCGAAGCCCGTGCAAAAGTGCGCACTAAACGAGCACTTTACATTGGGATATAAAGCACTCATTTGCCCTAAGTAGCTCACGAATACGTTCCCCATCTCTTGCATGTTCCGTGCATATAAGCATGTAATGCAAAAATTGAACATTATTACTGTATAGAGGGCCAAAAACACAAAGTGGGCGGAGCCCACTCAAAATTAACGAAAGTACCCGTCAGTGACCAGGGACCCACACCATGAGGTAGGAAAGCGCGAGCGCTTTCCGAAAATGTATAGTTTATGATATTTGAAAAATGGGAAACATTGTTTTCGCATCGGATTCTTCTTCTTCTTCTTCTTCTTCTTCTTCTTCTTCTTCTTCTTCTTCTTCTTCTTCTTCTTCTTCTTCTTCTTCTTCTTCTTCTTCTTCTTCTTCTTCTTCTTCTTCTTCTTCTTCTTCTTCTTCTTCTTCTTCTTCTTCTTCTTCTTCTTCTTCTTCTTCTTCTTCTTCTTCTTCTTCTTCTTCTTCTTCTTCTTCTTCTTCTTCTTCTTCTTCTTCTTCTTCTTCTTCTTCTTCTTCTTCTTCTTCTTCTTCTTCTTCTTCTTCTTCTTCTTCTTCTTCTTCTTCTTCTTCTTCTTCTTCTTCTTCTTCTTCTTCTTCTTCTCCTTCTCCTTCTCCTTCTCCTTCTCCTTCTCCTTCTCCTTCTCCTTCTCCTTCTCCTTCTCCTCCTTCTCCTTCTCCTTCTCCTTCTCCTTCTCCTCCTTCTCCTCCTTCTCCTTCTCCTTCTCCTTCTCCTTCTCCTTCTCCTTCTCCTTCTCCTTCTCCTTCTCCTTCTCCTTCTCCTTCTCCTTCTCCTCGGGACCAACCCCCCTATTTTTCACCCAGTGAACATTGACGAAAAGTCACAAAAATTTGCACACCTCTAAAAATCGTGCCTCTCTACATTCTGGCTATTTCCCTTTTCTAAAATAAAAAAAAATTGGCACGTCAGCGCCCCCAAATGTACCAAAAATGCATTGAGAGATGGGAAATGACCCAAAAAAAATCTGATCGTAGAATCATGAAATTTGGCGCAGAGGTAGATGGTGACAAGAGAAGTAAAAAATATTATTACGGCAACGCCGTCCGCCCAACCAAATGTCGACCATATTGCTTCAAAAATGGCTAAACATGATTTTGGAGTTTTTCCAAACGTCGTACTTTTACGAACTCCTCCCAGGGCGTTGGCCCTAAAAAGCTGAAATTTGGTGAAAATGCTACTGAGGAGTGGGACATCAAAAGTTATCCAAATTACATTGATACCTCTCACGGTCTCTGTGCGGCGAAGCCGCAAACTGTAGCTAGAATTTCAGAAATCTCCCATATTTAAAATTTCTGCCGTTTGCGCAGATAAAGTCCGAATTGCGTCAAATTAGAATCAGTTGTTAAACTCTTTGCCCTAAACCCACTTGAAGTGAAATAAATTCATTTGGCGCCACAGCGCCCCCTACAGATTTTATATGGAGGTTAAATGTTTAGTTTTGCGAAATTATATGAAATTTGACACACAACTCAATTTTAGCATCCCCATCAAAAAAGTCAATGAGAGCCATGTCATAATTTTTATGGCGTTGCCATAACGATGACCGAAACCTTCCATGTTATTCCAATGGGGAAATCGCCAGAACATGTTTACACTTTATACTTTCACAAACTCCTCTTAGGGCGTTAGCCCTATTAACCTGAAATTTGGTGAGACTCATCTTCAGGGGTGGACCATCAAACGTGATCCACATTTTTATTCAAAGAGTCACGGTGTCTGTGCGGCAAAGCCGCACATTGTGCCAAGAATTCAAAATAAAATTGCTTTTTGATGGTAAAACAAAGGGGAGAAGATGTGACAGCGTCACAGATTCAGCAGTAGGCGCAATAAAAGGACAATTGGGGCGCGTTAGCGCCCCCTCCTCTTGCGGCGTGGCGGCGGCGTGGCGAGGGCCGATCATTGCCGCTTGCGGCTATATTTATTATTATTTTTCTTGTTCTTCTGCTTTTTGAGCTCTAATTTGACCCCCTGAACATGCTCAAAAACTCACCAAACTTTGCCCAAAATTCAGAATCGGCGAAAAATTTGATTTTTTCTGGGCCATTTTCTTTTTCGTTAAAAAATGGCGCGACAGCGCCACCGTCAAAAGTCAAAATACATTGCGCCTATGTTAGACGCCCCGAGGTCAACTTTGTCTTAGAGCTACGAAATTCGGGACACGCATTCCTCTTGTGAGGACAAAAAAAAAATATTATTGTGGCCACGCCCCCAGACTTACCCTATGGCTGCCATCTTCCTTTGAAAATGAAAACACGCTGTGTTAGCCATTTTGTTCACGTCAAACTTTGACGAACTCCTCCTAGGGCGTTTTGCCCACTGACTTCAAAATCGGCGTACGTCCTCTGGACAAGTGGGGCATCTAAAGTTATCCAATTTTTTGAGATATCTTTTACGGTCTGTTTGCGGCGCAGCCGCAAAGTTGGACAACTTATTTTGGAATATTGCTGATCTAAAAATTGCTCCCATTTGATCAAAACCAGTCCGATTATGACCAAATTTGAATCAGTTGTTAAACTTTCTAGTTTGGACCAGTTTAGGCTGACAAAATTGAAATGGCCGCGATAGCGCCCCCTACAGAGTGACCTTTAAATTAACATTGAAGGTAAAAAATCAGTTTTACCAAAATTGTCTAAACTTTACCCAAAATTCTATTTTGCCGTCCCGATCACAAAAGCCAATCACAAAAATGCCTTAATTTTTACGGCGTAGTCGTAGCGATGACAGAAACATCCCATGTTATCCCTATGGGAAAACCGCTAAATCTCTCGAATATCCACATTTTTCTGTTTCACACTTTAACAAACTCCTCCTAGTGCGTTTTGCCCACCAACCTCAAAATCGGTGTACGTCCTCTAGACAAGTGGGGCATCTAAAGTTATCCAAATTTTAAGGATAGCTTTTACGGTCTCTGTGCGACGGAGCCGCAAACGTTTCCCAGAATTCTGAATATTTGGCCTTCAGAGTGGCCTATAAACAAGAGTTTTTCCGAATGACATGATATTTTGAACAAAATTCTAATTTGCCATCCTGATCATAAAAGTATGAGAGCCAAAGTCATATTTTGTACGGCATAACCGTAGCAATGACAGAAACATCCCATGTTATCCTTATGGGAAAATCGCAAAATCGCTCAAATCACCACATTTTTACGCTTCACACTTTAACGAACTCCTCCCAGAACGCGATTGTCCGATCAAGTTCATATTTGGAGAAAATCATCTACACAAGCGGGGCATCAAAACTTATCCATATTTTGATTTTAAGTGCTACGGTCTCTGTGTGGCGGACCCGCAAATATATGTCAGAAATGGGAAAACAGCGAAATCTCTGAAATGTTCACATTTACGCTTCACACTTTAACAAACTCCTCCGTGGGCAATAGCTCGATCAAGCTTTACTTTGGGAAAAATCATCTACACAAGCAGAGCATCAAAAGTTATCCATATTTTTATTCCAAGTGTCATGGTCTCTGTGCGGCGGCGCAGCAAATTTGACTGACACTTGTGTTCATTTACACTGGATTGGCCATGTCCAATGTGTCGCCGTCTGTCAAGTTCTTTTTTAATTCAAAACACAATAAGGGCGCCATCTTTATCAAGTCGAAAGCGCAGAGTCAGAAGGCCGGCGGCCCGCGAGGGCCGTTGGTTGCCGCTTGCGGCTTTAATTTATATTTGAGATTTCTGAAAATGTTGCCTAGTTGAACACATTTGGTTTGGTAGTAGATTTAAATTTTCCTTAGCAGATGTAATGTTGCAGAATATGGTTTAAATAAAAGAATACTACTAAATAAATCAAATTTATCATGATAAATGTTTAAAATGGAGGATATAACTCATGTATTGTAAATGGTGGATACACATTTGACAAAGCTATTGCTAAATTGTCCACAAATATTTGGATAAAATGAAGTGATATTACTTTCAATAATTTTCTTTTGTAAATTTAGATTAATTTTACCGCGCTTTGCTATTGTATTCGTAGTACCAGATGGCATGTTTAGTCCTTATTCTTCCCTCTTTGTGTGTTTTTGTGCTGGCGCTGTTCCACCATCCATCACCAGGAGTGGTCTCATTGTGAAGGTCCTCCAGAGCGCGGCGGGGGTCTCGTGTTAGCTGTGGATGCTAATGACTGATAAAGGCATGCTATTTGTACGGCTAGCGCTATAGTCTAGACCGCTTTATCAGGAACAACCCACTCGACAGTTAGTCGCCACGCTCTCATTCTACTCTCAATGAGCATGCCCGATTTACAATGAAATTAAGTGTCTTTATATGCCTTTTTGTTTAAAGAAATGCCTTGCAGTAGAAAAATACCTCCTGTAATATTGTATCTATTATGATTCATTTTAATTCTATTTTGTCCAATTCAACATTGGAAATGCCTCCCTGATGCAACGCTCCTTGGGATTTGCAAACAAGAATCAAACCATTTCAGGATGAACCCAGACTAGGCCTAGATCAGGTCGACCGGTCGATCGCAGAGGCAGTGAGGTCGATCGCAACGAAGTGCGTTGAAAAGCGCCGATGCGCGCCGAAAAGCTCCGGAAAGCTCCGGAAAGCTCCGGAAAGCTCTGGAAAGCTCTGGAAAGCACCGGAAAGCACTGGAGTGCGCACTGTGTAACGCAGGGACTCTAGGGACTCAACCCCACGGTCTCAACCCCAGGGACCAGTTCAGAACTATAACAAAGACTAAAAGCAGGAACCATACCAGGACTAAACCAAGGACTAAACGGCTGTATGCGAGTGCCTCTGTTCTGTACACAAGTGTAATCAACTTGAATTAACCTCCAGTCTTTTTTATCATCTTTTTTTAGATGGTCCGTAGGCTTTATTAGAAAGGAGAGGAAAGCAGGAAATGGGGGATGAGAGAGAAGGGGCAACATGCAGCAAACATTCCAGTCAGGATTCAAACCCACAACACCGCGGCCGGTCGTGCCCGGAGCCCGTTATACATGTGCTGCACCCCAACCACTCCACCACCGGGAAGCACTATAATGCTAGTTCTAACATTCAGCAAAATGACCTGCAGTGCCCTTTGACCAATTCTATGGGTTAAATTGTTACTTCGGGGTGTTCTTGATTTTCCATCTTCAAAATCTTTTAAAAATATACATTATTAAAGTTCTAATACATCTCAACCTCTTGTTAATTTCAAATACAGCACATACAGAAATTCTAAGGTTGGACTTAAGCCAATAGTTATAAAAATACTCTGACAGACACAGTTTTTCCCCCAAATGTGCACGTTTGCTCTCAGGCTGTAGCCCTGTCTCCTGTATTCCTCCTTTTCTCCTCCTGTTCCATTATTGTCTCCTCTTTTGGGCGTTTTCACAGTTCAGACTGTCAGATTCTGTCTTGTGGATGATGCGTTACCCTCCTCTCCCTCCTGTGTCCCACACAGGAGCTGTTACAGGATGCTGTCATACTGTTCAATCTACTATTCCCATTAGGGCTGAACAATACAGCACAAGCAAAAGTTTAGCAATATTAGCTGACCCAATTATTTATATCACATACACTTATTATTCTTGATGCATGTGAAACAAAGTTCATTGGTCATCCATCATTTAGAGACAGAGCTTCTCAAACTTTTTCTGGCATGCCCCTCTTAGACAAAAAATGTGTCCACCCCCCCACTTGAGAAGTTATGAAGTCTGATAAAATAAAATATAATTATCTAATTGCATATTAGCCTGAAATAGCAGTCATTATTAAGTTTAAATGGGTTAAATGACATTTATTTGAATTGTCATTCGCAGACTGCTTCCTGCGCGGTGCTGACTCATGGGGCTGCCCTTTAGATTCACATTTTTCCCGAAAAGCGCATAGGATTTCTTACAGCAGAGCCGCAGCGATGACGGAAACCTGCCATGTTATTCCAATAGGAAAATGGTCAAATCTCAGAAATGTTAACATCTTTATACTTTCATGAACTCCTCCTAGGGTGTTAGCCCGATTACCTAAAATTTGGTGAGACTGATCTTCCGGAGTGGGGCATTAAAAGTTACCCACAAGTACTACGGTTTCTGTGTGGCAGAGTCTTGAACTTTTCAGTACACAATAATAGCCTTTGTAGAGCAGAGGAGAGGAGCAGCAGATTTGACAGTAGATGTAATAAAAGGAGGAAGATTGGGGCATCAGCGTGGTGAGGGCCGATATATTTATTATTATTATATCTGTTTTTTATTATTATACTTCTGTACCTACTCTGTGTTGCAACACTAGAATTTCCCCATTGTTGGACGAATAAAGGTTATCTTATCTTATTCCCTAGGTCAGTTCAAACTACTGATTTTGTGTGGACCTTTCCCCATTCGAAAAATAATATAATATTTTGAGTTGCGTGATTGCTTCAACGAAAAAGGACTGAGATAGCTGCTGTCCAAGTTCCTGAGTCTGAAAATGAGAACTAAGCCTCTTGTCTCTCAAACTTCAAATCATTACCTCTTCCTAACTTCCCTGTTCACTTCTATAATTTCTATTCATTAGCATAATATACCATACACCTTTTATCTGAATCCTCCTCTTTCTGTCCCACACATCAAAATAAAAAACAATTATTTCACGGAAGATTTAATGAACGACGCAAATCATTTCCTCCATCTCGAGTTTCATAATTAACTTTAATTACTGTCCACCTGCCTATAACCACTGCTGATTCCTGATATCCCCACTCGTCAGCGTTTCAAATGTCAAACTCGTAATTTTTCACCTTTTCAGCAATCATCCCTTGTTTTTTAAATTTATTTCATGATTATATTTTAATTTTTTTAATTTTTGTGTATCTGTCGAAGGAAATTGCATGCTACGATTTGCTGAGTGCGCCTTTGGTCACGGCTATCTCTCAAAGTGACACGTCTTTTGAATAATCGTCTGTATTTAATTGGATGCAGTGAGTTGCCATTTTGTACGCTTCAGTTTGCAGAAGATGTAAAGTGCTCTGATCTAGAAATGTGATGAAAGGTGAAGAAATGAACTTGCTTTTTTGAACAACTATAGATCTCCTGCACCCACGTGATGTAGTTTGCTGAGGACGCTGTGTTAGCGGGGCGAGATGGAAGTAATGGATGGAGACGAGCCTTAGGTTTTGCTTCTGGAGTTTAGCTTTGAAGCCATAAATCTTAAAAAACTAATCCGATTCTACATCAGCGACCCCTTACCTGGCACTAGTGGTGTTCATGGTTAACCGATTAACCTTGTCCGATTAACTGGCACATTTCATTTATTTAGGGGTGTCCAAACTGTTTTCACCAAGGGCCGCATTTTGAAACTTAAACGGGGCAGAGGGCCACAAACAACTTGACAATGTCGAATTTGTTGAATGACAAAGTGAATCATTAGAAATTTTGCATTTGATGTAATTGCGATGAGCCTCCACACCTTTAATTAGACCTGGAACATTAATATTCGGTTGTTATGACATCAAAATGCCTGAATTTTCCCAATTTCACAGTAAAAAGTACTAGTTTTTGTTGTTTGGGCCGACATAGCAGGAAGCTGGAGGGCCAACAAAAATTGGTCTGAGGACCGCATTTGGCCCCCGGGCCCTAGTTTGGAAATGCCTGCCATATACCATGGGAGTGTCCGGTCTCTGTTTGACTGGAGCAGGAGCTGTGTTTACAGTACGTGCAGTGGCAGCGGAGGACGGCGTGTTTTTCAGCCTTCGTCAGTCAATTAAAAGGCCTTAACCTGCGCTAGTGTAAGGTAGTGCAGACAGCCGTGTGATGCATGGGTGGTCCCACGGCTCGGGTTATGAAAGATTGACCTCGGTCTTGTCCCAAGACATGTGCACCTTTGCTTTAGGCGTGTCTAAATGGGCTAATTTCTCTATGTATCCCTCGATTTATAATAAAACGCACATACTTTTACAACTTAACATGCAGAGAACGTGACTATTGCTACTTTTAATAGACGTGAATCCAGTTGAAAAAAAATGGATACTAAGATGCCGGGGCTGCTGCAGGTCAGAGAACACCAAAAACATGCATGATGCATATGTGGCCTAGTGACACCTGCGTTTGCTCATGCACTAAATGGCAAAGTTGGCTCTGTTTTTGGTGACCTACTGTAGGCTACTATACTTTTAATATAATTAGAACCAAATTTTGTAAAGACTTTTATTTTAAGATTGTCCTTGCTTTTAGTCTTTTAGTGCTTTTTAGACCTTGTTTAGACCGAGTGGTTAAAGCCTGACATTGGCCTAGTTCTAATCTAGACCTATTCTAGTCTAAGCCTAATAGTCCTGATAGAAGACCTGCTTTAGTCCTGCTTTAGACCTGCTTTAGACCTGCTTTAGACCTGCTTTAGACCTGCTTTAGTCCTGCTTTAGTCCTGCTTTAGTCCTGCTTTAGTCCTGCTTTAGACCTGCTTTAGACCTGCTTTAGTCCTGCTTTAGTCCTGCTTTAGTCCAGCTTTAGTCCAGCTTTAGTCCTGCCTTAGACCTGCTTTAGACCTGCTTTAGTCCTGCTTTAGTCCTGCTTTAGTCCCGCTTCATAGCTTATCCATGTTTTTCTGGTTTGTTTAAATCTTTGTTTGAATTTAGTCTGGTCCAGGTCAGGTTTCTGGTAAACACTGGGTTTGTATTGTCTGGGTTTTAGTGCTTTATTCCTGTTTTTAGTAATGTGATATTGTTTGAATCTTTTTACTTCTCTAAAGTTGAGCCACACGTTGAATGGAGCCACTGTGAGTTGTTTGTGGATCTTATAGAAATAAAACAGGAACTTTTGGTGCAGTTTTAAAACAACAATCAGCGAGAATAATTTTTGAAATACGAGTATGCCTGTGGTGTTTTAAGGCCGTGGCTGCAGAGCCGCGGTGCGGTCAAATAACCCAGCAGTTTCAGGAGCCGCGGCACTGCCATATAGCCTCATGGCTAACCCTGACCCTGACCCTGACCCTAACCCTGACCTTAACCCTAACCCGGCGCGGTCAAATAGCCCAACAGTTTCAGGAGCCGCGGCACAAAAAACCCATGCAGCGCCGCGGCTCTGTAGACACTCAAATATATCTATCCATCCATCCAGAGTGACCAGAGTTTGATCTATTTTTCAAGTTTTAGCACATCTCTATGTCACAAGCTAATTTACTCATGTCAATGTACTAAACACACCATTTTTAGTACATTTTACTACGCACTTCTCTTCAAACTACTTTCCCTCGTCAAATTAATACACCAATGAGCAATACGCAACCTTAAAGCAGAACTAAGCAACTCTCACGATAGACCTCCCCCTGCAAAAAAAAACGCAAAAGCAATTTCGTGTTTAGTTTTTTTTTCCTTTTTATTAGACATTTCACATTGCCAAATATGAAAAAGAGCCAGGGTTTCTCCGCCGAATTGTCTTCAAGTCGATGTCAGCAAATGTTGCAAGGCTAATTCTGCTCTAATACAGTTTTTAAGTCATTTTGAGATGATGGTTAAATCACTCCTCAAATAAACCCTCACCCAAAAATCAATGGAAAAATACATTTGTAGCTTGATTAATTACGTAAGGCAGTAGCAGAAATCCTCTTCCCCCATTAATCTGGAGCTTTGTAAGTCTGGTAAAAGACTTTCTTCTACCCTTCATCATTTGTACATCCCAAACAATAATCTATAATCTCTGAAACTTTGATAGTTTGTAAAATTACGGCATTTCTATGGGTATTGTCCCCTGCCTGTATAGAGTTTGACATTTGCATTTCAGGTTTGTGTGACAATATCTCCCGGAGCTTTTATCCAAACTAAAAATAACCACTTCACACTTATTGTCTCCATATTCCTAGTCTATAAAATATCCCCTATATAATTTCACAGAAGCATATTCCGCCTCAGCTACACTTACGTCTTACATGTCAGATGTCCTTTCTACTGACAACCCACTGTAAAATGTTATAGTTAAATCAAGCTAACTCTCCTGTTGAAAATATAAAAAAATAAAGTCTGTAATGAATGGATCGTGATTACAGAGAGCTGATTAGCCTTTGACGCTTTGACACTATGGTTTGATTGGCGTCTCAATATGTGGCGACTGCACCAGGGTTGAATGGGCCGTGATGAGCAAAGAGCATGTGATGCACTGATTGGAAAAGTCAGAAAATTGTAATTCATACCTCATCAAATTTGGATCTATAGATTTGCCTATAGACTTGTGCCTTTTTAATGACACTTTTGCATGCTTCATAATAATGTCTCCTTTTTTATACAGTATAGTCAACATGTTAGGCCTGATTTTATTGTATTTATTTAACACTTTTTAGTTGGTTTTGCCATATTCCTGGTTCGTCCTCGTTTATTGCTGGTGTAGTCTTGCTTTAGTCTTTTTTGCGCTTGTTTAGTCCTAGTTTAGTCCTGATTTAGTCTTTTAGTTTATATTTGGTCCTAGTACTGTCCTGCTATAGTCCTAGTTTGCTCCTAGTTTAGTCATTGTTGTCTTTTAGTCCTTGTTCCTATCTTTTTTTTGGTGCTAATTTAGTCCTGATTTGTTCCTGATCTAGTTCCAGTTTAGTCCATGATTTAGTCTTGCTTTTTTGATTATTATTCCTGATTTGATCCCAACTTGCTACAGGCTTGGTGTTGTCCTGGTTTAGCCTTGGTTTGACCTGCTTTAACCCGTCTGAAGATTCCTGTTGTATTTGTACACTTTTCTATTGCTTTCTGCAAATTTCGAATAATAATAATTTTCTCTTCACCTCGAGGTACAGACATTACGTTCCTGTGTTTTGTGATTAATTGATTTCTTTCGCTTTTATTACTCTCGTATTTTCCTGATTCCAAACCCGTAGGCCCCAAAATTGTTTTCAATTTGTCTTGAACAAAATTACTTGGGAAAAGCGGATAAGCCAGAGGATGTTGTTGCGCTTGATTTGCAATTCCTTAGCTTTTATTTTATCGGATGTGCTGTAAAGTAAAACATCTCAAACATAAATGGTTGATGATGAAGGTTGTTGTTTTTTCAGTAAGGAGGTTGTGGGTTAGACTCCTGACTTATTTGACTGTTCTTTTGGGTTACTTCGCTTGGACACCCAACATTTATTTTCTAAATATTACTTTTGTTGTTTTGGGAAAGAACCCAAAGCCAAAGCCCAAAAGCCCGGCCCAAAGCCTAGTTTATCCCTAATTTCCCTTATTCCCAAATCCCTTATCCTGGTTTGAGTTCTTTCCCGCGTTCTTTCCCAAAACGACAAAAGCCCGGGCCAAAGCCTTGGTGTACTTGTTCAAGTCAGGGTAAACCTTGCATGTATTGATATTTCTTTCTGCACTCCTCTCTAAATATATTCAAATTTGTGCTAAATACTTGACACACTGCAATAAAATAAACCCTGTCTTGGTTTTGCCTGGTCACTGGAGCTTGATTAGATTGTATTGTCGACCTTGCCTGTCTTTCCTCCCATTTTAAAACAACAGCCCTCCAAACTGATTAAATCCAATTAGCGCCACCTCCTACTTGAATGGCTGTGATTGCATGTAGGGAAGGAGGCTTGGTGCTTTTCATTTAGCCGTATGCGTTTAGCCGTTTTACATTTTAATATCTTAACATGATACTACGCTGTCTCACCTTTCAGTTTGAAGGATGGCACGGCTCCAAAGTCATTTGACAGTTCAGTGAAGCAAAGTTTTGTAAGTTTACGGGCAAAGTCAAGCTATGTGGAACTTTAAATTGGTGGTGTAGTTTTGTAGCTCAATAGCACAGATCTACAAAACAAGGACAAAACTGGGTCTAAAAGTAAGTCGGGTCAAAGCCAAATGCACTTCTGATACTGACCATTGAAACTGGAAACGCCACACTGAACCGGGACTTGGACGGCGGTACTTGGACGGCGGGACTTGGACGGCGGGACTTGGACGGCGGGACTTGAATGCCGGGACTTGAATGCCGGGACTTGAATGCCGGGACTTGAATGCCGGGACTTGAATGCCGGGACTTGAATGCCGGGACTTGAATGCCGGGACTTGAATGCCGGGACTTGAATGCCGGGACTTGAATGCCGGGACTTGAATGCCGGGACTTGAATGCCGGGACTTGAATGCCGGGACTTGAACGCCGGGACTTGAACGCCGGGACAATAAAACTAGGACCCAATAAAACTAGGACCCAATAAAACTAGGACCCAATAAAACTAGGACCCAATAAAACTAGGACCCAATAAAACTAGGACCCAATAAAACTAGGACCCAATAATACAAGGACCTAATAAAACTAGGACCCAATAAAACTAGGACCTAATAATAAAACCAGGATTAACCAAAACAGTCCTAGTCTTGATTTAGTCCTGGCCCAGTCCTGGCTTAATCCTGGCTTAATCCTGGCTTAATCCTGGCTTATTCCTGGTTTAATCCTGGCTCATTCCTGGTTCAGTCCTGGCTCATTTCTGGTACAGCCCTAGTTCAGTCCCATTCTAGTCCTAGTTTCGTCCCTGGTTCACACCTGGTACAATGCAGATCTGTATTATTCTGGTAACGATATATCTTCATTTCTTAGAGATACTGGCACATTTGTCTCTATAAAATCTATATTTTCCAGTCCTGTTCCTGCTTTGATGACTTTGTCCATGTCACTTGTTGGACAAACCCTTGTATTCCTGACTGCAGCTCATTTTGTGTTAAATATTTAATGACAGCAGCTGCTCCCTCATCTACTCTCGGAAAATCATTATTGTTGTTCTTTATGTCCCTCTCCTTATCACTGATTGGTCAAATGAATGCTCTATGCGTTTGAATAAACCACTCCAAATAATGGCTGCCCACATTTGACATGGCTAAACGCTAAAATGACATGTTTATGCATATACAGGTATATAACCCTTCTGATGGAAGGTCTGCCACCTGCTTGCCTCTATGGAGATCTTTAGGGATGGGATTTGTTCTAATATCGGTATCGGAGGAGTTTCCTAGTTATCATAATTAGGAAATATCTCTCTGATATTGAAAATGTAGGCAATATTTATATTTTTTATTCAAATGTTTTCCCTCTTGTGCTGCCCCAGTCTGTGTGAGCCCATGTGCCAAGTTTTGTCCTCAGTGAATCAGATTTATCTTTTTGAACCGACTCATGAGTAAAAATGGAAATGGAGCAATTAAGCTAAAGATATTGTTTACACAACCGATGCAACTAATTATTTCACATCCCAATTAATCGGCAACAGCAGCAAACCAGACCATATATCGGTAAAAAAAATAATCTATGTTGGACCATCCCTAATAAAGACAGTTAAAAGCATATTTTAGCACATTTCTTTCTAGAGTAATAAAGATAAAATAGTAGAAATATTAGGCCTGAATTGTTAAACTAATCGAAGAATCCCATGCATTTCAGAACAGGTTTGTAGAGGTCTCACACAGGGACATTTAGTTCTCAGAAAGGACATTATACTAAAACGTTACAGCATTTGTACTTTTCTTGTTGCAATCATTCTGCTTCAACAGATCTTAATTTCTGTTTGCAGAGTTACATTATTTCAGACCGTGTTTGCTTAAGATTCGTCACAATTTGCAAACGATATACTAATAATCAATAATACTAATCGTATCAAAAGCATATACTCATTAGAACAACTATTGCCCATTAAAATGACCATTTGGTTTTGATTGCAACTAATCTTTGTCAATATCCCTTCTCATTCCAATTTACAGCAATCACAGAAAAATAGCAGAATTTGAATTTGGTTTACCATTTTATTTGATTTGAAAATGTGCATGATTTGAAATACCTTTTGCCATCTCTTTCTCTGCATGTTTCTATGACCTGATATTGCCAATGCCATTTCCTCCATCTCTGTTGGCGTAAACACTTCCCTTTCGCCTCATATACTTTACATTAGTGTGACATTCAGAATCATGCACAACCACATTGCTACCAGCCTGCAGGCATGGAAGGAAAAAAAATCATTTAAAAACTCCACGCACCTGCCATTTTTCACCCTCTTCTCGCTCAAAGCTTCTAAATGTGGCCTATATTACGTCTTCATTGAGTCCTGGCTGAAAGGGGAGCGTGCAAGTGAATTACATGGAAAAGAACAAAATGACTCCAGGCTAAAACATCAATATATAAAGGCAATAGTGGCAAAAGATGATGGAAAATACGACCTGGGTCATTTAAAACAAATACATGATGATTGAAATCATGAGGATGAAGCAGGAGGAGGATGAAGCAGGAGGAGGATGAAGCAGGAGGAGGATGAAGCAGGAGGAGGATGAAGCAGGAGGAGGATGAAGCAGGAGGAGGATGAAGCAGGAGGAGGATGAAGCAGGAGGAGGATGAAGCAGGAGGAGGATGAAGCAGGAGGAGGAGGAAGCAGGAGGAGGAGGAGGATGAAGCAGGAGGAGGAGGAGGATGAAGCAGGAGGAGGAGGAGGATGAAGCAGGAGGAGGAGGAGGATGAAGCAGGAGGAGGAGGAGGAGGAGGATGGAGGAGGATGAAGCAGGAGGAGGAGGAGGATGAAGCAGGAGGAGGAGGAGGATGAAGCAGGAGGATGATGGAGGAGGAAGGAGGAGGATGAAGCAGGAGGAGGAGGAGGATGAAGCAGGAGGAGGAGGAGGATGAAGCAGGAGGAGGAGGAGGATGAAGCAGGAGGAGGAGGAGGATGAAGCAGGAGGATGATGGAGGAGGAAGGAGGAGGATGAAGCAGGAGGAGGAGGAGGATGAAGCAGGAGGATGATGGAGGAGGAACGAGGAGCGTGAGGAGGAAGAAGCGTGAGGAGGAAGAAGCGTGAGGAGGAGTAGTGGGAGTAGGAGCAGCAGGAGGACAGAAAAGGAGTTAGAAAAAGAAGATAAGGAGCAGGTGGATTTTTTCCTTTTTTTTTTTTTTTTTTTTTTTTTAATTGCTCAAATATCCCTTGAGAGTCGCCTCTCCACAGATCTGACGTCACACTTGGACATTTCGGTCAAACGAATAACACCTCCATGGAGGCGAGAGTTGAACATGTGGCAATAGTGCACCTTTCATCCGTGTGTGTTCAGGGAAAACATTTGTGGATTTTCCTTTTTGAATATTTCTCATACATATAGATATTTTGATACAAGAACCTCCATCTAAGAGGGCGACACCAGCGCACAGACAGGTGGAGGTGCAGCTCCACTTTACAGCCCTACGGAGAGCGCGCCTCCCTGTATCCGCCCAGGGGCCATGGCCCTCTGCGCTGACGGAGCCTGGGTAAGCACCACCAGCTGAGTCTCTGCGTCATTATTTATGCGAGCTCATAAAGGCAAAAGCTAAACTCTCCATAAATCACAGAAGGAGGCGCGGGGAAAGGGGGAGCGCTGTGAACCTCCTGTTTTCATGCTTGAATATGCTAAATCATGTTATTATTGCTGTGGTGCCGGTTCACAACTGTGCTCCAAGATGGTCCCCTGGTACAAGCTACACCTGTGAGGCCACAGTTATTTTATTACTTGGTTTACGGATCCGCCGCACTTAGATGATTGATTTCTACAATATAAATAAAATAAATTATTATATATATATTTTTTTTTATAAAGTACCGCCAAATAGCATTAAATGAAATATAAAAAGCGGTATTAAGTCAAAAGATAAGAGCGCGTGAAGCAATTTTTCCTGCGGGAGTCTGTTCGGCCCCGTGCGCGGCCCCGGGAAAGCACGTGAAGACGCACGCCTGTTTCCTTGTCTGCGCGCGCCAACGCCTTTATATCGCAAATATACATTTTAAACCCGTTTACCAAATTTTCTCCAGCACGTTTTGCCGTGACTAAGACTGCACACTTAGAAGAGTCAATTCTACCAATGCAAAACACGCTAAATCTACTGTAACACTCACCTGTGCGCCGCGTCTCCCCCCCCTCTCATCCTGTGGTCCGTTTTGGGTAAACCCGGAAGAAAAAATCTATTGAAATTTAAATTATATTTATATTTCGCCCGCCTGTTCAATATATTTCATTTAAAAATCCGTAGACAAAGTAATAAAATAACTGCGGCCTAATAACCAATGTAATCTGTACTTCAAGTTCATGTTCATGTCACAATTCTGACATTTCAAAGTCAAAAAGCTTGATAACAATGTTGATACCACAATGATAAAAACACAAAATAGTAGTTCAGTTTTTGTATCATGCAATGTAATCTGATTTAGATAAAGTCCCTTCTTAAGCTTTTCAAGAAAGGTTCAACTTTTGTTAATTTATACCATTTTTTCGCTTGTTCAAATTCGTTTTTTATGCTTAATTTAGTATCAATTAGTCTTATTCTTTTTACCATCCACAACCTACAACTGGACAAGCATCTAGACTACACAAATAAGAAGTAACATCGTGTATTTTCGGTACACGGATACATGCGGTAGCTGTGTCCTTGTGCAAGACACTTCAGCCACCTTTCTTATGCATGGATGTTTGTGTGTGTGAGTGATTTTGGCTGATTTGTTAAAACTGGATGATAATGTTTTTCTTCTTAGCTCTTTACACGTGAAACACAAACCTGAGCTCATTGGATGTTGAATCTGTGGCTTTAGAATCACAGCAACAGTAATCATGTTTCTATTCCCTACGGCTGTGCTCGCTCCAGCTGCTCCCCTCCTCTCATTTCCTTTCCTCCTTTTCTCCTCTCCTCTTCTTTCTCCTCTTTTCTCCCCCTGTTTCCTCCCCTCTGCCACCTCTAGTCCTACCTTCTCTCCTTTCCTCCTCCCTCCTCCATCTCCTTCTTGTTTATTTTATGTCAAAATGATGTTCTCGTGTACCAATTCTCATGTCTTGTGTCTTGTTTACTCTTGGGTTTGACCAGGTCCGGTCCTGGTTTAGATCTGGCTTAGATCTGGTTTAGACCTGGTTTGGACCTGGTTTGGACCCGGTTTGGTTTGTCTCTTGAAAGATGTTCTTGGTTTGCAGTGGTCATTGTCTATCAAAGGTGCTTAAATCATGAATAATCTGAACTAAACCAAGTCTTAAACCTGGTATAAACCTGGTTGAATCCTGGTTTAGTCCAGTTTCAACCTGGTTTAGTCCGGTTTGGACCTGGTTTGGTGTGGCTCATATTTACAGTGGTAAAGCCAGGCTCTCGTCTTGTGAGATTTGTGTCCCGTCTCCTCCTTACTTTGTTTGGCAAGCTTCTGTTCTGTTAATATTTTTAATTAACTCTTTTTGCAGCCATTAGAAATAAATAATCTTCCTTTTATAGACCAATACACCTGATATTCTAATTCTAATGATATGCATGTCTCCTAAACATCAGTTTGGATACTTTCCATTTTTCAATCTAAATCCCCTCTCTCCGTCTCCTCCCTCCTCATCGACTCTCCGTCCTCTCCCCCTCTCCCCCTCTCCTCAGAGACGGAGAGACCTGACGGAGGAGTAGAATCAGTGATTATATCTGCGCTGGGGGCTCAGTCGTCTCTCACCTCTGCATCACTTCACTCCCCCAGGTCTCTCCCTCTCCGTACACCACGTCATGATGGTTTTCTCCACAGACCTGCAGCTTTGAAATGGCATTTTAAAACACTCCAGATGTGGCGACCTGTGGCTTCTTTTACAAAACCCTGCCACTGCACAAAAGACGTGTGCGTGAAGTATATGCAACAGCTGACATTAGCTATAAGGCTGAGCAAAAAACACACAAACGTTATGTTAAAGATTACAAATATAGCTTAACATTTACACTTTGTTTATCATCTTTTTGGTATATCTTTTAGGGAAAGGAAACTTGTTTTTATGATGAAAATGGCTGGATCTCAATCATTTTGTGCAGGTACTGGTTCAACAAAGAATTATTGTTGATAAATATTCTTAAATTGTGAGTGAATGCAATGTTTTTCAATGTATTTCTAGATATACAACACCTTTCAAGATGTATACATTACAATGCTATACTGTGGAGCTTTCTAGGCATAATGGCACCCCACCAGAAAAGTGAGCCTTTAAAGCTGCATTACATGAAATGCAGATTAGATTAAAGCAAAAGCATAGTGTAAAATGTAATTCTTGACACACACATAAAAGAATCAATGTGCACTGTTATTTCCCATAATATCTAACACGCCATATTACAAATGTACTTTCTAAATATTTCCCCATTTGGCCTCGGTGTAAAAATACTTGCCAGGAGGAGCTTATGGGGTTTAATCCTGTTAGCTTGTGGTAGCTTGTCATTTCTCATGTCGTTACGGAATTGCACATCTTCAAGCTAATCAACATGCTAAAAATGTTTGGGCCCCAAGATATTTACATTTTGGAGAGACTTGCCAAGAAATACTGTTCAGTTTCGTTGAAACGAATACGTAAATAGTTGTAAATCGTTACAGACATTTTTCAATATACTGCCTGGACCTGGTTTGGACCTAGTTTTAGCCTGGTTTGTCCTGGTTTGTCCTGGGGTGTCCTCTGTTTGTCTGCTGTATATATCCGAGTTTCTTTTAGTCCTGGTTTGGACCTGGTTTTGTCCCTTCATAGACCTAAGTTGTTTTTTTTGTTTGGAGTGTCTTTATTTTTACCATGGTCTATCTGGCACTTGAGCCCTGATTTAGCCCTGGTTTAGTTCTGATTTGGTCCTGGTTTAGTTCTGATTTGGTCCTGGTTTAGTTCTGATTTAGCCCTGGTTTAGTTCTGATTTGGTCCTGGTTTAGTTCTGATTTGGTCCTGGTTTAGTTCTGATTTAGCCCTGGTTTAGTTCTGATTTGGTCCTGGTTGAGTTCTGATTTGGTCCTTGTTTAGTTCTGATTTAGCCCTGGTTTAGTTCTGATTTGGTCCTGGTTTAGTTCTGATTTAGCCCTGGTTTAGTTCTGATTTGGTCCTGGTTGAGTTCTGATTTGGTCCTGGTTTAGTTCTGATTTAGCCCTGGTTTAGTTCTGATTTGGTCCTGGTTGAGTTCTGATTTGGTCCTGGTTGAGTTCTGATTTGGTCCTGGTTGAGTTCTGATTTAGCCCTGGTTTAGTTCTGATTTGGTCCTGGTTGAGTTCTGATTTGGTCCTGGTTTAGTTCTGATTTGGTCCTGGTTTAGTTCTGATTTGGTCCTGGTTGAGTTCTGATTTGGTCCTGGTTTAGTTCTGATTTGGTCCTGGTTTAGTTCTGATTTGGTCCTGGTTTAGGTCTGATTTAGCCCTGGTTTAGTTCTGATTTGGTCCTGGTTTAGTTCTGATTTAGCCCTGGTTTAGTTCTGATTTAGCCCTGGTTTAGTTCTGATTTGGTCCTGGTTTAGTTCTGATTTAGCCCTGGTTTAGTTCTGATTTGGTCCTGGTTTAGTTCTGATTTGGTCCTGGTTGAGTTCTGATTTGGTCCTGGTTTAGTTCTGATTTGGTCCTGGTTGAGTTCTGATTTGGTCCTGGTTTAGTTCTGATTTGGTCCTGGTTTAGTTCTGATTTGGTCCTGGTTGAGTTCTGATTTGGTCCTGGTTTAGTTCTGATTTGGTCCTGGTTTAGTTCTGATTTGGTCCTGGTTTAGTTCTGATTTGGTCCTGGTTTAGTTCTGATTTAGCCCTGGTTTAGTTCTGATTTAGCCCTGGTTTAGTTCTGATTTGGTCCTGGTTTAGTTCTGATTTAGCCCTGGTTTAGTTCTGATTTGGTCCTGGTTTAGTTCTGATTTGGTCCTGGTTGAGTTCTGATTTGGTCCTGGTTGAGTTCTGATTTGGTCCTGGTTTAGTTCTGATTTGGTCCTGGTTGAGTTCTGATTTGGTCCTGGTTTAGTTCTGATTTGGTCCTGGTTTAGTTCTGATTTGGTCCTGGTTGAGTTCTGATTTGGTCCTGGTTTAGTTCTGATTTGGTCCTGGTTTAGTTCTGATTTGGTCCTGGTTTAGTTCTGATTTAGCCCTGGTTTAGTTCTGATTTAGCCCTGGTTTAGTTCTGATTTGGTCCTTGTTGAGTCCTGAGGGAGGAACAGTGTCCTCCCCTTTTCTCTTCATAATCAAAACCATTGCTAATTCCATTGACACGCTAGTCTTTATAAATACACACATAATTTAGTGTTCCATGCTTAAAATAGACCGTCATTTCCCATTTCTCTGTCACAGTTTGCGATAAAATTCCCTTTGGTCACGGTTCACCTCTAAATCTTTCTCTTTACCTGCGCTCTGTCAGGTCTTATTAGGTTTTATAGCTGTGAAGAATGAGGTTTTCCATGAGGCATGCGTCGCTTTAGTCAACTGTGACTAAACAAAACAAAGATGGCACACAAACAGACATGGCTCATTCTGCAATGAAGCTGCTTCTGTCTTTGTGACAGAAATGGAATCATGTTTGTAAGATATACCACCTACTGTCCAAAGGAAGTCTTTAACCCTTGAACATCAATCATTTTCTGATTGATTTACCATTTACCGGAGGACTTTCCCAATTCAAATTTAACTTGTTTCTGAACCCTTTGGAGTATAAATATTATATGTCTGGGTTCAATCCTCAAAGCTGAAGCCAATATCACTAAAAGTAGATTTAGGGACTTATAATAAAGTAAAAAAATAAATAAAAATATCCGGGTGTAATGCCTGTTCAAATTGCCTTTTGAATAGGCCTATAAGCCTACTCTTTTTTATTCTAGGGTTTGGAGTACAAACTGATTCTGATTCATCCCAGAATGCTTGATTTGTCTGCAAAAAGTGGGTTATATCGTTCCCTTTATGTTTGACATTCCCGGTAGCTCGGTCGTTCCCTATAGGTTGATAAAATGGAATAGCAAATTTAATCGACGACACTTATTTCTAATGTATCAGATAGACATTCTGCATGTATTTAAAATGTTTTTGTTGAATCATTCTTAGTTTTCATCCATACTTTTGCCTGTAATAAGTTTCTTTCACCATATATGGCCCTTTGTCTGCTATAGTATCAGTGAGTGTTTATGGGTCCTATAGATGTATAAAATGATCGTCTCAATCTCCATCTCCTCTGCCTTCTGAATAATGCATCTGGTGTTTGAGCAAAACAAGAAAAATGCTGAAGGAAAGGAGAGGGAGAGAGAAATGGAGGAGAGAAAGGGAGCAAAGGGAGGGAAAGATGAGCGAGAAGGAAAGGGAGAAGGAGTAGGGAGTGAATAGAGGGGGAGAAAAAAAGGAAGGATGGAGTAAAGAGGGAAGACCATGAGAAAGAGAGTGAGGGGTGAAAGAGGAGGTGAAAGAGGGGGGCGAGGGAGAGAGGAAAGACACAGTAAAGAGTGGAGCGGTAAAGAGCGATATAGAGGTAGTGCATTGTGAGACGGGAAGAAGATTTGCTGAAGAAAAATGGCTTGTTTAGAACCAGCAGTCGGAGTGCAGTGACTGGGGAGGGAAGATAGGGGGCACTGTTTGTCCTTAGACTGTGGGAAATTTGTGATTTAAAACGTTAAAGGTTTTATAGATGCCTTTTTTTATATCAATGTGGTTAAAAAAAGCCTAAATCAAGTTTAAAGTGGCACTATGTAACTGTTAGGGAACCAAGCCAAGTTACAAGTCAGATCTGTGGAGAGGCGAACTCACTCACTGTAAGAATGCATGTTTTTCAATCATATAAATGCCTGTAATTGAATAAATACAAGCTTTAATGCAATATTTTGGAACATTTTCTGAGCAATGCAATCTCCATAGAGACAGAAGCAGATGGCAGAAGTCTCACTACAAATGTTACACATGGCACCTTTTAAATAATGTCATTATATCAAGTGGCTAAACATGCAAAAATAAACTTGGACAAACCCAGACTTAAACAAGTCTTAATAAGTTCTAAACCTGGACAAACCCGTTAACTTTAACCGTAAAAAACGCAATTAAACCAAGGATTTAATCCATTTTATTTTATTTCCATAGCTGATATCGATTGCTTAAAAACTAGAGCTCTGCCAATATTTTGTGCAGACAATTTTAATGATTTGTAGTTTAACTTGACAAAGTCACTCAGAGCCCTGTTTTACCACAGAGCTATAAGAGCAGTGTAGTCACTTTTGTGCAGTGCCCTGTTCACACTTAAGCTTTATGTCTGTTCTTTAGACCGGAGGTCGACCAAAACAAAATATTGACCTCTTAAGAATGAAGGCCAAAAGCCGATGCATTAAAAGTGCAAATATGGTTCTGATAGATGGCTTGAGAAATGGGAAGAGAGAGGGGGGATCTCTTTATCTCTAATCAAGATCAATCTTGTTTTCTATTCAAGCAAACACTAATATGTTCCCCAGTGATCCCAAACCAAAATCTGAGAATAGTTTTTTCCAGTTTTCTTTCTAGTTTTAGTTCAGTTAGTTTCTCTTCTTATTTTAATTTGATTACTAATCTTCATAATATAATGCAAAATGTGCTGATCGGAAGGGTTAAGCTGTTGACTCGCTCCTCCTCGTGTCAGAAGGTTGAAGGTCAAACTCCCTGTGATGTTTTGCAAAGACGCCGGCAGAGCTCTGTTCTGAGGATCTCTGTCTCGTGATGAAACAAAGAACTATTATGTTAGTGAATGTGCAGCGTGTGGACGGTTTAAAGCAGTCACAGATCATCTGATGCTTTTCAAGTTTGTTTTTTTGACGCCCGTATCAAAGTTGAACCAAGATTCAGTTGTTTCTAATTGTCAGTGATCTGCTTGGGTCATTTAATTTCGATGTATATGGTTTAAAGCAGAGTTCTGACTGTAGAGGAAGAATTTTGTCTATAACTGACCATTTAACACCTCGGGTTAGGGTTATGTCCAGTAAACACGGATTCAGCCATAATTACTTTATAGTAGCCAATGAGAGAACAGAGATAATGTTTACAATGTTGGTAGCATTTCTTGTGCTAAATAAAGTGAAGAAAAGACACATACAACACTCAGACAGGCCACCTCAGATCACAACTTTTCATTCTGACTTAAAACGATTGTCTGCAGTGAATATAATCCAGCATGTTGTTTACATTTCTGCACTAATTGAAATTTGAATTACACAAAATATAACTAAATGGAAAATCATGATTGGCCAAATGTGGAAAAATAATTCCTATACATTTTTTGTCATGTCACCCAACTCTACTTAAATGTTGTCTAGCACATTGGGTCTTTCCTGGTCTCTCTTTGATGGAATTTATGAAAGAAATAAGTGTCAGTACAAGGTTTGAATTATGAGGCTAAACCAGGACATAAGCTTGTTGTGGATGCAAGAAAATAGAACCATTGTCTACTCTGGGCCACTTTAGATGGAAAACATTAACCAAGCTCCAGGCAAAATGGGCCTGAAGCACAATTCATGTGAAGTAGGAGATGAATCAAGAGCAAGAGAACATTTTGTATTCAAATATTTATGTGTTTACTGAATGAGTTTGAGAAAATAACATAATTGCTTGACGGCTGTGGGTCAGAAAATCCCAATTTAGGTTTTCCTTGGTGCCAGGACTCGTGGTTTTGTCTGGTTTGGATCTTGTTTTATGTGTGTTTATGTGTTTACTGTGTTAGTCCTTATTTAATCCTAGTTCAATTCTGCTGTGGCATCAGGCATTGTGTACATTGTAGACCCATTGTTTACCTTGTCACCTAATTCCGTCCTGGTTTAGTCTCGCTTTAGTCCTTATTTGCCCCTTTCAACAACACTTCTTCACTAGACTTGCTCCAACGATTTTCAGTTCATTTATTCATAGAAATAAACATCCAGCCAATATTTATCTGTCTTTTGCATTTCACAGATCCCTGACTAGCCTTGGATGACGAATGCTAGTTCTAGTTTAGCCTCTTCTGATTCACATTAGCATTCTGTGAGACGAATGGCCTTATTTTTTCAGCTCTCTCCAAGAGGGAAATTGATATGGACCTCAGGCTCGCGCATGTCAACGATCGCTTGAATAATATGACCCTGTTGTCTGATTAGCATAGCACAGAAACAAACAAGAGTGTACTGCTGTACAAATAGCCACTGTTATGCTAGTGCTGTGTTGTGAAAACCTGGACTCCAATACGTGACTGGATTTGCATCTCAAGTTATTTAAGTACAACTGTCATCATTTAGACAGTCATTTAGGACAACCTGCCTAATATTTTCATCTATTAGTTCACAAATGTTCCTTCCTTGGACTTGGACTAAGCCTGGATTAAACCTAGATTGAAAACCCTCACAAGAGATCACGAAACCGGAGCTGAACCGGAGCCAAACCAGAGCTGAAAAAATAACTAAACCAGGATTTAACCAGAAATTAGTCTTAACTAAATCGGGACTAAATCGGGACTAAATCGAGACTAAATCGAGACTAAATCGAGACTAAATCGAGACTAAATCGAGACTAAATCGAGACTAAATCGAGACTAAATCGAGACTAAATGGGGACATCACCTATCGAAACTAAAGACTTTAAAGGACTCAATCAGGACTTAAGATCTTGATCATGTCTTGAAGCACCTCCATAGATTCTGAGATCCTGACGACTGTAGACTGGAAAGCAAACCCAGGACAAAACCCTAAAACATCTAAACCAGTTTTAAACCAGGACCACTCCCACCCTGGTTTACAGTGGTCCTGTCGTGAACAGTGGCATCAGCGTTTTCTCAGGCTGATGCTGGCAGATTTTCTCACCTCGGTTTGACCCTCGTCAGCACCCATCCCTGTCAGCAGCTTTAGCACTGCTGCATCGGTGCACCTTCAGGAATACTTTAGACTCCAATGTTAGGAGATCAAGTCTGCTGTGGCGATGTCATCACGTTACATTTTTGTGTTGCAATTAGTGTGAGGAGATCACAATTGTACGTTTATTCACAATCATTGAGACCAGGGCTGGGGATTGCCTGGTATTGCCAGGTTCATTACTCAACTGAAAGTACTTAAACAATGATTTTTTGTAAAAGTCAAAGTACAGCTGAAACTCTTTTACTTGAGTAAAAATACAAAAGTACACAATCATAAATGTGTGACTCGGGTGCACTGGCTTTGTAAAAGGAAAAAGATTTGCATTGATTTAAACAAAATTATGAGACAGTTTTGGTAACGTAAGGAGTAGAATATACAGATACTGTGCTTCCCGGGGTAGTACACATGCCAGGCTCCATGTGAAATCTACTTAATTACAGTATCAAAGTACAAATACTGAGTGACTTGCCACCTCTGCTGCCAATACAAGGTCCATGATACAAATCCCGAAACGCTCTGGGTTTAACCCCAACAGCATTGAAGGATGGGTCAAATGCAGATGACCTAAGGAGATCAATATATTACCTTCATACATTTTGTTTGTCATGGGAATATTTTCTATTCTATAAAGAAATGCGTTATTCTTGGTATAATAATAACGTATTTTCTAACATACTTGGGTTACAGCAGACATTTTCTTCCATAGAATTGGATGTATGCATTTTTGTTCCTAAACTATGAGAGCAGTTCTGATGACGACACATAATGTCCAAAGGGGCTCCACCATGTCTTCTGAGCCACGAAAGGCGACCGAAATCAAGAAAGATGAGACAACGAGGGAGCGTGAACGCCAAATAAATAATCAGATTTTAGCTCGTGATGGATGCACTTTTCCTGCTTATTACCCCGGTGTTATCTAAAGCCCAGAGACGAGCAGACGGCATCAATCAAATGGCAAAGAAGTCCCAAATAAAGATATGATTTATTCTTTTGGAGAAACTACATTTGTCGAATGATAATGCTGAAGAGTACGGAGGAAGTTGTTTAGAAGTTTGTTTATTATAATCTATTTAGCTGCACCGGGCCTGAACCAGGACCAAACCACCAGGACCAAACCACCAGGACCAAACCACCAGGACCAAACCACCAGGACCAAACCACCAGGACCAAACCACCAGGACCAAACCACCAGGACCAAACCACCAGGACCAAACCACCAGGACCAAACCACCAGGACCAAACCACCAGGACCAAACCACCAGGACCAAACCACCAGGACCAAACCACCAGGACCAAACCACCAGGACCAAACCACCAGGACCAAACCACCAGGACCAAACCAAGACCAAACCAAGACCAAACCAAGACCAAACCAAGACCAAACCAAGACCAAACCAAGACCAAACCAAGACCAAACCAAGACCAAACCAAGACCAAACCAAGACCAAACCAAGACCAAACCAAGACCAAACCAAGACCAAACCAAGACCAAACCAAGACCAAACCACCAGGACCAAACCACCAGGACCAAACCACCAGGACCAAACCACCAGGACCAAACCACCAGGACCAAACCACCAGGACCAAACCACCAGGACCAAACCAAGACCAAACCAAGACCAAACCAAGACCAAACCAAGACCAAACCAAGACCAAACCAAGACCAAACCAAGACCAAACCAAGACCAAACCAAGACCAAACCAAGACCAAACCAAGACCAAACCAAGACCAAACCAAGACCAAACCAAGACCAAACCAAGACCAAACCAAGACCAAACCAAGACCAAACCAAGACCAAACCAAGACCAAACCAAGACCAAACCAAGACCAAACCAAGACCAAACCAAGACCAAACCAATCTTTTTTGCGCTTAAATTTAAGGATACATTTTGTCTAAAACCTTTCTAGAGCTTTTAAAAGTCTGTAACCTTCTGGGTCTTTTGCCACAGAATTGAGAATAAAGCAGCCTCTGTGGCTTTTGTTTTCTTGTTTCTGAGGAGACGGCAACGTTAACTCTTTCACTACCAAGGCGTAACATAGTCAACTGATTATAGTTTTAAACTGAAACTGATATTACTCAATTACCTGAATATTGGCCGATATCGATACTGGGCCAATATATCGCTTCACCCCTACAAGAAACAGAACAAGGCCAGAGAGGAAAAAAAAATCACGACAAAAGATTGCAAGCTAAGACACACAAACTCCAAAATAAAGGTCCCAGTTGGTCCAAAGTCCAAGTTTGTCCTATTTCAGTTAGAATATTGGTCCAGTCCTTGTCTGTCGGTGCAGTTTGAGTCATACATGTTTTTGGAATGGCCTTCTTTCCTGCCGCCAGTCGTATGCTTCAAAGATATCCATTTATTTTGTCCAAAGCCGTTTTGAAGCCCAGATACATAGTTCTGAAGTCAGGTGGTATTATCAAAAGCAACAGGACTGTCCCAAAATACATGGTAATGGTGGGCCTCCTGGCAACGACTGTGAAATGGTGTTAAGAAGAAACGCGTTACATTTTTCCAACAAAATTCTCTCCGATCTTGTGATTTTGTGGTTCTTCACGGAGATATATAACATATATTTTCCAATTCTTTGTCAGTCAAAATAAAATTACCCACTCTTTCCCATTTATATTGAATGTAATTAGTAGAGTGGCTATCCAAGTTGTTAATACATTTATACACTTTTCATGTTATTCCCCTTGAAAGTTCTGATTGAAATGCTTTAATAAACATTTCAAAGGGTTCATTGCTTAGTGTATTGTATTGGTTATAAAAGTCCTGATTCTCCAGACTAGCCCAGTTTCAAACTAGAGCTTCAGCAGGGACTAAACCAGGACTCAAACTGGGACTAAAAGTCTCTAAAACTAGCTGACTGGAATTGATTTATTCATTTAGTGACAAATGAAAGTAATGATTTGCTTAATGCAGTTTTAGTGATTGACTCATGCAGAGAAGGGAGTAGATAACGTTTTCTCCTGTGGCTTTAAAAATGTCATTCAATCAAAGCCAAATCATTAAGATAAAAGTGCATGAATGATTAATGTCATTTAAGAATTTATGCCACCAAACAAATGGAATTTGTGTCTTCTTCCACAGCATGGTTTCCCCCAGCGGGGGAATAGCATGTGAATAGCACACATGTGTGCTATCCACTCACCACGACATGTGTGCTATCCACTCACCACGACATGTGCGCTATCCACTCACCACGACATGTGCGCTATCCACTCACCACGACATGTGTGCTATCCACTCACCACGACATGTGCGCTATCCACTCACCACGACATGTGCGCTATCCACTCACCACGACATGTGCGCTATCCACTCACCACGACATGTGCGCTATCCACTCACCACGACATGTGCGCTATCCACTCACCACGACATGTGCGCTATCCACTCACCACGACATGTGCGCTATCCACTCACCACGACATGTGCGCTATCCACTCACCACGACATGTGCGCTATCCACTCACCACGACATGTGTGCTATCCACTCACCACGACATGTGCGCTATCCACTCACCACGACATGTGCGCTATCCACTCACCACGACATGTGCGCTATCCACTCACCACGACATGTGCGCTATCCACTCACCACGACATGTGCGCTATCCACTCACCACGACATGTGCGCTATCCACTCACCACGACATGTGTGCTATCCACTCACCACGACATGTGCGCTATCCACTCACCACGACATGTGTGCTATCCACTCACCACGACATGTGCGCTATCCACTCACCACGACATGTGCGCTATCCACTCACCACGAGCTTCCCCGACAGTTTTAAATCCCCTTCCGCCTGAGTAATATCTCTTCTAGCCACGCTAAAATAATTAATATTTGAAGCGGCAGACATCAGGTCACAGGTGGATAATCACAGACAGCTATGGTCTAACATACAATATAACTTCACCTACGTTCTCTAAATGAATCTGTCCATGTTGTGTGTGTGTGTGTATATGTGTGTGTGTGTATGTATATATATATATATATATATATATATATATATATATATATATATATATATATATATATATATATATATATATATATATATATATATATTACAGCAGGATGATGGACATTGTCAGTTATATACAAAAAGTGAAACAATTCAGTCCGTTTTCCTCGCCAAGGTGGAATCCATGTTAAATAAACCGTGCATGATTACTATTAGTTCATAAATACTACCTTGTCTTGCAGGTTTGCTTAGTGTTTATGAGATAAATTGACTGTTGTTGGAGTTTCAGCCATGGTTCTATTACATTAACTGGAAAGGGTACTGCTATCTTAAACCTGTCGTGAGTCTGCCCCAGTGGCCAGTCCATTGGTACTGCAGTGAAAAAAAATCCTCTACATCCCAGAAAGCATTTTCCCCACAGTGAAATGTAAAAACAAACGTGCTCAGCTGACAGGGACCTACAGCTTTCACAACGGTCGGATTTTGTGCAGATATTTGCCCATGTTCAGGAAATTAACCGGCTCAAAAACCTTCATCTTTTAAATCTTTATCTCAGTGTCACTTTGCTTCATGCTGCTCCGTCCTAGCAGCTCTCCTTCTGATTGGTCAGAGTGGTCATGTGGTACGAGAGTCTGCATCACTTGACACTACTTCTGGTTCGTAAAGCCACCAGATGTACCTACCTGCTAAAGGCTAAACTGGCGACACGCGCTAGCGAGCACGGCCCATTGACTTGGACTTGACAATGAACAACCATCTTGGTCCCTGGAGGCTTGGTTTTTAGCTTTTTTGTTTTAAACTCTGTGAGACGTCGCAATTGTGTAATAGTAGAAAATCAGGAAAAACGAAATGCTAGTTAACCGGGCAAATGTCTTCACTCTATTAAAAGCACTTAGTGACAGTTAATCCGTTAACCACGAACACCCCTAGTTTGAAAACGAATAATACTTTACTTTCTAAGTTCATACTAATTGTTAATTGTCACTGTGCGCTCATCTGCTGTCATATTTCCTTTCTCTTGTTCTTATTGCTATTTGTCAAGTGGTAATTTCCCCCAACGTTGGCGTCTAATCAAGCTTTATCCAGTTATCATGTTGAAACAATAGTCCATCTTCTCTGGCCAATCATGTCCAAATCTCAATTAGGCCTATCCCAACCATCCTGATTAATTTGTCTGCCCTGGGCCCTCATTGTAACAGGGCGGTTATTGCTTTGGACACATTCTCATTCTATTGTCGCATCTGATTTGAGAGATAATTTCCGACACACGCACCTTGACAGCGTTATGACAGCGGGAGGCGCCCATCGTGGAAAGTTCGTTAGGCGGTTATGTCATCTTTTGTTTGAGAAGTTGGTGTCTATGATTAGGGCTTCAACAATTAACTATAAAATAAATAAATAATCAGAGTTATTTTTGACAACTGTATACCTTATCTGGGCTATACGGACTCTAAAACGGATACGAAAAGATCCGTTATGACAAAGACTGACGTTGTTAAATCAAAATCTTCATGAATAATACCCTTTATTCGTGACCATTTTCTATCACGTAGCCTCCAATCACTACATTTCAACCTTTTATTTGGCTGATAATGTATTTAACAAGTCTCAATACAATAATAAACGTTTGACTAGTCGACTGCTAAAATAATCACTAGTTGCTGCCCTGATTAATACACATGTTTTTGTTTGAACATCATGTTATTTGCATCACAAAAACATGAGTGAATCCTATATTGGTTTCCTTGTTCACAGTTGGTGGCAGTGTTTGAGTTTGCCCAAGCGCTTACATTATATGAAAATGATCTAATTTGGTCATTCTGTCTTTTCCAGTTGATGGCGGTGTTTGAATTGGAACGCGAGCCCTTGGACAGTCCCAGAGAGTCCTTATCGAACTTGTCTAACGGGTACTCCAGCTCCAGTCCGGTTCCGGAGCCAGGGCCAGTCCACTATCACCCCCATCTGGAGTACCCGGACCCAGCCCACGGGGAGATCGAGGTCAATGAGGCCACTCTCAAAGGAAGTAAGGAACACTGACTCAATTTTAACTAAATTATTGAAACTGGTGGACAGTATTGACAAAAAATTATGTCTAGGTATATATTTTTTAACCAGCCTGATGGTGATATTACGACGATTCATCAGAAATGTGCTAAAATGTACCTGTAAAAATTCAAGTATTGAACTTGAAAATTCAAGTATTGAACTTCAACCACAAAATGCAGAAATATTTGATATTTTCTATCTTTATTTTAAGGATACAAGTAGACATTTGATTGTTTAATGTAGTTTTTTTTCCTTCTTTTTTTTCCTTTGCTCTTTTTACAGCTTTTAAAAATGGTTAAACGCGCCGGATATCCGGGCAGCACGCACGTATCATTTAAAACTTGGGTTGGTTTTACATGAAATACAGTTTCAGTTTTTGCTCCACATTTCTCCTCGCTCAGGCTCAGTACAAGCGTTCTGAGAGAGAGGGGGAAAGGCATGACTTTACACAGCTGTTAATACTGCGTGCGTGATGCCACGCCCCCTCAGCCAAAATGTATTTTTTTACGTGAATTATTGTTTTCTTTCCAACGCAACTTAGATAGAATTCTGTTGAATGGTTTACAACATATTAAATTAATCAATTATTGCATATGTTAATTTGTCTTCATTCTAAAAAACTGAACCCCCTTTGACAAAGCGTGGGTTTGACCAATGACCTCCGTTTAATTTCCGTCACTGAAAATAAAATATCTTGTGGCACGGTATGGTTTGAGTTTAACTCGAGGCACGACGGAGGGCGTGGACACTAGATTTACTCTACCTTGTTTTGTAATTGTGCATATTCTAGATCCCAGGCAGGAGGTGCTGTATATGTGTGCCTTCATACAATCCCATTTGAATTTAGCACATTCACACATAGATTTAATTGAATAATTTATCATTCTTGCCAAATTCCCGATCAAAAAAAGAAACCAAAACCATAATAGGATTATAGATTTAATATTGTTCTATATTTTGGTTGGAAGATGAAAACCCATGGTCACATAAAAACAATATTTGAGGGGCTTGTTTAGATTTCTACTAAAATCATTAGTCAGATAGGCCTATACTCATCATTTACAAGCACTTTTATTTAGACCACTTCTGTCGCTTACGAGTGCTTCACACTAAACTGTAGCCACTTCAAGCCTAACAATGAGTTTTTGTACTTTTTTCACGGCCACACGTTGATCAATGGGGCATTTTATACCTCTTTTAAAAGCTTAGATCTTCCACTAGCGGCTGCTATTCTAAACACAAGAATGAAAACATTTAAGTCCTAAATAGCTTGATGTCCAGTCGGCAGATAATGTGGCTCTTTACACGGTGAACTCCTCTAATCAGAGCTCACTGCTCAGGAGACAGGAGCTGTGACTGTTAGATTCAACCGCAGTTTGACAACCACAGACCTAGACCACTAGATCAGAGCTCCCAGACTGTAGCTCCTGGAGCATTTACCATCTGCACTGGTCTATTACTATCAGAGATAGACCTGGTTTAGAGCCGGTTTAGAGCTGGTTTAGAGCCGGTTTTAGAGCCGGTTTTAGAGCCGGTTTTAGAGCCGGTTTTAGAGCCGGTTTAGACCCGGTTTAGACTCGGTTTAGAGACGGTTTGGACCTGGTTTAGAGCCGGTTTAGAGCCGGTTTAGAGCCGGTTTAGAGCCGGTTTAGAGCCGGTTTAGAGCCGGTTTAGAGCCGGCTTAGACCTGGTTTTGTGCAGTCCCTGTGGTTTGTGAAATATATAATACAATAAAATATACAAATTGAAATGGTAAGAACTTGTATCTAGGATAGATTTACAAGAACATTTCCGGTAATGTAAAAATACAGCAACACCGTCGACTAATCAACACTTTGAGAATGTGAGAAAATTACAGAAGTTATTGAAATAATGTGGTCGCAGATGCCCATATGGAGACTGTCTTCACTTTATAACCCCCCCCCCCGAAGTTGCAGAATGAACTCGATAACTTTTAAGATGCTATTATTATTTAATCATTTTGGCCGTTTCTTTTTTGCTAGAGCAAACCGTGGACTGACATTTTTCCAAAAACCTATATAGGTAAATAAAGGTGTACTATGTAACTGTAATTGTGGATGGTCTGCCACCTGCTAGTCTCCATATTCTTGTGTTGTAGTTGAAAAAAATGTGAGATAAGTTTTTAATGCCAGACTGTAGATCATTTCTGCAAAAGCAATAACATCTCTGTGGAAACTAGCATGTGACAGTGGGTCCCACCAGAAAAGTGCATACGTAGGGCACTTTTAAATGTTTTTGTTGAGGTTTAGAATATGAAAGGACTGTTAAATGATCTACAAAGGAGATACCAGTGTTTACCCTTGTTTGAAAGATTGTTTGAACGAACACAAGTTTGTTCCATTTAATTTTAATCGGCTCTTTTTACGGTAAAAATAAGTATTATAAACAAAATATCACGCGCATTCAACATATTGCCCACTATTAACTCTGTTTGTCATAGGACTAAGACATGCAATTGTAATGATATTCTGATTTCTATTATGGTGTTGTCAGAAATCTACAAAACATCACATCATCAGCCTGAGGAGATGCTTTGATGTAAATACAAAATGTTTGCAATGAATCTTACTCTCAAATAGGGCTGCAGCTATCGATTATTTTAGTAATTGAGTAATCTTTCTATTCTTTTCTACGATTAATGGTAGAAAGTATGTCCGCACTGAGCTGGTGCTGTACGCTGTCTGCAGCCCAAGACACCGTTCTCTTTTACGCAACAAAACTCTTCCCAGTCACACTCTGAGTTTAAAACACGCCGCTCTCTTCTCTGTTACTCTAGCTCTGTGTGAAACAAAAGCGCCACAAGTCATTCTGTGCGCCGCGCACAGCAGGTTCACTTGTTTTTAATTAAATATGTAAATTAAAGAATCATCAAGGCAATAAAATAATAATCAAAGCTTTTTCGTAATCAAATTATTTGATTTTCTCGAGGAATCATTGGAGCCCTCCTCGCAAAGCCTCACTCTTGTTGTGTCCCTGGGCAAAACAATTCACCCAATTTTCCCACCACATGAAGTATATTATGTCATTATTATTGTTATGACTAATGCTGCTACTACTACTAGTACTAGCAGTGCAGTACTATTAGTAGTACTACTATCCATTTGATCAGGGTTTGCCCGGTCCGGCTTTGGCCCCTGTGGGATGATTAGGAGCACATTGATCCACTTCTCCACACGAATGGGGGACATGTCTCGGGGAGAGGGAAGTCCTTATCGCCTTTGTCCCAAACGGATCATCGATCGAGGGGGGGAAACAAGAACTGCTGCGGCCCCCACGGCTACAGAACAAGCAGATTTACACAGAGTACATGGACTAGTGGGCAGGGGACTCAAATATCAGCAGGAAGAGTAGTGATCGAGGCTTGTTTCATCTCGCAGACAAACAATATGGTGTGAACTGACTTTCCCTAGAAACAGCTGCGCAGTTATGGACAATACTTGTGCTGGGTATTGCCCGATACAGAGTCCATGCCACAATATGCAAACAGGTGTAGCTCTGCAAATCTGTTCCATTTGTACCAGAGTTATGTGCAAATGTGTTTTCTTTCCTTTTGTTAATGTCTATTGTTGGTTGAGTAGTTAAGAGTTTAGAATATCAGGTTATAAATCCTATAGAAGTTCTCGCTTCACACCAGCTTATCAGGGGGTTTAAAGGACTGATTTGGGGTAAACACATTGCATCCAGTACAGAGGAGTGTGGCAGCGGAGGGGACGGACGAGCGGGCACTCATGTATAAATACTTACTTAGCAATAGCATACAGATAAATCATTTAAAAATCATACAATGTCTTTTTTTACATTCTTTCTCTCACAGTGGAAATGCACCTGCAGTGAAAATGTCAGACCCGTCCATTTCTAAGCTGGAGAATCTGCAAAATCGCAGGGTGTCCAAATACTGTAAAGTGCTATAATGTCCCGTTTCTGTGAGTCTAAAGAAAGAAATACAGATGTAACATAGGAATTTATCCATAACAAAGAAATACGACTTGAGTATAGTGAGACAGTGATTTGCTTTTTCCCTTTAAAAAGACCCAGGGGCCCTTTGTGTACCACGCATGCTATAAAATACATACAAGTATAATGACGAATAGCTCATGACGGACTGGGATTATATCTAGTAGTGAAACATCCACCCCACAGTCTAATTGTTGCCCCATTGTCTTAAAACAAGCTGAAATAAAATTGGTTATACTTTATGCTAGTCAGATTGTCATAAACGTATAAAGAATAGATACAATAATTGTCTGCCCCCCTTGCTCTTGCTGTAAGATCTTAACTAAAGCTCTGGCCCACTCACCTCTTATTATCCCTTTCCCTCCAGAGCATCTTTAGCTGCATCCCAAACTAGTCCGTCGATATCCGTCGCACCCTCACTGTCACGGCTCGACCCCGCTCAGGTCAAAGATCAGAGGGCATGTTGGGTAACCCCTGGTCGGCCCCTGGGTGACCATTGGGTGCCTCCACATCCCTGGAAGCCCGAATAGTTTGATCGATGGAGAGGAAGAGATGTAATAGATGTTAAGTGCAGCAAGATTTATGAATTAGACCTTTGTATTTAAAGGTACTTGACTGTGACAGTGGACTAGGCACGGCAAAGTCTTGGTGGTTGGATTCCATGATGAGCAAGACACTATAAGTAATGAATAGAGGTTTTAGATTGAAAAAAGCATAGGCGAGGACGGCGGGGACACGACCCCTCCTCCACTTATGGTGTCCCCCTCCTTTCTGACAGTGCCCCCCCCCCCCCAATCCTCTCACTGACTCGACCATACAATAGTCAGTTTCAAATATGCATCTAAATAGTAGATTAAATCTCTTCCATGTAATTTATGTTTGAAAATAATAAACCCCCCTCCATTTGTTGACTTCAGGCCGTGTGCGGTACATTCACTTTTGAAAATTGCTTTAACACCACCTGACGGGGATTAAACGGGTGT
The DNA here is from genome assembly GCF_026437365.1 of Eucyclogobius newberryi. NCBI lineage: Eukaryota > Metazoa > Chordata > Actinopteri > Gobiiformes > Gobiidae > Eucyclogobius > Eucyclogobius newberryi. Next base: position 4,798,748 of record NW_027315723.1, read on the forward strand.
TTTAGCTGTTAATCACAAGCAAAATAAGAGGGAGAATGTGAGGTCGAGTAAAGGGAGAAGAGGCTTGAAGAAAACAGACTTGAGTTAGTCTGTTTTCCCCAAACTGATGGTTAAAAAAAAATACCCCTCAACATTGTGACATTTCTTAGTATTTTTGTTTTGTTTGTTATTTTGGGCAACTATTGTTTCATTCAAATAAACGTTTTACTTCATTAACAATTCAGTTCCTCCACAGACTATTTCAGAACAGAAAGGTTCACAGAATCAGATTAACTGTGTGTTAGAAAATAGACGTGAGCATTGCCTGCAGTGCCCTGGTTTTCTACTGTTGTTTTCTACTGTTGTTTACTTGTTTTTCTTTTTTAGATGTCAGGTACAAACTAATTATTAAGCAAAGTTGTAGTTGTTAGTTGTTTTTCAGACTGTTGGCTCTGTCACATTTTAGCTGTTTTACTTTCTTACAGGAGGATGATTGAATCCTGACTCGTAAAACTGAACGTTTTTGTGTCCTTGGCCATTTATTTAATATCTTATATTATGCATTATACAAGTTTTTAAATTTCATTTTTGAAACCTTGGGTGTAGAATGACTTGTTGCTTTAGTTAAATTAAAACATGTTTTGTTACAGACTTTCATTTGATCACACTGGATATGTTTACAGCCTGTTTTAGATCAAACCTGACTCTGCTTTTTATGGAAAATCAAAGTACACCTCATTCCTACAAATAATGTAAGTTGTATAACAACATATTAAATACTATCAATTTGACTGTTTAGATTTAGCAGTGTTATGGAATTGGATTTATATAAATGGAAATTAATGGAAGATTAGATTTAAATAGTTTCAGTCAATTCTTCACTATTGCATCTTAAGATACTTTCTAAATGTCATAGTATTATTTTCATAGTTCAAGGCAATATTGTGGTTAGGGATGTCACAATATAAAATGTTTTTTCAAATGAACATTACGGTTTAAAGTCTATATGACTTAGATTACACATTTCATTAAAACTTATGGAACACAATAATAATTTCAGATTTTTCTAAACATTTGTTCCAATTTGACAATTTTGGTAAAGTTTATAATTGTACTTCCTGGTTACACATAGGCATCAGACGTGACATACTGTAGGTGGAGGTAATTCCACTTTACAACCTTTACCTAGCAACTAAACCATTGCCAAACATGTTTTATTTTTACAAACAATTATAGCATACAATACAGTTTAAACAATCGTTCAACACCTTTGTTGTGTTGAACGATTGTTTAAACTGAAAGTGTAAATGGTTTGTGCTTGCAACAGCACGTCACATATTGATGACATCACAGAAGGATTCCGTTGTAGAACCCATCACTACTTCTTTAATTCATTTTAAACTCTTACTTTTCTTTTTTTCTCAAACTTCAATTTTAGATTACTGACAAAATGAGAGCCATATCGCGAGGATATGTGAGGAGGAGGAAAGACTGATTTCACAGAGCAGGCGCCCAGTGAGAAAAGAATGGACCTAATTTGCCGCACGACAAAGCGCCCCCCGCGTACGTCGGCCTTAACTTTTCTGGTCCACCACCTGCTTGTTTCACGAGACAAAACTTTCATTGACAAAACCTCCCGTCCCCAAAGTGACCAATCAATTTAAATTCGAACTAATCCACCTTGGCAGAACGAGACGCCCCAACACGAGTCGACTCCGGCTGAAGTAAATGTGTGTCTAACTCGTTTCTCGTTTCCATTTTTCACAGCAGTAAAACCTCCTGACCCTCCCCGCCCCGGCCCCTCTCGCGATTGTGCCTTTTCTGAATTTGAACGGCATCGGAGCAGGACCCCGTCAGAAACCCCAAATTCTGATGGATCACCGGAAACTAGACTCATTTTCTGCTCCTCTCTGTGTTCTTGGCTTTCTGTGTATGTCATACTACTGTGGATGTGGTCACCAGTGTCCAGGACATGTGGCATAGTGCTGGAAAGGGTGGACTAAACATTGCTTTTAACCATATTACAACATTGTTCCGTCATCATAAACATAGTCTTTATAATAGTGAAGTCAAAGGTAGAAATCTTCGACTGAACAAAAACTTACTAATACTTACTAATATTCTATGTTCTATTATTTAATACCTACTCCTCTGTTACTTCTCTATTTTGTCACCTCAACTACACTTGTACCTCTACCTATTTGTATTAGTTGTGGAAAATACATTACAGTAAGATACACACATAAAACAGCTTGTAGTTCTCATGGTAACAATAAAGTTGATGTAAATCCTGCCCTGCTGGTCCTGTGGGGGCTGTGGACGGTTTTTTTGTTCTTTGTGTGGGAGGTGCAGGTCAACACATCGTCTAATAATGATGTACTTAAGTGAGTGGGAGAATAGAGCTGGGAAACTGCATTTGAAAATAACACATTGACTTATGGGTTTATATTTTTGAGTGTTAAACCAACTCGAATGTAATCCCCTGTATAGATATTGTAAAAGCATCTCTTAGGGTCCAAATAAGCCCGCCATGTGCCGTTAGTATTTTAAATGGCTGCGAACCAGGAAGTACATAAACGGTACAAAACATCACCCTTTCCCTTTCTCCATCTTTACCATTGTGGAAATTCACAATTCCAAAATGAAGCGCATGTGTAGTACCTCAGAAATGTAATTTTTCATGAATGTATCAGTTTTAAGCAGTATGGTATTAATTGTTGTTGAAATAAATTCAATTTGATATTTTAACACTTGAGGCCGACAAAGCATTTGATATATTTTAGAGGTCGAATGTTGTGATAAAGTGCCATTTTCAGGTTTTTCCTCATCAAATGAAATTCTTGGTTTTATTTCGTTCTCCTATGCATGAATAATCCTGGAAATAGTCTGATTTCCTCTGGAGAGCTCCAAATACTCCAGAAATTGAAAAAAAAAAAGAGCCGTTCCTCATCATATGTGGTTTGGAAGTTGGATATTGGTACTTTGTCTAATTGAAACTACAATATTTTACATGCATGTTTTAGCGAAAAAACAAGATGTTATCAAAGATTAAACTAATGTTTTCTCTTCTTTCATAGACACTCCGTTGTTGGTGAGGAGCAGCAGCGACTCAGTCGTACCCCCGACCATCACGGTCAGAGCCATATCCCCTCCAGATGACCGCAGTGTGGGGACCCCTGAACCTGTAAGACTTTTTCAATAACTTTAATTTAGTTTTACTCATGTCTGGTGTATTACCTCTCCTCCACCATTTAATAGCCATCTTTACTGTAGGGATATAACAACAACACAGATTTTAATCAAGATGGATATTCAGTCATGGCTAATCGTCAATTATCTGTTTTGGTCTTTTTTAATGCAAACATCCACAGCCAATCCTCTGTTAGTGAAAGCATGTGGTTTGGATGAGTAAGAAATAGACCTTACTTAGACCTTAATAGACCTTATGCTTTGCCAGGTACTCCTGACCCGGATCCTGGCTCAGATTCTTCATGCAGATGTTATTGCTTTGATTAGAACGTTTCACAACGATGACATTAAAATAACCTAGTTCCATGGTAACGAGCAGGGGGTGCCAGTATTTACTCATGTAGTGGGACTAACACTTTTAACTAAACCTGGTGGTGTTTTTGAGACTCCAGAATGTCTGAAAAGGAAATACCAAGTCCATCTACGGTAACTCTAAAGTGCATTCTCGTCTTTGGTCACACTTGAAACCTCGAGGCTACACTTTGGAAGTCTTTCAAGAGCCCTCCATTTTGTCCAAACAGGCCGCCGTACATTAGACTTTGCTTTTCTTTCCCCAGGACTCAAGCCACACAGCAAAATAGTATGATGTGAAATGACTTGAAATCAGAACAGTCTCATGCTTATTTCAGGACTAAACTGTGAATAATCCTGGGCTAAACCTGTAGGGCTCTACAAGGACTCTACCAGGACTAAACTAGAACCAAACCAGGATTAAACCAACTCTAAAAACGTATATTACACTAGAGAATACAGCATACTTTTCAATAAATGCCACGTTTAGTATTTAGCATCTGAAAATCTCCATCGCTATAACATAAAAATAGTTGTAAATTCTATGCGGTGTGAAGACACATTGTGCTGGTCCGAACAGGTGGCACTGAAGGGAAATTAAAGCTTAATTTAAATCTGGACTAAAACCAGGGAGGAGTCACTGCTGCTGGATGTGTTTTAGCCTTTAGTGTGGTTATAAATAAGCCACACACGGATCACAACAGTGACTCAGCTCCACCGTGAGACGAGGAGCAGCTTTAAGTGTCCAAAATGTCAGACCAGCTTCACCTCAATCTCCACTGGCCTCGTTATTCCCCATGGAACAATGACCACTGATGCTATGGTGATGTTTGGTGATTGACATTACTGCTTACCCATGTATTCATTTGATGCGGGTTCATTAGAAACCCCTGTATGTGGCCCCTCCCTCTCTTTCAGATTTATTGCTTTTGAAAACACTACAGATAATTGATGAACTGTGTGTGCGCGTTCACAAATCATTACAGCCACGCCTCTTTTCCAGTATTCCAGTCTAAATATTATTGATTTTCTTTAATACATTCAGATCATAGCACATTTTTCTCTGTCAGTCAATTTTCTTAAGACTTTTAGGTCATACATATTCTTTTGTTGATGACATTACTTGTCTGGGCCTCTACGGCTTGAGTAGATTGAGTAACAGTGCAGACTTAAAATGTAGTTATTATAATCTGACAGACGGAACATTCAAGACTGCACAGATTTTTAACAAATCATATCTAAGAAGGCGGCGTAAGACAAACAAATCTACTACTATACTTCTACTTCCTCTGTTATTATTAGGCCCGAGCGCCACGAGCTGGCGAGAGGCCTACTAATCTCGTAAGGCCGTGCGAAGCACGGCTGCCAAAGTGCGCACGTAGTGGGCACGAAATCGAGCGCGAAGCGCTCGCCCACTTCCAAACACTCACTAACGTAGTAGTAGTAGGAAAATGGAACTTTACCGTTGTAAACGGGCGAAGCCCGTGCAAAAGTACGCACTAAACGAGCACTTTAAATTGGCCATATAAAGCACTCATTTGCGCTAAGTAGCTCACGAATACGTTCCCCATCTCTTGCATGTTCCGTGCATATAAGCATGTAATGCAAAAAATGTAACATTATTACTGTATAGAGGGCCAAAAACACAAAGTGGGCGGAGCCCACTCAAAATTCTTCTTCTTCTCCTCCTCCTCCTCCTCCTCCTCCTCCTCCTCACGGTGAAGCCACAAACTTTAGCAAGAATTTCAGAAATCTCCCATATTTTACATTTCTGCCGTTTGCGCAGATAAAGTCCGAATTGCCTCAAATTAGAATCAGTTGTTAAACTCTTTGCCCTAAACCTACTTGAAGTGAAATAAATTAATTTGGAGCCACAGCGCCCCCTACAGATTTTATATGGAAGTTAAATATTTAGTTTTGCGAAATTATATGAAATTTGACACAACTCAATTTTGGCCCCATCAAAAAAGTCAATGAGACCCATGTCATAATTGTTATGGCTTTGCCGTAACGATGACCGAAACCTTCCATGTTATTCCAATGGGGAAATCGCCAGAACATGTTTACACTTTAGACTTTCACAAACTCCTCTTAGGGCGTTAGACATATTAACCTGAAATTTGGTGAGACTCATCTTCAGGGGTTGACCATCAAAAGTTATCCACATTTTTATTCTAAGAGTCACGGTGTCTGTGCGGCAAAGCCGCACATTTTGCCAAGAATTCAAAATAAAATTGCTTTTTGATGGTAAAACAAAGGGGAGAAGATGTGACAGCGTCACAGATTCAGCAGTAGATGTAATAAAAGGGCAATAGAGGCGCGTTAGCGCCCCCTCCTCTTGCGGCGTGGCGGCGGCGTGGCGAGGGCCGCTCATTGCCGCTTGCGGCTATATTTACATTTATTTCTCTAATGATACTACTACCACTTTTGTACAAGTATTGACTTCCCCCTAAACTACATCTTTATCTTCCTCCTCCTCCACTGTCACGCCGTTTGAACCTGGAGTCCTTGTCCTGATAGACTTGTATTGATCAGTCCATTCCGCAGGTCCACTTCATGCCTTTACAACTCCCTTATCTCCTTTCTTTATTGCTTATCTCCTTTCCTCTCCTCTTCCCTCATTCCTATCTATCTTCTCTCCTCTCGTTCGGTCTCTCTCCTTCCCTCGTATCTTTCTCTCATCCTCTCGCCTCTTTCCCTTTTCATGTCTGATCTCTGGGGCAGTAGGACCACCATTTTTACTGGTCGACCAATTTATTTTAACTGGCTAATAAGGATTTTTATGGACCGCAGAAAAAAGGAGAAGGGGTGGAGTGTGTTATCTGGGGTTTTGGGAGTAAATTTGTTCAATCTTCCTTTTTACTTATGAAGACTAGTACTTCTGTATACACTAAACGATCAGCAGGGCATGTCTTTAGTTAACTACAACCCTACTATAGTGCAGGCCTACATAGTGTTCAGTACTCATCATTTTCAACAATGAGACCATAGATAAAAGACAACATTCAGATTATTAAGTGAATATGAAGTTTTATACTGAGCTAACTGATGTGAGAACATATGGGTGCTTTCTTTAAGGTTTGTTTTTGCAAATAAAAAACACAGATTGTTATTTGCTTCAGCCTAACATCATGCCTAACCATGTCTTTAGGTACAATATAAATACAAATGTTCACTGTAATTCCTCTGCGTCTAGAGCCGTGGTCACCGACCCGTCGATCTCACAGCCAGTGGGGGTCTGTCGCGAAGCCTTTTTTGTTTCCGTCAAGTACAAGCGACTGTGGGTAAATGAATGACCACACGGAGGTTGATACTAGCGAGTTACAATCAGCACAAGTACACTTTCTTGAACCTGTGAGTTTTGATGCGATCGGTAGGACTACTCGGAACTCAAGCGCTCGAAGGAGGAAAGAGAGGAGGAAACAGGGAATGACAAAGCGTGGCCTGATCCTACAGGTTCATGCTGTTTTTGTCCTTCTCAGTTTGTTGTTGTCGTGAATAAAAAAAGGTACCATGGTTGGAGTGATCTGCCGCCCCCGCCCACCCCGTGACGTAGCCTACCGTGGAGATTGTGGGGATGTAAACCGATAATATAATAGATCCATGATGTAAACAGAGGCCAAGGCGTGCGCCGGTGCACACCGCATGACACAGCGGCACGTGTCAGCGGCAGCGTTGGAACAAAAGAAGTAGCCTTTGAAGCTAACTAATTAAGCTAATAGTCATGATTCCTCTCGAGCGCGGGGCCGGGGGGTGTGTTACAGGTACAGAGTGCTTCCTGGTAGATGGGCTGAAACGGAGAAGCGTGCGTGCTGCGTAACTCTTACGCAGGGTAGCCCCCATTCGTCTGCTCATCAGAGGGGAAGGATAGAGACTGGTCTCTAGCTAAAGACTGCAGGGTAAATCAAAAAACAGTTTGGGCACATATTCGAAATACCAATAGCACTGTAAGAAGATAAAAGGCTCTGAAAAGTCGATTTTGCATGATATGGGACCTTTAAACTTAAATAACCTCTTTACTTTTGGCCACTATTTTTTATTTTCAAGCAAATAAAGCAAACAACTTTAGTTATTTCTTATAACTAATACATTTTCCTATCCTATTTTTATATTGCAGGTTTATACAATTTAATGCAATATTATTATTTGGCTATAAAAGGCCTATATTGTGTTCTCTTGCCTACAATTCCAGTAAAAAACAAAACAAACAAAAAGCCCCAAAAATACATAATGTATAATACACCGGTAGATGTTTGGGCTTCGCTCAATCTTAAAAGTAGCTTACGAGCCGAACAATGGTTGGGGACCACTGGCCTGAAGTCTGTATATCTTAAAAAAAAAAAAAAACTTAATAAAGTATATCTAAAATGCTTACGGCCAGTAATAAACTTTTCTTGAATTTATTTTATGCTGGACAATAATGCCCCTGAAATGTATTGGTCCACAGCTGTTATTTGACAATAAATCAAGCAAATCCTATTTGATAAGGGAACTGAAGAAAATTTTGACATAAAGTTATTTCTCATTGACAAATGTAATGAACATATAAACATTTATTTTCTGTCATAATTTACTTTGCTGCCTCATTAAAATGAATGAGAAAGAATTACATCAGTACCAGGCTTTGTGCTGTATCACTCCTGGAACTGTCTATAGCAACGTTTTGAGGCTAAGCAATCGGACAAACCACACTAAAGCAGTTTCTTGTGCATTATTGAAGCTGCGGTAGCAGAGGTTTTGGTTTCAAGGCCAGTAAAAAGGGCCTAAGAGTGGAATTCATGGGTACTTCATGGGTAAAACAAAGTTCGTAAGATTGCTTAGTTATTTAGCTGCATAAGAGCGTTTGATCAGCCAGTGCTCAATATAGTCCAAATTCAGATTCTACTCCACAGCTCATGTCTCTGTTATTGGTGTTTTTAGCATCTGCAGAGCCTCTAGAGTCGGGGTTTACTCTGCTCTGGGCGATAGCTGTACCATTCAGCTGTGCTCTTCATCTGACCTCCCTCGCCTGCAGTGCTCATGCAAAAACATTCATCAACATTCTTATCCCCTACCACAATCATACCAGTATTTGAATATACAATACAATGTGACCTAGTCCAGACGTACTGAATAGTTCTGAGAGCTCTCTCCCTCCCTCTAGCCTTCCTCCCTCTTCTCTCCTCTCTCGCTGTCCCTCTCTCTGTCCTCCTGTCAAGTGGCTGAGTATAGAGATCCAGATAAAGTCTAATTAAGGCCTGTATAGTGATAAATTTACGGTCTTCCCCTCTCATTGATTTTGCTTCCTGCTCTGTGAAGGCCGAGGATAGACTACTTACTCTTAGTCTGTAGGATTAACATGTAGTGTGCTAGTCCGACAATGGGCTGAGAGAAACTAAAAGACCGAATAGTATTGGAAGATAAAAATCCCCTCAAACCATTATCTTTTGACAATGAATAAATGGAAATGAATAGCATGAAGATGATGCCAAATCCTGTGTGTTTTTATCGTAGTTCTTTATTGCTCATTATATGCTCCCAGTTCCTGTTTTTGTGTCCTGTCACTCAAGCAAACCAGCGACCAGCTGCACCACAACCCCACAGTGTAACACGGGTCTGATCCATGTCCACTGACACCACAACACCGATGACATCCTCACAACACGTCCACCGCCTGTTAGTCCGACCAGCTCAGCTCCAGACACACTCTGCCATTTATTTCACAGAATATCACCCTCACACCAGCTAGAAAACCTGCTTCAAAGTGGAAAAAAAGACAGTCTGTCAATTATTTTTAAACTTTTACTTATGTTGTAATGTTGTTTCATTATAAGGCTGCAACTAGCATTTTTTTTTAGTAGTCAACAAGTCAGAGTTCATTCTTTTTGATTAGTCAGCTAGTCAAACAATTATTTATTTTACACATTGAGACCTTTTTAAAGTCTACAATTAAACAATTACTATAGATTAAAAAAAAATACTAGTCACAATTGATTTAATTTTGTTCATTGCAGCCTTAGGTATAGTTTCATTATAACAATTTAATCATTTTTCTGTCATTTGTATATATAATTGACATATACGTCATAAGGCGCTGGTACAGCTGGCAGCCCGGTGTAAACGCTCTCTCTTCTTTCTCACAATTATTGTGCTTTATCTCCTATATTTTGTAAATATAGTAAGTATATTTTTTCTATTTTACTGTACGATAGGGACACGCGCTGGAATAGTTTTTTAGTTTTTTAATTCAACTGTTTTTGACTTTTTTCGGCTGGATTTGAGCGTTTTTCGTTGCGTTCGTTGTGTTGTTGTGACGTGAGCTAGCTCCGAGCGAGCCCACCAGCCCCCCCCTCCCCGCGCCCTCCGGCCGCGCTAAAGTACGGCGTGTCGTCGGTACACGTTTATATACACGTTTATATGAAAGAGGAACTTCACGAACGATCGGGACACGCACTGGAATCGCTTTAAATTAACTTGTTTTGACTTTATTCGGCTGGATTGAGTGTTTTCGTCGTGTCGTTGCGATGTGTCTTGGCTCTGAGTCCCCCGGCTCCGGCCCCGCCCCCCGCCCGGCGCCGTACCGCGTTTACACAAAGGAGGAACTCATGAAACTGCGGAGAACAGTCGTCTTACCCGGAGATCGTCACGTTATCCCGGCGGACATCCTAAGGAAAACGCAACGAGGCAGACGGGCTGGACGTAAACTCCGAGAGAAGAGAGGGACAAACAGGAAGTCGGTTCCCGCCGTAGTCATGGGTAACGTGAGGTCCCTTCAAAATAAAATGACGGAAATAGCGAGCCTCATGCGGTCCCAGAGGATTTATAGGGACAGCAGCGTCTTGATTTTCACAGAGACCTGGTTAACAGCAGAAATTCCAGACTCTATTGTAGGTTTGGACAATTTTCATCTGCTGCAGGCGGACAGAACGAAAGAATGCTTGAAGAAAAGAGGTGGAGGTCTGGCGGTGTATGTGAACACGAGCTGGTCCAAACCCGAACACTGCACAGTGAGGGAGCAGCTATGTAACAAGGATATTGAACTATTGGCTATTGGCATGAGGCCATACTATCTGCCCCGGGAGTTCTCACATGTGATTTTGATCGCAGTCTATGTGGCCCCGTCTGCCAATGCTGAAAATGCTTGTGAAGCACTGCTCTCCTGCACTTGTAGGCTGCAAACACAGCATCCACAGGCTCTCTTCCTCATCTCTGGTGACTTTAACCACGCTTCTCCCTCTTCTGTTCTACCAACATACACCCAGTATGTTACCTGCCCCACCAGAGAGAATAGAACATTGGACTTGTTTTTTGCCAACACCAAGGAGGCTTATTCTTCTTCCCCCCTCCCTCCCCTGGGCAGCTCGGACCACAACCTTGTACATCTGAGGCCTGTGTATGAACCCATCGTGCGCAGGCAGCCTGTGGTGTCCCGTGAGGTGAGGATGTGGTCTGCTGAGAGCTCTGAGGCTCTGAGGGACTGCTTCAGCACCACTGTCTGGACTGAGCTTTATGACCCACATGGGGAGGACATCAACACCATCACAGAGTGCATCACGGACTACATCAACTTCTGTTTTGAGAACATTGTTCCCTCCCGGACGGTGCGGTGTTTTCCAAACAACAAGCCATGGATTAACCGTGAACTGAAGGCTCTGCTGAAGGAGAAGAAGAGAGCCTTCAGGTCAGGGAACAAGGAGGAGCTGAGGACTGTGCAGAAGGAGCTGAGGAGGAAGATCAGGCAGGCTGAGGCCGGCTACAAGAGGAGGATGGAGGAGCAGCTGCAGCAAAAGAACATTCAGGGAGTGTGGAGGAGCCTGAAAACCATCTCGGGCTTCAAAATCCCCCCTGCCCAGACAGAGGGGGATCTACAGTGGGTGAATGATTTAAATGCTCACTTCTTGAGGTTTGATCGGTCACCCGCCCCTCCCCCTGCACAGCTGCATGCTCCCTCTTCCACAGCTGGACAATGCCCTGCATCTGTTCCTCTTCGCTTATCTGCCCCGGACCATCGGCTCCCCACTTCGCCTGGACTCACCCATCCCCCCAGCACACAGTCCCCCTGCCAACCACTGACTGTCACAGCAGCACAGGTGAGGAGTGAGCTGAAGAGGATTAAAGTGAGGAAGGCAGCAGGACCTGATGGCATCAGCCCCAGGCTCCTTAAGTCCTGCGCAGATGAACTGTGTGGAGTTGTGGAGCATGTCTTCAACATGAGCCTGAAGCTGAGGGTGGTACCACAGGTCTGGAAGACCTCCTGTCTGGTACCTGTGCCTAAGACACCGCGCCCCAAAGACCTCAACAGCTTCAGGCCTGTGGCTCTCACGTCCCACCTGATGAAGACACTGGAGCGGCTAGTCCTGGACCACCTCCGCTCCACCGTGAGCTCAGCCATGGACCCGCTGCAGTTTGCATATCGGTCTGGCATCGGAGTGGAGGACGCCGTCATCTCCCTGCTGCACCGCTCTCTCTCTCACCTGGAAAAGCCTGGCAGCTCTGTGAGGATTCTGTTCTTCGATCTTTCCAGCGCCTTCAACACCATCCAGCCGCTGCTCCTGAGGGACAAGCTGGAGACGGCTGGTGTGGAGTATGACCTGGCAGAGTGGATCCTGGACTACCTCACAGACCGACCCCAGTTTGTGAGAGCCCGGAACTGTGTGTCTGACACTCGGACCTGCAGTGTGGGGGCGCCCCAGGGCACTGTCCTCGCGCCCTTTCTCTTCACCCTTTACACTGCAGACTTCAGACATGACACGGACAGCTGTGTCCTGCAGAAGTTCTCTGACGACTCTGCCATCATTGGACTCATCACGGACGACGATGACGCGGAGTACAGAGGACTGGCGCAGGACTTTGTGGACTGGTGTCAGCGGAACCACCTCCTCATCAACGCGGGGAAGACCAAGGAGATGGTGGTGGATTTCCGCAGACGCCACCCCACTGCCCCCTCACCAGTGAACATCCAGGGACGGGACATTGAGAGAGTGGACTCATACAAGTACCTGGGTGTTCATCTGAACCACAAACTGGACTGGACTCATAACACGGACGCACTGTACAGGAAGAGCCAGAGTCGGCTCTACCTCCTGAGGAGACTCAGGTCTTTTGGAGTGACAGGGCCACTCCTGAAGACCTTCTACGACTCTGTGGTGGCATCAGCCCTCCTGTACGGTGTGGCCTGCTGGAGCAGCAGCATCACAGAGAGGGAGAGGAAGAAGCTGGACAGAGTCATCAAGAAGTCCAGCTCCGTCCTGGGCTGTGCTCTGGACTCGGTGCAGGAGGTGGGGGACAGGAGGGTCCTGGCTAGATTCACATCTATGCTGGACCATGAGTGTCACCCCCTGCAGGACACTCTCTCCGCTCTGGAGAGCAGCTTCAGTGAGAGACAGATCCACCCTCGCTGTGTGAAGGAAAGGTTCCGTAGGTCTTTCCTTCCTGCTGCTGTCAGACTTTATAACAAAAACTGTTAGTACTGAACACTCGCAATACTGACCTAACCATGTGCAATTCTGTCATATGTGCAATTGCTGTTGGAATTCATGTGCTGTCGTGACACATATTCATGTGCAATTACTGTCGTGATCACATGCAATGGTATTTATGTATTTATTTATTTATTTGTCTATGGGAGTTTTTATTTATTTATAGGAGATCTTCTACTGAAAGTGTTTTTCAGACTTCCTATAAGTGATCTGTTCTTCTGTATCTATCTCTGTATCTACCTGCGTTGCACCAATGAAATTTCCCCATGTGGGACAATAAAGGAATATCTTATCTTATCTCTTATCTTATCTTTAAAATGCAAAATACTGTACCTTGTATCTGACGAAGGCAATGGTTTCATTTGTTTATTATTTGAGTATTATTTATTATTATTTTTTTTTTAACACTTTTTTTATACTACACATTATTTGACACATTATTCACTATTCAATATTTTTTATACAACGAAAGTAATATTGAATAGTGTTTTATTATATTTTTAAATCTAATTAATACCTTAGAGTCCAGCCTTTGGGAACATAAATGATTCAAATGCATGTAGAGAGGTTTAGAGATGTGGTGACACAACGTGATGGAGAGGAGCTATACATCTTCCTTCTGTGAGCAGGACCAAAACAAGCAATCTGATTGGCTGAGACTGAACAGAAGGATGTGATTGGTCAAGAGCAAAGCCTCCAAGCTGCTGTTTTTATGTGTCTGGTTACACAAGAACTAGATCATGCTGGTATTAGGGCAAGATGTATTTTTCTTGATCAAAATATGAAAGATAGTTGTCAAAAACCCAGGTTCAAACCAGGACTGAACTAAACCAAGAGGAAAACGAGAACACAACTAAGACTAAAGTAGTACCAGTAATGATACAACAAGGACTAAACTGGAACAGAAATGGTGCTAGATTAAAAACGTTTATAAGCAGGTCTATAAGATCTAAAGCTGTATAATTAATTCAAGAATAAACAAAAACATGACAAACCTGGAAGCCAAGTGGGTCTAAACGGGACCAATCAAAGACTAAATTCAAGGCTAAACAAGGGAAACATCCAGGACTAAAGCTGTACAATTAGTCTGGGAACAAGGGCTGAGTTGTGACAAACCTAGATCCCATGCAGGTCTAAATCTGGGCTAAAACCAGGGGACATGAGGCATAAACTTTATCTAAACCTGGACTAAACTATGTCTATACCAGGTCTATACGTTACCATAAGATACCAGGACTATTCCAGGACTTTACCAGAGCTGAATCAGGACTATACCAGGGCTGAATCAGGACCATACCAGGGCTGAATCAGGACCATACCAGGGCTGAATCAGGACTAAACCAGGGCTGAATCAGGACCATACCAGGACTAAACCAGGGCTGAATCAGGACCATACCAGGACTAAACCAGGGCTGAATCAGGACCATACCAGGGCTAAACCAGGGCTGAATCAGGACCATACCAGGGCTAAACCAGGGCTGAATCAGGACCATACCAGGACTAAACCAGGGCTGAATCAGGACCATACCAGGGCTGAATCAGGGCTGAATCAGGACCATACCAGGACTAAACCAGGGCTGAATCAGGACCATACCAGGGCTGAATCAGGGCTGAATCAGGACCATACCAGGACTAAACCAGGGCTGAATCAGGACCATACCAGGGCTGAATCAGGGCTGAATCAGGACCATACCAGGACTAAACCAGGGCTGAATCAGGACCATACCAGGGCTGAATCAGGACCATACCAGGGCTGAATCAGGGCTAAACCAAGGATAAACCAGGACTTGATGACTAATGTATTTTCCCCTAGTTCAAAACATGAATGACAGTGGATTATTAAACAGTGGTTTATTCTTACTACCTGTCAACGTTACACCCCTATAGGCTATATACCATAGAAGCTAGTGTCTTTTGAGTATTCGCTAATGCTATGATGCACAATAACAAAAGAACCAGCCAGCCTGCTAACAGACACACACATACACACACGCGCACACACACAGACGCTACCCCCGCAAGTGCGCTCTTTCTGGGGTAATCTCACAAAATTGGGTCACTCCTATTCCTCCATGGTTCTACCTCTTTCAAAACACAGCATTTTTTTTGCTAGCTCTTCCTACCTACCAGTATTGACTTGCTGCTAGCGGTTAATACATGCTAATTTAAGTGGGTTTTGTTGATTGAAGTGGGCTTGCATCCCATGGGAAGAGATTTGCCTCTTTCTTTTTTCTTTCTTTTTTTTTTTTTTTCCCAAAGACGCTGGCTAGCTGGTGGGCGGGAACGCTAGGGCTATTAGCGACACAATGTAAGTGACAAGACAGGAGCCGACTAATTGGACTGTATTGTCGTAAGTGATTTGAGGACTTGCTTGCCAAAATATAGCCTCTTGTAGCGTTGAACCATTTTCTTTTTTCAATTTGCTAGCATATTTTTTTCAAATCACAGCCTAGGGGTTGTTGGTTTTTGATGGCTTAAAATAGCGACAAGACCGAGGAGGGGGAGGAGAAAAGGAGGGTAGAGATGGATGCAGGAAGACACACAGCAGGTTGAAAACATTAGATGCTAGCAGTGGCAGCAGTAGTAGCTTCCTGTTAGCGACAGTTTGGCTAACGCTGATGTAATGCAAAGTTAATGGTGCTAATTGGTGGCGCCGAATCTTGTGAATTGAATTTGGCGTTTTGTTTGTTCAACAGGAGCTCAACAATGTGCTGAAAGGAGCGCTGGAGAGGCTACGGGTGGAAGAGCAGCAGTCCAGGATGAGTCCGGTAAACCAAAAGTAAGTTTAAGTTTTGTTCCTTTTTTTGTTTCAAATAAAGTAGGTACATATTTACAATGAAGTGCAATACATATATAGCATACTCCAAGTTGTTCATTTATTTCAACTTTTTGTTATACAGTTCTACAATATCCGTACAAAACATTTAAAGGTAGTATATTTCTCCATGTTGATGTTATTGATCTGCCAGTGATTTCCCTCAGTATGGCATTAAGCGTTTCTTACCTCGATGGAGACAAGCAGGTCAAGTTACAGGTCAGATCTGTGGAGAGGTGACCCTGCTCATAGTAAGAACGCATGTTTTTCAAGGTATTGTGTAACTGTATAAACACCTGTAATTTGATGAATGCAAAATAGATGAGTGTAATGCCACACGGTGGAACATCCCAAGCAAATCAATAATCACATGGAGACAAGCATGTGGCCCCACCAGAAAAGTTACATTGTGCACCTTTGGGTGGTAAAAGACATTGGGGCTTTTACCATATTTATATTCTCATTAGTTCCAGTTCAATAGTTTGTATTTCATCTATAAAAAGGATATGAATTTGAATTAAAGTAAATGACAAATATAGCCGAGTCCACAGATTAAGCTGAAGGAGGAAGTTGGTGAAAAGGAATCCTTAAATGTTCTTTCTTTTATTTTCCAGCAGTTTATTTCTGACTGTTATTTCACATCTGGGTATGGTCAGGTTTAGGAGCATTTAGTTTGGTTAATGTTAGGACTTTGGGACATGATGGTACGCTAGACTCGCCTCGGGTCTGGCAGTTCCTCCTAAAAGTGTATCAATATCCCACTATTGGCTGACATATTAATCCATCTCTAACGGCAAGGTTTCCCATCTTACATATATTTGCTGTTTTTAAACTGAACATTTTGAAAACTGCTTATTTTATTTATGGTTTTCCTTATTGAGTCTAAATTAGCCATGATTTAGTCTTGATTTAGTCCGGTACAAGTTGTCTCTTTTAAGTTTTTGTATTTAAAGCCATTGTTTTGCTGCACTCAACTGCTTACATAATCAAGCAGAGCATCGATTAATATTTAATGCAGTACATATGAATATAAATGCAAATGTTGTCACAGTCAAAATACTAGAAGCTTTTCTTTCACAGAGTACGTGAATAAATATGGAAGTACTCAGAACAAAATTGACTAAAATACACATTTTTTATTTTCCATATTTTATTTTGTTTCCAGACTTAAAATTCACTTGCTTTTTGAAACTTAGATATGGTTTTACTTACATGATTATTATTAATTGTAAGCTTTTAAAGGAGTACACTAACCTTTGTGAAATTGTGAAGGGTTCGCCACTTGCTCGTTTCCATGGAGATGTAATTGCTTTGCCTGGAAGGTTCAATAATATGTCATTAAACTTGTCCTCCTTTCATTTATTCAATTATAGTTGTTTTTATTGCTAAGAAAACTAAACTAAAAAGTATTCTTACTGTGAGCAGGGCTGTATCTCCACAGATCTGACCTGTTTTTGGCCTGGTGGCGTCAATGGTGTGTGTCCATGGAGATTGATAAAATAAATGCCATACTTTGGAAAATCCTATGCACAGCAATCATTTCCTGCCTCCTCCTTGTTAACCACACAGCTGCCTCCTCGTACACTCATGCGATGTTCATAATAAACCATATTCTATTGACATTTGGTGTTGTTAATCCCTGTATTAACTAAACGGGCCCAGTCTCGTGCGTGGCAGATGGTGGATTCCTTTGACTAACATTATAACAGAGCTGGGTATTTCAATAGGACCACACAAACAGATGGTACTGCAGGAAGCAAAGAGACATTCTCTATATTTTGATTGAAATATTTTGACCTTACATGTTGATAAAAGCCTGTAGTGAGCTCTTTTCACTCGTAAAATTATTAATAAATGTGCAATTATTTGAGTTATTGATAAATAACTAGGTCCTATTTTTTAAGAAAGGGTTGGTGATGTTTTTTTGTTGTGTCTTGAAGCCTTTGTATGTGTGTGTGTGTGTGTGTGCGCGTGTGCGAAGTGCTGACCAATGTGAATTGACTTAATTATCCTCTAGTACTGTACTACTGTTCAAATTTAGCTTTTACATTTTCTAAAATGTTATTTTTCAAGGCTGTTATGAATACATACATGACAGTAATGCATTTGAATTATTAAATAATCAAAGTTTAATTAAAATATTACTTCATATGCAAATATTATGCAAAAGAAGATTACTTGAACATTTATTTTAACAATTAAATTTAAAGTGCAAGTTAACACAAATGTGCAGAGCTAGTTCACTCAGAACAAAGTGGTTTAAGCTTCACATTAGTATAACAAAGTAAAAAAAAAATATTAAAACAAAAAACTCTACTTTATCCATAACACTTACTTCACAAGAACAATATTAAATGCTTATTTTAGCTTCTTGGATTATTTGGAAATGATGGACCTTTAAATGATTCCACATGTTTGATTCCCCTCTTCTCCAGCTCCCACGCTCACATCATTTTTACTAATATTACACTTTGCCTTCCCTGTTGTCGGCCGGTGAATTAGTCCCATATTAGATTTTGCAGCCTTTGTTTCCAAGAAATAATAAAATGTTAATTATTGACAAAAACAAACATTAAACAGTGTTTCTCCTTTAAAGAGAAGACTAGTAGGCAGTAAAATGGTATAAACTGGACAAAAGTATATACTATTCTTATTCCTATTTTAAATATTATTCTTATAATATTATTTAATGAGAAGAATATACGAATACAACAAGCTGAGAAAGACAGATTTACAATTACATCAATGAAACATCTTCACTAGAAAATCTTGAGTGGAAACGAGAAACGAGTGGAAAGCACAATGTAATGTCAGTTTCCTCTTTATACAATGAACACACAACATAACGAAACTTGTGCGTGAGAAAGGGCGAGGAGGAGGGCGAGGAGGATGATGTAGAGGAGGAGGGCGAGGAGGAGGGCGAGGAGGAAGAGGAGGAGGGCAAGTAGGAGGGCGAGGAGGAGGGCGAGGAGGAGGGCAAGGAGGAAGAAGAGGAGGGTGAGGAGGATGATGAGGAGGAGTGCGAGGACGAGGTCAGAACTAGATCAGACACCAGCTGGCTCACGGAGGTCAGAATTGGCTCCAATATGGCGGCCCTCCTGGGGGCCCAGATTACTATCTTAAAAGACAATAATGATACGGCGGCCCTCGATACGCTTCAGACACTGGGTTAGGGTCAGAGACAAGAGAGCGGAGAAAATGATTGCCTGAGCTGTATCAGCTGTACCGGTCACAGTCGCCGCCATGTTGGGGCCAGTAACTTCCATTTCGGTCGCCGCCATATTGGAATTCTGACTTCCGTGAGTTTGTGAGTGTCTGATCTAGACCTAACCACAAGGAGGGTTCCAAAATGAGAGCAGGGCGAGACCGGTACCGGGAGTGCCATAGTCCTACTTTACTCTGTTTGTACTTCACAACTTTGTTGTAGTTATTGCAAACTTCTGAGCAACAGAAATACATGGTGCTCTGCCATCACCAAGTATGACTGAGCTCATGTAAAGTAACTGCTGTGTTTGCCCGCCCCTGATCTAATTTGACTATAACTAAAAGCCGCCTGCTCTTGTACACAAGATTGAAGGTGTGTAAATAAGGCTAAAACAACATTATAACGTGGATAAAAGCTCAACAAAGATAAGTTGTGTGTGTTTTTGTAGTAATTGTAACTAGTCAACAATGAAATCAAATCGTAATCATATTTTTTCAAATACTTGTCATTGTTCTCTGGACTACAGACTACAACACATGCAAAAAAAAAAAGAAAAAAACACCACCATGTTTCAACATACTTATTTGTTGAAAATGTATTTACATCTCATTGTATGATAATCATTTGACTAATAAACTACTGGTAATCACGAGAATCGTTCATTACCGTCCTACATAAAAGCACAGTTAGTTTCAATAGGACCATGCAAACAGATGGCACTCCAGGACGCAAAGGCCTCATTTTTTATTAATATTTGTTCCTTGTTCTGGTCTTTTCATTTCGCTTGGACCACAGCATGGCAGTGTCACCATCTGCCTCGCCGCTTCTTTAGGTCCCTTTTCCCCTCGTATCCAGCCATGTTGTTTGTGTTTCTCAGTGGGATGCTAAAATTGAAGCTAATCTGCATTTTAGCGTGCTGCGTCGCTAACAAGGCGAGGTTGACTTTTAATGAGCCTGTTTGCAATGCCATTTATTAGTTTATTTATTTAAATCTCACAGAATTTACACATCAGAAGCTTTTGACTTTACATCTTTTTGTATTAATTAATTATATATGCGCCAATCAAGCATAACATTAGGACTACTGACAGGTGAAATTATAACAGATTTTCCTCTGTGAACATTTTGTCCTCCACCTCAAAGCCTGTTGTTTTAAAAGCAGGAAATATTGAGTTTGTGGTCCTGCAGCGGCATGTAAAGTGGGCGGGACTGTTGAGCCTTATTGCTTAGAATATGTTAAGAGTTTTCACTGTTTAAAAGATATCGTAATGGTCCAAAGTGTTCAACATTTTTTTTGAAAGGACCAGAAAATGCACCACTAAAGTTCAGAAAAAATGACTTGTTTTGAAGATGAAACTAGACTACACATTCCTCTCTTTTTAATGGCTTTAATTCATAGATATTCTTCTTTTGCATATCTTCAAACCCAATTTGTACAAGTATCGATACTGAGATACTTTTTTCACATTCCAAGCAAAGCAATAACATCTCCGCGGAGACGAGCAGGAAAGAAAAGTTACACGGTGCACATTCAAATTGCTTTTCTTCCACATTAATCGAAATCTAAACGCTCACCTTTAGTGACTTTGGCTGTCTTTGTCCTCTGCTTGTTTACCATTAGCCAAAGTTAATTTAGCATGTTTATCCCGGCGCTCGCTGAAACCTCGCCACTGTAAGTTAACGCTAATGGATGTAAATGCAATGCGCGGTTGTGTATTTGAATTCAATTTGCAGCATGTGAAGGATAGAGATTGTGAGGAGGCAGTAGATGTAGTAATAACAATGCAAATGTGTGTAAACCAGGAGTGTGCACGGCCCTTTGCAGGTTAATGAGACAGAAAGGACAGTGATGGAAAATAGGGCCCAGTAATGACACGAGATAGAGCTTGGATTCATGGACCAAAAGACATTTAACGGTTAACGTGACGCAAGACACCGCACTTTTACCTCTACTTGAGTCATATATTGTACAGTGTAAGAAGTGCTGGCTCCTCTTCCCACTGTGAGTAAATACAAGTGACAAAATAATATGTACTAACCCTTAGAGAAACACTTGGGTAATTCAGCTTTAATATTTAGCCTTGATTTAGTGTCACAAAATTGCACTTTAAATTGTTTCTATACTTTTTTTAAAATACTCTTTATTTAATGCAACTTTTGACTCATTAGAACTAGACTAGAACTTTAACTAGACCCTCTTTGTCGGATGCATTGCCATTGTCCAATCTCTCCAGTCCGTCTCATTTGAACCTCCTTCATGTTTTCCTTGCCCTTGTTTGTGTTCACTTTTAAGACTAGGAGATTATTAGACCAGGCACAATCCCCCCTCTCGCTCCGTCTTTTATCTCTGGCTGTCCTTTAGTGGTGGATTGGCTGTTTGAGATGATGTTTTGATAAAGGTTGTATTTGCCACCTGCGTCTCGTCTCTGCAGAGCCTTTTACCTGGACATGTTCCTTTGTGTTTTATCAGTGCAGCCGCCGGGCAAATGCAAATGTCTAAGATGGTGTTTGTAAAGAGACATGAACGTAAATATGTATGAATAAAATAAATTATTCTGTGATATGATGTCTTTAAGTCGATCTATAAGTCTCTTTGCAATAATTGTAATTAATTGGGACGGACCAATACCTTTTTTTTTGTTACCAATATCCAATATTTGTCTTGCTGCTTTGGCCAATTACTGATATTAAATGCCCTCCAAAGCAAAGCCTACAAAGTTATTATAAAGTTTACAAATTAAAAATAACACAATGTATTTATCTGATATATAAAATAATAAGTTGCATAATTTTGTACATAACATAAAGTCATATTTTGAGCTTGAAATAAAATACATGCGTAAAAGTGAGTTGTTTTTTTTCTTAACATGCGTTATAGGGCTTCTTACTTCCAGTTACGGTTACCGCACTTACAATTGACTCAAAAAAGAGATAATGCTGGACCAGGCAGACTGCTCCAACTATGGACAGCAGTTCATTGCAGAGAACAGTGCATTTTTCTCTTACATTTACGCCAAAAATACAGTACACTGCTCAATCCCCTGTTTATTACAAAGAAAGAAACAAACAAACAAACAAACCCCCAAAAAAGGTTCACATCTTTTCTCTTTAGATTCATTAATTTGTACATGGTCCCTGACAGAAAGATTAAACTAAAAAACTATGCTAAAGCTTGCACAGAGCAGTGAGCGTGTCTGGGTGGTCAGTGACAACAAGGATTTTTGAAGCAACAATGTCTTGCATGAGAATAACGGTTACTCTTGCAGGGGAACTGGAATCTGGGAAACCCTATTGGAACCAATGCATCCCTAATTTATTCAAAAGTAAATATGTAGTACTAGTGATTAATTCTTCGCCCATCGTGTGTAAGTGTAAATGTTGTTTGTGAATGCTTGAATAGTGTTTGTTCTATAGAGTTAGGCAGATGACATTACAACATACAGAATTTGAGTGTCAATGAAATCTACTCCTGTAAGAGCTCAGAACGCAATTAAAATGTGAAAGAGCTGCTACAGTCTAATAACTCATGTAAAAGTCTACAACACAGACTAAAGCTCCACGGTCAAAAATCAAGCAGCAAAAAGCTGAGAAACACATTTGATCAGTTGTGCTCTTCATAACTTTGCACTCACTGCCACTCGGTTTAAATGTTTAGGGGCATTTAATTTTTTTTTTTTTTTATGTCTGTGCATAACCTCTAGTGATTGGCAGCCATGCATCTTACCTCTGTCAATTTTGGGGAGGGAATGTGTAATATTCCACTCTAGCTCTACTAACTTTGAAAAGAAAATAGAACTTCACAGCCCATGTTGTAACATGAGATATTTACACATAAATACATGTGGTAGTGATGCGTCTTTTGAACCGGGGGTCTAGCTAGCTGAGCTACTAATCAGACTAATTTCTACGTGAATAGGAGTTGGATTATAATAAGTTTTGAAGTTTAACGAACGCATCTGAGCTGTCTCTACTGTCCCCTCTGTCCTTAATGACTCTGTGTGAGCTGATTTACCTGTGTCCGTGTCTTCACTTCTCGATCACCTGCTCCTGAGCTCGTACTTATCGAGTGAGTGTTACGTTGTGTTCGTACATGAGATATTTACACAAAAATATGGTCCATGGTAGTGATACACATGTTGACTTTTGACCCGTGTGCCAGGTCTGGCCAAGAAAGTTTCATTTCAGTGCGGCAGGTTCCGCAGACCGCCGTATATCACATGTCCACGCTCCGCGTTGTATTCAGCCGTGTCTAGTGTCACTTCCTCATTAAACTAATTCCTCTGTGAATATGAGTCCGATTGTGATAAAACATACAGCGTTTTGAAGCTTAAATTATAGAAAACAGGATGTATCCCTTGGGCAGTGCTTCCACTGACGTCTTCTTCTACAGCGTGTCAAACACTTGCACATCCTCCTAGAGCGCCCCCTGGTGGCCGTTTGCCTGTAAAAATTTATAAATTAGACACAATGAGCGCAGGGTTTAAAGTGTGGGGGAAAAGTAGCGGCTTAAAGTCAGAAAAATACAGTATCCCTTTTTTTTTTTTTTTTTTTCCAGATCTCTGACGGAGCTGGTGGAGTTCCCTGGAAATTGTGGCCCTTTGGGGATTCATGTGGTCCCCTACAACTCCTCTCTCAGTGGACGGTAACTAAGACAAAACCTTCGACATCAACAAAGTCTTCTTGAATAATAGAAAGAAAGGGAATATACCAAGACTACATCAGAACGAAACAAAGACCAACCTAGGATCATCGTTGGACTGTAGGCAAGACTGAACCTAGATTTACAACAGATACAATGTTTTATGTTTTAAATCAGGTCTTAACTGGGACTAAACCTGGTCTTATGCAGGACTAAACCAAGACTAAACTTGGATCAAATTACTGGGGACTGGTACTAAATTGGTAGAGAACGCCAAACCGGGAACTTGGAAGAGGACTAATTGTTCCTTGGTATTAAATGGAGTTTGTTTTTAGGACTCTGGGTCTCCACATCAGAGGCATTGAAGCGACGAGCCGCTCAAGGAAAGAAAATCTTTTTCAGGAAGAGGAATGCATCGTACAAATCAATGACACGTCTCTCCTGGACAAAACCTTCGCTCAGTGAGTACCTCTTCTAATAAGTCCTTACCCAGATGGTTCCAACAATGTATCATTTGATGAAATGTATTTGTATTGTATAAAATTACATCTCATAAATTGTACAAAATTTGACCTTTCCTGAAATAGAATGATCTTGAGCTATATCAGATCTAGTATAGGACCACATAGTAATGTTAATGTAAGTCAAAATGTTTTTAATTTTTCAATAATGAAATTGGTATTGAGTAGAATGTGTATATTTTTTATGGTTCAATATAAATGATTAACAAAGTAAATGTATCTTATCACTATTTGTTCATTTGATTAGTTACCGTCTTTCCCAAAATGTAGTTTAATTGACTTGTTCAGTCCAAATGCTTTTTTTGTGGAGCGGTTTTAAATCTATTGTCTTCAAATTAGTGAGAACTCTTTTTATTGTTTTAATGGCGGTCCTTATCTGACGGAAGGGCCTTTTTTATACTATCTGTGCTGCATCTTCATCACAGACAATAGGATGTGGTTAAATGGGTCTTTACAGAAGAGCATAAAGGATGAAAAGAGGGTGTGTAAATGCAGGAAAGCGCTGTAAGGAGTGAAACAAAAACTGCGGTGAGGAGGTGAGATGGGACATAAAGAGATTTGAAAGATAATTTGATTGACAGCTGGTTCACCACAATAGAAGTAGGACAACTGTGTTTTTACATTGTTCTTCCCTGAGTTTCTGCAGTACGTGTTGGTTGTAGACATTTTGCATTCATCTTAATCTTGAAAAGAGATTTAACGTTGACTTTTTTTTAACATAACAACTGTACATTTGATGCTTGGTTTTGTGCACTAAAAACATCTGTAATTGAATAAGTGCTTAAGTATTTAATCCCATTCTGGGAAACATTCCAGGCAAAGTGGGCTGGAACAAAACCCCATCAAATATTACATACTGTTCCTTTAAATAAATGTTCTTTATTTTATTATTAGTATATCTGTTTAAGGCAAGACACTGCAGGTATATACAAATAAGAGATTTTAAGTGTAAAAATTGCCAAAATTTTACATAATATACAGCCAGTTTAAAATGTCTTCATTTTGTATACGTATTAGATGACAAATTCTTTTGATATCAAATGTAGTATTTGAGTTATCTAGATGGAGTTCAGACTTTAAAGGTCCCATATCATGCAAAATTGACTTTTCAGAGCTTTGAAACCTTCTTAGAGTGCTATCGGTACCTCGTATATGTGCCCAAAGTGTTTTTTTGATTGGTTCCTGCAGTCTTTAGCTAGAGAACAGTCTCTATCCTTCCCCTCGGATAAGCAGACAAACTGGGGCAATTATGTAGCACGCGAAGCCCTCTGTAACACGCCCCCCTGTGCTTGTCCCTCTTATTGTGTCCCATTCAATCTATGGATGCAAGTTGATTACTTTTAGTAATGTCGGTGTAGTCCCTCATTCGTCCAGGAGTGTTCAATTGTAGAAAAAGGTTCAGTTGAAGTCATCTGGACTCAGTTTTAGAGAGAACAAACTGACCCAAATAAACATCCATACTTATCTATTTCTTTTCAGATCTCAGGAAGTGTTTCGCCAAGCCATGTCTGCCCCTATCATCCGCTGTGAGGTCCTCCCTGCTGCCAACAAATTACTCTACGAAAAAAGTTTAATCGGAAACATTTTCACCTCTGACAGCAGAGACTCCTCCACCAAAGCTAGTCCGCTGGTGGTCCGGTCAAGAGCGGGATCCCAACCACTAGACCCAAATCCTAGACCCAAGATAGACCTAAGGAGACCAGAGACCAAGACCCCAGAACCCCCGAAGGACCCTCCCCAGGCAGCAGAGGTGCTGTCTGGGTATGGGTCATCAGACACGCAGTCCCCCATTCCTCCTGCTGGCAGGAGCCCAGTGGCAGCAGCGCTGGCAAGTCTGACCAACAAGAAGGGTGGGAAGAAGATCAAAATCAACTTGAAAAAAGGTACGATTTGCAATATAAATCAGTCACTTTTTATCATTTTAAAACAAATCTGTCGCTGTGTTTTGGTACTCAAATTGCCATAATCCACATTATTAGGTGGTAATCCATTGTTTTTAGACTAGGTGGGGATGGGAAAAAAAGGATTCCTGGGTCTAAATCAGTGCAAAAACTAGGACTAAACCAGGACTAAAACAGGATTTAATCCATGGACAAAACTGAATAAACTAGGATTAAGTTGGAATTAATCAAGTAAATCAAAGACTAGGAATAAATTAGAAAAAAAAAAGACCAACATAGAGACAATAAGGATTAAACTAGGACTAATTCAGGGACTAAATGAGGTCTTAGCCAAGAGCAAAATCAGGACAAAACTATGATTTAAACTTTGAAATAAAAACTTAGATTCAACCAGGGACTCAACCTGGACATTAAATAACAATTTTCAGGTTTGTCAGGTTTTGTTACAAATATATACAGTGATTTGTTGATGGCATCGCAAAGGATTCTTAGGACTTTAGAATCAGACGTGTTGGTTTTGAAAAGATGTAAACTATAAATAATCTTGAAACGCTGCCAAGATAAAGGGCTGAAGGAATTAGTGTATCGCTATTGCTTTACCTTAATCCAACGCATGACCTGTTTTTACAACAGGCAGGTTGATAAGGATTTTAAGGGGCCAATACAATATAAAGGGAGGTTGTAGATGCTGTTAGTTGATAAATATATCTGCCAATATATTCAGTATGGAAAAGTTGTCCGTTGTGAGTAATCCTGCATGTGTGCTTTAGTCCTCACACTTCTCACCTGATACTTTGATGAAAATAAATCCTATGCTGACTCTGGTGTGATTTGTGTTGAAGTTATCTTTTATTGCATTCAGCGGCTCTACAACTACTGCACAGACAAATACTGGCGCTGTGCTTTGAAAGGAGGTATAACATGCCCAGGTAGAATATCAGCCATATCGGCCAAGCCCATAAATACCTGGCCGAAACTAAACCAGGACTTCACCAGAATTTACTTAGGACCAAAGACTATGCAAATTCTAACAATAAGACTTAAACTAGAACTAGATCCCGAACTCAAAATGGATTAAACCAGGCTTGATTCTATTGAAATTAAGACCAAATCAGGCCTAAACGGGCCAAAGGTAGGTCTAAACCTTGACTAAAACAAAACGGTAACTAAAACGAGACCAAACCATTAATCCGGATTTATCAGGACTCTGGTAATCCATATCCAGAGTTATCCAGTAATCCAGAGTTAGACCATAGCGTAAAAGGGAACCAAACCATGTTTGTTCATTACTGAAATAGTACAAACCTAAATCTAAATGGGTTTAAATTGAGTCTAACCAAGTATAGAAAAAGTTTAGGATTAACACAGGACCAAACCAAAACGAAACCAACTAAAACACAACTAATGAGAACGCATTATGTGTTTAGCAAAATCCCTTTCCCCTCGGTACCAGGATCTGTCCTTGATTGACAGCGCCAAAGTGCTAATATAGGGCAGACACGGTCTTAGCTCCCAGACGAGATAGCATTGGTTAGAGCCGTTAGCATGCTACGCCGGATTTGCAACACATTTACCTTCCATTTCACTCATGACTTGGGGCCTGTGAATCCATGAAAATACTTGACACCATTTTCTTAAAGTTATTTATTTCTTTTTGAGGTCTCCCAGGATGTACAAAATAAAAATCTTTGAGATCATCCCCGGGGAGGTAATGCTTGGAGGTAATGGTATCTTTTAGCCCCCACTCTTGCGAATGCGCTCACACGTGAAATTAAAGCCAAAAGTGTGTCATAATCCTTGCTAGCACAGGGAGCCAGAACACCCAGAGGAAAAGAGAAACCAGCCATTTAAAGTGTAGTTAATGTGGTGGAAGGAGACTAAGAGGACCAAGGAGGAGAGGAGATAAGGTCTGGAGTGGCTAGGAGGCTAGGAGGCAAGGATGTTGTAAGCAGCTCAAGCGAAAAGAGAAATTCAATTAAGAAGTGCTAACCTGTGTAATTAAAGGGGTGTAAGCCGAGACATTCCTTTAGTCACGGGCCCCAACAATATCAAAAGAAGATTTGGGGGTTTTCTTTGCTTAAAAAGTGAGTAATTGTGTCATAGAAACATATAATATAATGTAAAATGGGTATTAATTTCACAAATTACAACATTTCATCACCTCATAATAATAGAAAGAAAATATTAGTTTGAATTAAATTTGGTATGGATATTCACGCAATTGTAATTTTTTCTCGCAATCATTCTAAAACTGAAATTTTAGCGAGAACTTAGCGAAACTCATTTTCTTCTCCACAGGTCCAGAGGGTCTTGGCTTCACGGTCGTCACCAGAGACTCCACGGTCCACGGTCCCGGTCCGATCCTGGTGAAGAACATCCTTCAGAGAGGAGCAGCCATTAAAGATGGCCGCCTTCTGCCTGGAGACCGCATCCTGGAGGTGAAAGAAACACGTATACACCCGAGATCAGGAAAAAGGCACCATCCCGTCCAGACCTGAACCTCTGACACGGAACTTTGGACTTAACCGAGTAAATCTCCTCATTCACCGTGAGCACAGCGGTGTATCCTCTGTGTGTCAGTCACTGGCAGCGCAGCGGTACAAAAGCTTTAGCAGCACCGGAGATTAGTCGTGAAATCTGTTATTATCTGACAAAATGACAAATAATAGGTGTGGCGATGAGATGTTGCTGTACGACAATAAAGTTTTGGCTTTAGCGAGACGACCGGAGAAGTGAGGGGAAGCAGCACGCGGTCCGAGAGGAGAGAAATGCCCCCTGTACCTGCTGCTGTTTGTATGCAGCTTCTCCTTCTTTGTAGAGATGGAAAAGAGTTTTGGCATGTAGCACAAATCACATCTCTGCATTCTCGGACACATTTGAGCTGTTTTGAGGCACGAGTTGATCAAATATCAATAACACAAAAGAAATCTTATTTAATATTACCAAATAATCCACCCTCGCTGTGTGAAGGAGAGGTTTCGCAGGTCTTTCCTTCTGCTGCTGTCAGACTTTATAACAAACACTGCTAGCCCTGAACACGTGCAATACTGACTTAACCATGTGCAATACTGACTTAACCATGTGCAATACTGGCATAACCATGTGCAATACTGGCATAACCATGTGCAATACCGTCATATTCATGTGCAATTACTGTCGTACTCACACGCAATAATGTCACATTCATGTGCATATAACTGATGAAAATAGAGTGTTTATTTTACCATTATTATTATTAGTATTATCTTGTCTTATGCTAGCTGTTTTTCTTTTCTTTTATCTTTATTTTTCCCCACCATTTCCTATTAAGAAATGAGAGGTTTCTGTCCTTTTCCTCTGTATCTACCTGCGTTGCAACAATGAAATTTCCCCATGTGTGGACAATAAAGGAATATCTTATCTTATAATAACCAAAATACCACAAAATAAGACAAACTCATCCATGTAAAACTGGCTTGCAGAGTCTCTAATGTTACGATACTCGGTTCTAGTTAAGTCTGATTTTTGTTGTCTTGCTTGAAGCTTGATCGCTGCTCCTGTCATTGGATCGTTCCCTCCAATCAGCCGTCTCCCATGCTCTCTGTGTGTGTATTTACAGTACTTTCTTGTTTATTTGAAGGTGAATGGCGTGGACATGATGGGCCGCAGTCAGGAGGAGCTTGTCGCGATGCTGCGCTCCACTAAACTGGGAGAGAACGTGTCTATGGTGGTGGCTCGACAGGAGGACATCTTTCTGCCCCGAGAACTGGTGAGACGAACACGCCTGTGCTAAACATACAGCGGCGACATTCTGAAGGTGCACTACAAACCTTTACGGTGGAAAGTCCATTTTATTGCCTTTCCTAGAACTGTACTTTATTTGTTTCATCTAGAGACAAATTCGTTGTCCTTCTTTGGGTTAGTAATTATTTAGAACTAGCTTTTAGTTTAATTCAAGAGCATGTTAAGCCCTAACTTCGGCCTTATATGGACTGGGTTTAGTCCAGTCTTAGTGGTACTTCATGTGAAATGTTTGAGAACCACTAACTTCACGTTCACAGTATGGCTTAAACGTATCTCTCTCAGACAAGCAGGATTACTCACTGTAAGAATGCATGTTGTTCAATGTTTTTGAGCAATAAAATCATCTCTAATTTAACAAATGTCTATTTAACTTTATGGGAGATTCACTGTTTGTGAAAGATATCTCCAATAAAGTTGAACCTTATCATTATTTGTTAGTATTTGGGTCGTATTAATCTCATGGCAACAATCACGCCTTTGGACTCTGGTCTCTTTGGTTTATGTTTGCTGATAGAGAAGACTTTGTTTCATGTGTTAAGGCCCAGGAAATAGAGGGATATGAACCATAAAGCAGGTCAACAAATCTGCACGTTGACAATTTAACAGCAAATTCTACCATAGAATTCTGACATGTCTCCGGGTCAGTTTATACAATATGTATTTTAGAATATATTGATGACACGTGAATGCAACCTATACTTTATATATAATAGACTATACTTCTGTATACGTGTACATACTGTATATACACGTGTAAACACCTTGGACTAATTCAGAATTGCAACCAATCCAGGAACAAACTAAAACTAAACCAGCACTAAATCGGGATTATGCAAATGAAGACCACGTTATAACTAACGGGTCCGAAGTGATGTCACACATGCGTTGCTACTGACATCTTGAGGACAGCAGATGCATGTTGCACTGTGGGCTGGGCTTCCAAAAAGTCTCAAAACAAAGTTTTTTTCTGTTACATCTCAGAGACAAGTGCACTTACGTCACTCCAGACTGAGGCTGAGCTGTTTGTTTCAGGCAGTTAGCAGCTGACAAATGCTAGTTTACATATGATTGCATGGCTATGGTAATAAACGTTAGCCTATTTTCAATTCAATTTATTTTTTTAAATAAAGGACAACCGTAACTTGATGATTAAAACAATGTTCATAGAAAATTATCAAATGGATAATATCCCAACGTCCCCTGTCTTTAGAGCCTTCTTCTCGTGAAGGAAAAAATGGGGAAATATAGAAACCTTGGAGACCCACAGTGATGCTACTCCCACAGACAGACAGGCATACACGCTTCAGTTTGCAGATAGCCTGTGGAGCTGGAACCTCTCTGGAGGAGAGAAGGTGGTTCATCTAACAAGATGCTTCATCCAGGCAGAGCTGTTCATCTAGAGTAGAGACCATTCCTCCAGCCCCCAGGCTTACTTGCAGACAGTTTTAACAAGCCTAATTTCCAACTGTCTGGGTGAGGAATCTTAGATGTAAATATCCACAAAAGTTTGTTGTAGCAAGTTGTCTCTGTTTTTAAGTGTCAGCGACTCGTCGCTGTAGATAAGAATCAAAGCCCATAAATTATTCCTTCTTGAAGTATCAAACCTTTTCATTTTACATTTTATGCACTGTTTTTCATGACTATCTAAGAGCGGAGTTAGGATATAGCATGTGACCTCCTCAGCATGGCGATGACAACAAATAAGTCCTGTGAAACTCATGGATATAAGTAAGATATTTAACACATTATTTTCCACCAGATAAAAGAATAAGAAAAAAAAAATATTATTGAAAATGTGTCCATCTACAAAGTGTAAAAATTGTCTATATTATAATTTGTGTTTACATAGCAGTTCTTCTCTTTTGTTGGTCCATAAACGCCTTGCAAAGAAAAACAAACCCACACAGTTTGGTCCTCTCTTCCTGCCCTTCGTTCCTTTGTTGACACAGCTACGCTAAAGGAAGCGCTGCGCGTGCTAACCCCACAGGAAACAAGCTAGTGGGCATGCCGACACACCGCGGGCGCTAACTGATCATCTACCTGCTAGGGTCAAAGGTTACGCACCACCATTTTTCCTGTAGCTCAACAATAAACGTACGACATGAAAGATCGTCATCCTTTGTGGCACTTTATTCCCTTTCCGTGGTTTCAAAGAGCTGCAGTTAAGATATTAGTTGACCTAAATTTGAATGAAAATAGGATTGAGGAATTATTGGCAAAAGCTTCAACTATTTAGGCCATGTAATCTTCTATGTTGGTTTTTGCCTTTTCAAATATTGAAAAATATATTCAGCTAATTTGACTATATTTTATTGATTTGTTGACATAAAATCTTCTCTAGACTTAACATTAACAATAATGGAAACATCCACGCAACACCCTGGATATATTGTTAATTGTTTTTTTTTTTCAACTAAAATTGATACAATGCAGTTCCTTTCCCCCCCCCAACTAAAATGCAATGATAATATTTTATAAATATATATATTATTGGTTAGATCCTTTTCTCGTTATCTTTTTAATGTCTTAGGACACCCCATTTGGCATGGTTTTCCTCCAACAATTAACATTTTTCTTACATATCAGCTATAATTTGTCCTCTCGAATGCTTTGGAAGCACCCCAAAGGATGGGCGGAGACATTTCCCCAGTATAATTTTCCTTCAGATAAGTCTTCATGTTGTTGGACATTTTTTCTTTAAACAAAGGGTCATTAACCAGGCTGGCATTGAACTGTTTTTCGTCTTTCCTCCAAATCTACAGAAATGTAGATAGGTGCATGATCATTTAGGTCTGTTGTGCCTGTATTTATGTGCCTTTTATTGAGAACAAAAAGCAATTTATTCTGGAATAGATTGTATGTGGGTTAGGAAAATAGGTTTACTGGCGTGCCCTGGGTTCATTTCCCTCCATAGATCAGTCATTCCTATATTCTTCAACAAGATACATAACTTCTTACATATTGTTCCTCCATTGCCTCTTGAGTTCTACATGTCTAATGTTGGCCGAATGCGAAGATCCCCTTAATCAGTACAACTGCCATCTTTATCCTTATATTCAAAACTGTTCAAAAACTATTCGGTTTGAAATCAAAATGGCATCTCCCCTTTTAGGTTTGGCTTTGTATGATGAATAATAGGATTTTTAATAACATAATTTTGTTGGTTTTTCATGTTCAGTATCATTCAAATGTGTCTCTTGTAATTAAACAATGTCTATTCTTTCTTTTTTGTAAAACATTTTGTTTGTTTGATTTGGTTCAGTATGCTAATCTAATTGAAGGATACTAATCTCCCACTTTTGGCACATCAATGAGTAGATGTATTTAGTCACAGAGTTTATGTACAAAAGCAGACAGCCAGCATGGGACATAAAGTCTGATGTTAAAAACAAATAAATCATGTCATCAATCAATGTCTTCTAATTAACAGAAATGTATCACCGTGTGACCACAACACGAACTCGCATACCCCACACTGGTGGCTCCATCTCTCGTACACTTTAGTTCTGTGTTTTGCCTCTTCCTGAGGAGAACCTCTGCTTCTCCTGGTGTTTTTACCTTCAAAAGTCACCTGAAGAGTCGCTGGAAAAGAGAACCCATGTCTCAGCTTTCTCCTCCTAAACTCCTCAAAGATGTGGTTTAATCTTTGCCGTTGTTGAGTATATGGAGCTTTCCCTTTGTACTGGAGCTTTCCTTTAACCCTTGCAACCTTCAAGACATTCACATGATCATTAAGAAAGCTCATCAGGCCTCTTGGTTTATCAGCTGCTGTTCTTTGTTTGCCCAGGCAATGTGCACTTTCGATTATGATGGGAGGGACCTCAACTCCAAGGCCGCTCAGGAATATTCTTCTCCAAAAATCTTTCTGTATCCTGTTCTTATTCTCCCTCTGAGATCCCCAAAAGCCCAAGGTTAGGATGACGTGATCTGGACTCCAAATCCTGCAGCTTATTTTTCATATTGTTGTTTTCCGACGCCAGTGTTGTCATCGACTTCATCCGTGCGTGCTCCGGTTACTCCCGCTGCTTTCAGCTGAGCAGCTACTGCAGCAGATACGGACGGGCCCATTGCAGCGATCACCTCGGCTCCAAAAGATTCCATATCCCGCCATATTTCGCGTCTTATTTTGGACATCCCAGGGACCAAACAGCATATCTCATATCCATTTGTAGATCCACAAACGCAGTGCATAAATAATTGGCATAAACAATATGTTCATTATGCATATAGTTACTTTATATGAAATACTCATAGATTAATGTTACAATGTTTTCCTGTATTTACACATAACTTAACTCCTAATTCAAATTACTTAATGTGGCAAATCCAAAATAATGAACATAAGATTTATTGATGATGATGATGGTGACTCAACCAGGTCAAAACCTGTATTAAACTAAACCAGGATTATACCATGACTAAACTGGGTTTTAACCCGGTGTGAACAAGAATTAAACCAGCATTAAACTTGGACTAAACCAGAACTAAACCAGTTCTCATCTGTTATAATTCAAAACCAGATTAATACCAGAACTAGACCAGCATTAAACTAGGACTTAAGCAAGACTAAAAACTAACTAAACAAGGTCAAAACCAGAACTCAACCAGCATTAAACCAGAACTAAAACAGATCTAAACTAGGACTAATCCAGGACTAAACCCATTCTTGGTTTATTAAAACTCCTGTCTGACTTTATCCCTTCAAAAGCTTGTTGTCATTTAGCTTTTATCTCCATTGACTTGCAGTTTCTCAGTGGGAGAAGTGACTGCAGAGCTCTTTCATTCTACTTAATGGGTCGTATTGATGTTTTTGCAGCTGTCCTGTGGTTCTGGCAAAAGTACTTTGTCGTCCCCGGTAGCAAAATGAAACTGTAAAGCCTCATGATTGAGGTACTGAAGATATGTTAATTATAATTATATGTTTTGGAATAGTCAGCATTTTTAAGTATAATTCTCTTCAAAGAGGGCAGTGATGTGCAAATTGAGTCCTGATTTCGTCTAGTTTTGGGTAATTCTTTAATGTGCTGATATAGTCCTGGTTTAGTTCTTAAGTAGTCCATGTTCAGTGAGGTTGCACAATATACTGCTAAAACATCATTATTGAGCTATCTTCTAAGGCATTATTTGACACGTGTTTGACTAGTAAATAAAGTAAAAGTAAAGATTTAGATTTAATTTGAATTAACTTGGGGTTAGTGGTCAAAATGTACATTAAAATACTGCAATAATCACAACACAAAACATAGTTATCGAATAGCACAACTCTCTTCTCATATCGTGCAGCCATAATGTTCCTGGCATAGTTTTGGTTTAGACTTTTTGGAATTGGAAGGATGCCGTCGTGATTGTTGAAACTGGCCTCTTTGACAGGATAGAGGGTCAGTCCGCACATGTTTAACCTTTTTAAGTGCCACAGAGCACAGGGAGCTTTCACCGGATACAAGTCCCCAAAGCAAAAAGTGCTGTTTGGACTCTTTGTGTTTTACCCTGACCGCAATAAATCATGGAAATTATTAGTATTAAATGACAGAAAGGGAGAGTTTCAACAGGGATGAATTAACTTTGACTGTTTTTTTTTTTTTACAAATAATCAAAGGTTAAACCATACTAGGTAAACAAAGAAAAGCAAACCAAAAATACTTTCCTTCTCGTTTCGCTGTTGTATTAAATCTCATTATCGTTTTTATTTCCTCTTGTTTCCTTATACCCATCCATGCTATCTCTTCTGTCTCCCAGTGAAACGAGGTGTGAGCACGAAGACATTAAGACAATTAATTGGCAGCTCCTCCGACAAAGCGTTGCCAGTTTTTCTGATTTAATCTTAATTGAATGTAGCTCGAGTCCCTAATCCTACTTTAGACCACCTCCATCATTTTAAGTTGACAAAAGCTCTGCGTTTGTTCCATGGTTTAGTCTCCATGCCTGATCATTGTTTATGTCTTGGTTTAATCTTAATTTAGTCCTGGTTTAGTCAATGTTTATAATTCTAGTTAAATAATTTATTGACTAATGAAAATGTGTTTAAACGACTCAGCAGCCCTACTAGTTTGGTCCTGGTTTAGTCTTTGTTTTGTTCTGGTTATGTCTTTTTTTGTCCTGGCTTAGTCTTAATTTTGTCCCTGGTTTAGTCCTGAGTTGATCCTTGTTTAGTCCTGGTTATGTATTGAATGCATTAGTTGTGCTTTAGTCTTGGTTTTGTCCTGTTTGTGTCTTATTTTGACCTCTGTTTAGTCCTGTTTTAGTCTTTGTTTAGTCCCGATTCATTCTATTCCATCATCCTGTTAACATTTTTCTAATTTCATCTTAATTAATTGTTGCCCGTGCTGCTAATCCTACTTTTGAGGCCTCTTATTGTGAATTCCTTGCTGACAAAAGCCCTTATGTCTAAGCGCGGTCGCCCCCTACCTTCTTCTCCCCGAAGCTAAATGAAAAATCTGCTTTTTGTGTGAACATTTGGTGCCGAGGGTGGTCCATTCAGCCTAAAAGCTTGTTAAAGGGCTATTATTGTCTAAAGAAAAGGAGAGTCAGGGGTTCAGGCCTCCCCATGGGACCGGCCTACCCCAGAGGAGAAGCACAGAGCAGGCTTGGATTAGGAGCACCAGATAGATTGCTGGTTAGACCGGGTTTAGTATGATACAAGTCTGGTTTAATCATGATTAAATCCTTGTTTAGGGTAGGTTTAGTCCCTCTGTTTTGTCCCTCCATTTAGTCTCTTGTTTTGTCCTGGTTTGGGTGATCTTTAGTCTGATATGTCTCTAGTTTTGATTTGGTTTTGACTGATTTAATCCTGATTTAGCGTTGGTTTAGTCCTTGATCTTGTCCCTGGCCTTGTCCTGGTTTATTTTGTCCTAGTTTAGTCCTGGTTTAGACCTGGTTTTGTCTTTGTTTAATCCTGATTTAGTATTTTATCTGATTGTTGGTTTAGTCCTTGTTCAGTCTTGGTTCAATCTTTGTTTAGTCTGATTTTCTCCTAGTTTAGTCCTGGTTTAATCCTACGTCAGATCAGTCAGCCATTTTATGATTTAGCTTGTATGTTTTTTTTTTAACCCAGCGTGTCTAGTCTCAGTTTGGTTCCGGTTTGGTTGGTTTAGTCCTTGGTTTAGTTCTTGGTTTAGTCCCTGGTTTAGTCCTTGGTTTAGTCCTTGGTTTAGTCCTTGGTTTAGTCCTTGGTTTAGTCCTTGGTTTAGTCCCCGGTTTAGTCCTTGGTTTAGTCCTTGGTTTAGTCCCCGGTTTAGTCCTTGGTTGTTTAGTCTTTGGTTGTTTAGTCCTTGGTTTAGTCCCTGGTTTAGTCCCCGGTTTAGTCCTTGTTTTAGTCCTTGGTTTAGTCCTTGGTTTAGTCCTTGGTTTAGTCCTTGGTTTAGTCCCCGGTTTAGTCCTTGGTTTAGTCCTTGGTTTAGTCCCCGGTTTAGTCCTTGGTTGTTTAGTCCTTGGTTTAGTCCTTGGTTTAGTCCCCGGTTTAGTCCTTGGTTTAGTCCTTGGTTTAGTCCTTGGTTTAGTCCCCGGTTTAGTCCTTGGTTGTTTAGTCCTTGGTTGTTTAGTCCTTGGTTGTTTAGTCCTTGGTTGTTTAGTCCTTGGTTGTTTAGTCCTTGGTTGTTTAGTCTTTGGTTGTTTAGTCCTTGGTTTAGTCCCCGCTTTAGTCCCCGCTTTAGTCCCCGCTTTAGTCCCCGCTTTAGTCCCCGCTTTAGTCTGGACTCCCTGTTGCTTTGTCTTGGTGTTACTATATAAAATCCCTGCTGCTTTTCTGATGTAAGCCGATGCAAGCCCACGTCTTTAAAAAGGGTACAAGTTCCTCGCTCTCTATAGATTTATGAATATTCTTTTTAAATTTCCCTTGAAGGAGCGGAGGAGACTGGCGGCTGCCTATCATCGTTTTTATCACACATTTCCTCTTGTTGTGAAAAGGGAAATGCTCTTATACCCACAAATGATTGACAGCAGTGACACTTATGCAGTCCACTTTGATTTGAATCACTAAAGTTGTAAGTCTTGAGTCACTTAAGACTTCAATATTATCATTATCATTATCGAAAACTAAAACCAGACTGTAGTGGTGTCTGTGGGCAACACACTTCACTCATCTTGTTTGTATGAATGTGGTGTAGGGCTGCAACGATTAATCAGAATAATGACTAGTCGACTATTAACACTATCCTAAACATATTTTGACGATCTTTAATTATTATTTAGACTATACAGACACTAAAACACATGCCAAACGGCCTATTATTATTATACAGATTTTCATCAATAATACACTTTATTCATATGTTGTATCTAAAGCCTTCATCACCATGTCCAATTTATTTGATTTAAAAGGTATTTACAAATCTGTATGTACAATATAATCGTTTGACCCTTCGACTAATCCTAAAAAGAATAGCTTAGTAGTCAATAATTAAAATAATCGTTAGTTGCAGCTTGAGGTAAGAGATGTATTTATATGATGTATTATTTATTTGATATGGACAGTGCATATTAATGAACATCTGTAACATTCAATATATGTAGACTATTGTTATTCTGGAGATGCGCAAAGTTAGAAAATGTAGTATATTTTCTAAAATGAAAACGACTTAAAATGACCTTAAAAGAAAATGTAAATGTAATTTCCCAAACTAGAGAGTTAAGTGATATTTCTGCACTTTTGTGGTTGATTTTTATGGTTCATTTATATTTTGTGCTAGGTATGTTCCCTTGAAGCAACTTTATACAATCACATCTTAGACTTAAAACCTTCTCCTAAATTTGTTTACCGGTCATTCAACATTTCAAGTTGCTCGCTCTCATCCCCGTGTTTGTAGAGGTCTAAAGTGCTGTGTTAGAGCGTTTGCACAGAATAAGACCTCATGGAGACACAGGGAGGTTCAGTTCTCTTCACCCTCGTTCCCATAGTTCCATAAAACCTGTACCTACCCACAATCCTCAGCGTAATGTGTCTCTTCAGACTCCATTTTCACTGTAATTTCTCCTTTTGATGGCAGGGGAATTCCAGAGGTGCTTTGGGCTTTGTAGATGCTCATTTTAGACCCGGTTCAGTCCTGGTTTAGTTCTGGTTCAGTCCTGGTTCAGTCCTGGTTTAGTCCTGGTTCAGTCCTGGTTTAGTTCTGGTTCAGTCCTGGTTCAGTCCTGGTTTAGTCCTGGTTTAGTCCTGGTTCAGTCCTGGTTTAGTTCTGGTTCAGTCCTGGTTCAGTCCTGGTTTAGTCCTGGTTTAGTCCTGGTTCAGTCCTGGTTCAGTCCTGGTTCAGTCCTGGTTTAGTCCTGGTTTAGTCCTGGTTCAGTCCTGGTTTAGTCCTGGTTCAGTCCTGGTTCAGTCCTGGTTTTGTCCCGGTTCAGTCCCGGTTCAGTCCCGGTTCAGTCCCAGTTCAGTCCCGGTTCAGTCCCGGTTCAGTCCCGGTTTAGTCCCGGTTTAGTCGGTACCTGTATTAGTTGTTTGTTTGCAGGTAAACTTTATTTTAGATTTGTTGTGTTCCATGGCCTGTTTAGATCTGGTTTTGTCATGGTTTAGTGTCTTGTTTTTAGTTAGTCCTATTTCAAGTCCTGCTTTAGTCCAGGTTTTGTTCTATGTTAGATCTTGTTTAATCTTAGTTTAATCTGACTTTGGACTGGGTTTAGTGCTGGTTTAGGTCTGGTTTGAGTATTTGTTTAGTTCCTGTTTTAGGGTTTATATCTTGTCTAGTCCTTTTTTATTCCCTCTTTCATTAGTTAAAATGACAGAATCTTTGACAGGTTTGGGCAATATGGACAAAAATGAATATCTTTATTAGTTTTTAGCATTTTGATAAGGATATTCTGACGATAAGTCAATTCAACAGAAATGTGTTAAATACATGTCTGCAAACATATTAGTTGTTTTTAGTTAACTGTAAATTGTATATAAAATGTATGACAAAATTAATATTTGTATCAAATTTACCACATATTTTTGATTTTTAATCAGCTTTTTTTTAAGCATTGTTTAAAAAAAATGATTGTCTACTACTTCTACTTCTACTTCTACTACTACTACACATCATTTAGTTTGAACTGTCTTGTAACCGGCTGAATAATTAAACTCGAGTAGACCTTTGCATTGTGGGTGTGTTTTAACAATAGCTCAGACTCCAGATGTTGAATTTGAATTCTAGTCTGAAGTTTCTAGAAAAAGCAGGCGACCAGGCAGTACATTATTCAGAAAAAGAGCAGGTTTCTCGCAGATTGCGAGATAGGGAAGACGTATTGAACAGAAGGTGGTTGGGGAAAGCTGTGTAGACGCTATGGACTAGTTATTAAATCTGAAGGCCCCTTTGCTGCTCCAGGACGTGTTCGAAAAGATTATTATGTCGAATTTCAAAATGGCTGCGGCAGTTCTGTCTGTAGCTTTCATCTCCAAATGAGAAAAAAAAAAATACAATTTTTCTACCCACCTGCCACTTATTCACCCCTATACTTTTTGTATTCCTTCTTTGGATGTACAGAGCATGCATTACAAGCCTGCGCATCACTTCAAATACCGCTATGATCCAATGGGGTTTCAAATACACGGGCTGTTTTTGATACATGCCGACATGGAAAGCCTTCTGCAGTCTAGAACGGCACTTTTAATTACAATATGACTTGTACAATATAACAGGTGGTGAAAGTAAGAGCTTTAACCTCCTCAGTAACGCTTAAACATACATAATATCAATTACTGAAATAATCAACGACTCAGTTTAATGAATAATAGCCTGATTTTTCAAACGGTGAAAGGAGGAATGATGTAATTAAGTTGTTCCGAGCTCTGTCATACCTCTTGGCTCATTTCTAGTATTCACATGCATGAGTTTTCCTGCTCGTGCACGGCTTTAAAACAACTTTTTCAGACAGAGAGGTGAAGAAGGGCTCATTCTTACTGCTCTTTCAAAGGGCTGCTTAAGGACACACATACTTTATATCTGTAAAGGTGATTGTGATTCGTACTACATCTTCTATATACATATGCCAAATATTTCAAATGCAATTCCCCACAAACACTGTGGATCTACAATGTGGATATTCTGTTTGGATATTTCCTTCAAAAAAAAAAAGAGCGCCACCTAGATCTTGAATGTTGTGAACGCAATAACACAGTCTGGTTTTTAAATGTACTTTTGTGTTTTCAGAAAGGTGAGGAAGCGAGCAGCCTGGGGATGGATGACGGTCGTGAGCTGCTGATGTTCGAGGTGCCTCTGAACGAGTCCGGATCGGCCGGACTCGGGGTCAGTCTGAAGGGAAACAAGTCCAGAGAGACCGGAGAGGACCTGGGCATCTTCATCAAGTCCATCATCCACGGAGGAGCCGCGTACAAGGTGCTGCCCACAGAGATGCTTCATGTTATATGAGATTTCAGCATACTTTTGGTACTTTTGGTATACGTTCAAGGAAAGCACCATTGTCTAAGAAATAGATTGAAAGCATGCATTTTTTTTTTTTTTGTAACCATTTATTTTTTAAACATAGAACAACAAACACATACATATGGATATGGTTTTTATTGCATTTAAAAACGTGTGTCATTACTGTAAGCGGGCTCGCCTCCTCCTCACTGACCTGACTCCTCCTCGATCTTCTCCTCCTCCTCCTCCTCCTCCTCCTCCTCCTCCTCCTCCTCCTCCTCCTCCTCCTCCTCCTCCTCATCTTCCTCTTCCTCTTCCTCTTCCTCTTCCTCCTCCTCCTCCTCCTCCTCCTCCTCCTCCTCCTCCTCCTCCTCCTCCTCCTCATCCTCCTCTTCCTCCTCTTCCTCCTCTTCCTCCTCCTCCTCCTCCTCCTCATCTTCCTCTTCCTCCTCTTCCTCCTCTTCCTCCTCCTCCTCCTCTTCCTCCTCCTCCTCCTCCTCCTCTTCCTCTTCCTCCTCTTCCTCCTCTTCCTCCTCAGATGTGACTTCAATGTATTGTACCAGTGTGATACACAAACGAGTGAACAGTCCAAATCTGAAAAAAATCCAACTTATGATACTGTCATATGTACTATTAAAACAGATTTGAATCTTTTCTTTTCTTTTTTTACAAAGTGACAGCAGTTTGAACACGCAAATCACATTTATCTGACTTCTACAGCGTTGAAATGAAACAGGCTCCACATTTTTTTCACTGAAAGTCAGGAATAAAACTCAAATAAATAATAAAACATCTGCCAGACAACAACAATTAAGCAAGAAAATGCAAATAAAGTTAGTGTTTTAAAACTGAAATATATTTTGGGAAAGAAAATGTGGCAAACTTGAAGCAACTTCAGCCTATTCGAGGTGATTAAAGATGACTCATTTTGCATAATTGCTCATTAAA
This sequence comes from Eucyclogobius newberryi, assembly GCF_026437365.1. Lineage (NCBI taxonomy): Eukaryota > Metazoa > Chordata > Actinopteri > Gobiiformes > Gobiidae > Eucyclogobius > Eucyclogobius newberryi. Next base: position 4,840,870 of record NW_027315723.1, read on the forward strand.
TGTTATTAGTCTCATAATGTGACAACAAATCTCCTGGTGCCTTTCCTCTTCTACATATCACTTCAGAGCTCAGGGGTTCATACTTGCCACTTCTCGAACTACACGAACCACTTCTCCCCAAGTCGCACCAAGTTCCCCAGAACGTCTAAACAAAAGGGATGGTTTATAAGTCATAGTTATAGGCGTACATTTCCCACAGTGCTTTCACTTTTAGTATCATCTCTTTAAAAATACATGAAGTGTTTTCTCTGTTGTTGCGACACAGTTTTGTCCCTTTGTTGTTTCTTTTATTCACATGTGTGCGCCTCCTTAAACTCTATCACCGTCCTCCTTCCTTTGTACTCGACTGTTTAGCGGCCATTTGTGTCGCGTCGCTTTTTTATCAGCTAACACTTTCCCTCTCTCTCATCACCTCCTTCCTCCTCCACTTCTCACTTCCTTATCTTCCAACTTTCCTCGCTTCCTTCCTACTTCATCCCGCTTGACTTACCTTGACCTTTCCGCGTCTTATGACCCCGAATAACCTCTTCCTGTCAGCGAAATGTCCACCTTATCTCTGGCACTTCAACTCAGAAAATAAAAAAAAACACACTCCACACTCTTTGCTGCAGTGTCTACTTCCTGACTTTTAAGGATCCACGGGCTGCTCTCGGATATAAAGGGCCGTGTGACAAGTGTGTTTTGGAGATAGTGGGCTGGTTCAGGATCAGTTTTGAGATGATAGGACTCCCTGTGGAGATGTTAGAAGTGCAGTGGTGACAGGAGAGTGCGATGTCTGCTCCTGCACGACAAGGAAGACCAGAGGATTTATAGCAAAGTTACTGAAGACTTTTACGAGTTTTACCACTGGCAACCAAACAGGCTAATATAGATATTATTAGGGTTGGGCCATTTCATTTTGATACGGGAAAAGATTTTAAAAAAAAACATTGATCAGGACAGACTCAGTTTAAAAGTGTTTTTCTGCTGTTTCCTGTTATGCAGTGTAGGACAAAGTTATGCCTTTGAGGTTAGGCTCAGGATTAGGATTAGGTTTAGGAACAGATCCTTTGATTAAGTTTAGGGCTTTGGATGTGGCTGTAGAACTGGAGCGAGGGAATATTTCTGTCCCAACATGTTCCTGAAGGCTGTCACCAGGAGCTCCTGAGACCACCATGACTAGGCTGTAGAATTAATCTAGTTTTGATTGGGATTCGGTCAGTTCAATTCGTCATTAATCAGTTTTGGTCATTTAGGCGTGTGGTTTGGAGCAGAGTTCAGACTTTTTAAATGGCAATTATTAAAAGTCTGCATTGTTTACGTACAGAAAATTATATTGAAAGGATATTTGTTTTCAATTAGTTGATAAATATGAGGAAATGTTAATTCAAGCCCAAAGTGATTATTAAAGATTTAAAATGATTGGATCTATTGCCCTTGGTGGATGTAATAATGTGTTGGTTTTTGATTGAGCTTTTTAAAGCTTTGCATTTGCTGTTATATTTAACGTTGGACCCGTGCTCCCCCTTTCTTTCCTCTTTGTTGTTCACCAAATTAAATAAAGCCTGATAAATATAAGGCCCGAAGTCACTGGGATAGGCTCCAGTCACCCGCGACCCCGAAAGGGAACAAGCGGTAGAAAATGGATGGATGGATGGAAATATAAAAATGATCTGAAATGTACTGATACAGAGTCATAAAACACCACTTCAAGTACAGCAAAACAACTGCAGCCAACTTCTAATGTAAAAAAATGTTCATTTCTGGCCTTTACTTCTCTCCTGTCTTCTTTCTCTCTCCCTTCTCCACTAAAGCCTCTATTTAAAACACTTAGAGTGGATTTAGTACGTGTCGAGCCCTTTCCATTAGCCTAGTTCAGCGTTTATCTCTGCTCCAAGAAGATTGCTAATGTTAGATTTCTCATCCCCTTCCCACATGTATTTTAATTTTCTACCTTCCTTCTTTATCTCGCTGCTTTCTCCTCTCACTTCTCTTTTTTTTCATGTAATTTAGAGTTACATTAAGTAAGCACTAATGAGAGTAATGGGAATTGGACATTTCTAAATGCCCCTTTAGTGTGCTTGGAGAAATAGTGGGAATATGACTTGAGCTGTTTTTATTTCTTTGTATGGAAGGTTCCACAGTATGACATTTAATCCATCCGTCAAAAATGTATGTAGCTGCAGGTGTTTGTATTTTTCAAAATATCTTGAAAAACATGTTCTTACTGGGAGTGGGCTCGCCTCATCACAGATCTGACTTGTAACCTGGCCTGTTGGCGGCGTTTGCTTTTCTCTATGTAGATACTGTAGATTTTTGTCGTCGACTATAGACGTTCTCTGTGCACCATGTAGTCGACTAAAACTCTCAAACCGATTAGCAGTAAGTATCTCTATGATTGGATCATGTGTCTGTACCCAAACTTCTCTGATCACAAGATTACAGGAGGTCACAATTATTTCTACACAAAACAACTAGTATCTATCTGTAAAAAATATACACATAAATCACTCCATGCCTTCACCTTTCTGCTTTTGCAAATCCTTTGAAATCCCTCCAAAATAATTAAAGTCCAGTAATGCATAGTTTTTATATCACATTTAATATTACATTTTGTGGTCTACAAAAGGAGTGTTTATTTGTGGTATTAAAAAATACAGGTCCTTTCAAACATGATTTAATAATAAAGAACGTTTTGTGACATCCAGTGCCACCACAAAAATGATTTATTTTATATTTATTTAATTTTGTATTTTTTGCAGGATGGAAGATTGTGCGTGAATGACCAGCTGATCGCAGTAAACGGTGAATCTTTAGAAGGACATTCGAACCATGTAGCCATGGAAACGCTGAGAAGATCGATGTCCTCAGAGGGAAACGCCAGAGGAACCATTCAGCTCGTGGTGCTCCGAGCTGCTAAACAGGTAGACATTCGGATATGAAGGACACATATGCAAAATGTGTCCTTCCAGGTATGTTCCCTCATCACACACATACCTGGAGTCTCATTTAGCTTCATTCATGCTTGTTTCATTAATCCTTTTGACCATCTCCCATTTTCAATACATTCAGAAGGTGGATATCCAGAGGTCGCCTTGTTTTAAGTCCATAAATCATCGCCAGACTTGTTCTGAGCATTTCTGCCTCCAATCATGTTGGGGGAAGCTAGCTTTTTTTTTTTTTTCATTTCCTCTTGGCAATGCCCTTTTTTGCTCACCTGCTCCTGCAAGACCAATCATAAAGAGATCGGATTACGGTACTTGCATTAGATGTGTCTGTTACTGAATTAAATCTTTAGTGTTGTGGGATTGGACCAGTGCAGTGACAAATGCATTTTGTTCATAAATGTATTGTGTTTTTATTTCACAATGTAAAAAGTGTCATTCTACATTGTTATAAGATTGTTTTGTTTGTAAAATGTGAATTGGCCAAGATCCCATCAACCAATTAATCAAAATGGCTAAATGTCTACAGCTCTAATATGTTTACGGCCCGACTGCATTTGAAGTCAAAGTCTTACATGGGTTAGATGGCCATGATTTTACTCTTGTAATCATGTGTTTTAAGTAAATTAATCTAATCTAATCTAATCAGATATTTTAGCTGACTTAAATTTCAATTATTGGAATGATTTTAGATTATTTTTTGGTCATTGATTTATATTTGACAATACTCCAACATTTCAATGTTTGTCTTCACATATGATCTAAACTGGAAGACATTTATCCATCTGTTTTCCATCTTGTCTTTTCTCCTGCAGTGTCTTATTCTCAGCTGCTGCTAAATGTGGGGCAGCCTGTTTAAAGTTGTAGTGTGGTTTGATCAAATTGGTCGCATTAAAAATGTATCTCTTATGCATTATGTAACCGCTGATTTCATTTAAAGATTATTCATAAGTTGGCACAGTTTTGAGAAAAATGGGAGCAAGCAGTGACAAAAATTAGGACCATCTTTCACATGACTTTGTTTCTCCCCCGACAGAGAGAATATTTGAGTGTTTATCAAGCACCTAGAGATAGAGATAGAACAGTATCACAGGATGTTTATATAAAATGGTTATTAATACGATGCCGCACATTTTTTAACATGTATGCATTTGCAATGAGAGATGGGCCTAAAAGTGAATTGTACACTTGTAATTTTAATTAGAATATACTACTCTTGAATATGTATTGTTTTTGAAAGTACTACCACAGGGTAAAAGAACTAAAGCAGAGATAAGGATACATTCAAGCCAAATCCTAGTCTGATTCATGCTTTGAATGGCTATAAAAAATAAACTAAATCAAAGGAAGACAAAAATATGACTCCACTCAAAACACTAACTCTTAGTTTAGAGGAGCCTCGTTGACTACCATATGAGACCCACATCTGTGCTACAGTTTGGAAAAACACTGGTTTATAATAAGAAATCTGTCTCAAAGCTGCAAAAAGAGTTAAGCCAAAATAAAAGAACAGAACATAGACTTCCGTTAAAATACTTGTTTAACTAAATGCAAAGCTGTAGTGATGGTAATACATTCCTGCCACAGCTGCACGGGGGAGACACCATCAACTGGTAACTGTGTCTCAGACCACACGCCCCTGACCTGTGGGGTGCCCCAGGAGTCAATCCTGGAATCCTTCTGTTCACACTGCCGTTAGGACACATTTTCACTGCGTAGTAACTGACTTAGCATTAATTAACACTCAAATCTATGTTTCACTGACTGCAGGTGAATATGGACCAGTGGAATCACTTCAAAAATTGAATTGTTTCTAAAACGTTTAAGACTATTATTCCTTATATAATCAATAATCTTGAAGTCCCTAATACACAGGCCTGGTGGGACGGGGCTTGGCTCAAAACGGCAACAACCAAAATACTAGAGAATTAAAAGAGATGTATTATATTTTTCTCTTTTCCAGATTGCGGCGGCCAACCGTGCTGCAAGCCCCGCCCTCCCTGCTGCTTCCTCCACCCATCCAGGTCCTCCTCCACCCGTCTCCTCCAATCAGGTACGAGCCGGCGAGTCCGGCCCTGGTCCTCATCAACAGCCCAAAGACCAGCCTTCTCCTCCCGCTCGCTCCTCTTCTCTCCTCCTCCCGTCTTTACAGAGGAGGGTGTCGGAACCGTCACCACAGAAACCCAGCCACTTTGCCTCACGACGACCTAATAACACATCTTTACTTTACTCGAATGAATTTAGACGAAGCCGTTATTATTTTGGGTTCAGAGATGGCGAATTTGACGACGAAATTGATTACAGAACCAGTCGAACTTTTGATAATATGCAAGAATTTGAAAATGCGGACTTTGTAGATACTTTAGATTCTTATCAAATGGACACAAGACAAGGTGGCGTCCAGAGTAGAAGCTATACCGATAATGTGAGGGCCATGGCTGGGCAAATGTACGGAGATCCACCATCCAGAAGAGAGGAATTTATTGATGCCGATGCTTATAATTATGAACTGAATGCAGCGTTGACCAGAAGGCATCATTTAAAACATTCAGGAAGACTCTAGACGTATATTGTATTATGAAATGACTCGATAGACCAAAGGTGCATTAGTTGGAGAATAGTTTCAAAATAATGGCTTTGAAATCAAATCTGACGACTTGGGGTGGAGGAATGTAGACATAATCATGGTTTTCAGGGAGCCTCGGATCATGATTTAAATTTGATCACAACTGGTGTAGACTTTTAGAGGTAACTAAAGCCATCTGCTGCTTTTGCAAGTCCACAATTCACTGTGGTTTAATCCCACCTGTCAATCACTCAGAGCAAAAGACTAAACAAGCATGAATGACGCTAACACAACTCCAGGTAGGTTTTTGATGAAGGAACAATGTTATAGTTGTGTAATTTATCTCCTTCAAACAGAAGAACTGATATATCACAAAATCACCAAAATGGCATCATCAAAGATACTTTTCATAAACAGAAGATAATCAAATATATTGGGTTGTGTATTCCTCATTTGAAATATTAAGGAGAATAAGCCATATTATTAACCTTTTCTTTTGCTTGCCAAATGTTACATATGTTGGCACAATTTACTTGACCGTTTAGTATTAGTTTGAATTACATCTTTTTATTACATCTTGCCAAAATGACAATCCCAGTATTTCAGTAACATGATGAAATATTTTCCACTCCCACTTACTTTCTTTACTTGAATCAGGGCTGAGAATCAAAAATAGTGACATTAAGTGACATGATGGTTATTTTACTGAAGACGTTATCCACATTTTGAACTAATTAATATATTTCACAAAGAGGAGAAATACATTTAATTAGCATTTGCTTAACTCCTTTTAACATGTATATATTTATTTTTCTACATGTTACGATGACATTAAAGCTAAACCTTTTCTTAATTACAAATACAATCTCAATTTGGCAACAAATCTTTAAAGCATTTTAAACAAATTATTCAGCAGTTATGTGCATTCTTAATAAAGAACTAAGACTACTTACATGTTAAATATTGAAAGTGGATTGGACTCATCATACGCTTCATTAACTAAATAAAACAAAACTAAATAAAGCCCCAAAATGTCACTTGCAGTCATTTTGATTCTGAACCCTTTTGGTGTATTTTCCACTGTTAACTTTTCCATATCTGTTTTTGTTTTAATCGTTTCTTGTTATCCAAACTCAATTGTCGCTCTTCTTTGTTTTTACCTGCTTGCTTTGCTTGTCTTCTACTCAATAAACTAAATGAATTCCTGCATGTCTCTCAGTGTTGGCTTTCTGTTCTTCCTCTGGGTGCTCTGATTTTTATTAAAGTCTTTTCAATCCTTCTCTTCTCCGTCTGAGAATATATTTTAAGGATTTCTCTTCCAGTTTGTCTCCCTTTTAAAGATAAAAATGATGAAAAAGGTTTGCTGGTAAAATGTGATCAATTATGCACATAGAAGGGAAATCCATTAGGCCTGGTTTAGATCTGGTCTAGTCCTGGTTTAGTCCTGGTTTAGTCCTGGTTTAGTCCTGGTTTAGTCCTGGTTTAGTCTTGGTTTAGTCTTGGGTTAGACCTGGCTTAGTCCTGCATTGGTTATGAGTGTTTGTTCCTGCTCTGTTGTGGTCAGCATCTATTAAAGCCACAAAGTCCTGGTTTAGTCTTGGTGTTAGACCTGGTTTTGGCTTTGCTACATACATTATACTGTACTACTGTACTCAAATACATTATACTGTACTCAAATACATTATACTGTACTCAAAACTGTACACTAACACATTATACTGTACTCAAATACATTATACTGTACTCAAATACATTATACTGTACTCAAAACTGTACACTAACACATTATACTGTACTCAAATACATTATACTGTACTCAAATACATTATACTGTACTCAAATACATTATACTGTACTCAAAATACATTATACTGTACACAAATACATTATACTGTACTCAAAATACATTATACTGTACTCAAAATACATTATACTGTACTTAAATGTTCACTAAAGTATATTCAAAAAAGCCAACTGCTTAATGCGCCAAATCCCTCTTGACATAATGGATGTCTGTGTAAACGTTAGATTTGTGATGTACAAAAGTGTTGAACATCAAACTACATGACATCTTTTAACCTCTGCTTATTTTTAGCTGCTTCTCCCTCTGTTATATTTAACACTCTTTGTTGATTTGAGTCCTGTTTTAGCAAAGAAACTGTTTGGATTTAATTTTTTGGTCTAGTCAGAGTGACAAGATACAGAATTGATACAAGAAAATATCAGTTTCTCATTTTAATGTGACTAAATACATTAGTGTTTACTAGTTTAATTTTCTCAATTTAGCAACCTGCTTTAAACCGGGTCTAAGCTTGGACTAAATTGGGTATGCACAAAGACTAAACCATAGCTAAAATAGGACTAAAATTAAACTACAAGACTACAAAGAAGACTAATCCAGAACTAAATCAAGACCAACATGGATATTCATAGTAGAAAACAGGACTAAACCAGGATTTTACATAATCAACTATCATTAAAAAATGGTATTGAGGAAAAATTAGAAGATTCATTCTGGTCCAACCCCTGCCTGACCCGTCCCTCTGAAAACCCCGTCAATGTGTTTTGCGTCTGCTCCGTCTGCCCTTTGAATCGACTGCAATAGAAGTAGGTATTTATCTTATAGAGGAAATGCATTAGAGATTATGTAAAACTAATGGGACAATAACACGGTCCAGTCTGGGTCACAGAGTTTGGACTGGAGTCTGATAAAGATCTTTGGACCTAAATAAAGCTGCAATCACTTTGAAGTGCCTGACACAAATGGCTGCTTTGAAATGCTAAAAATACTAATACTATTAAACAAATAAATCCTAGTCATATTTATAAATGATTGAAATTGTTATCTTGTCTATATAGACTCCCATTAGGGGTTGTGAGTGACTGGAGCCTATCCCAGTGACTTTGGGCCTTAGTTGGGCTATAATATAGATGGTCAACACATCAAAAACGTGTATTACTGCATCCTGCAATATTGGGCTGCATCCTGCAATATTGGGCTGCATCTATCCTATTTAATCGTGGGTTTGTGTGTTCTTGGAAATTGGTTTGGTGAATGACTGTGTTTTTTTTTGAAGAAATAACAATATAAACCGTATAAATAGACATTACAATTGAAATCCAATGCTGGTTATCCTTCCCAGGTCTTATAGAGAGGGTGAAGGCTTGTCACATGTGTCTGCCTGAGCTGTATAAACCCCATTGTGCTGCTGTCTGGATGCATCGCAGTGTTTACTATTGTGCTGGGATTAAGATATCTGACTGTGGCTGTAAGAGCCTAAGGCGAGCTGTCAAAAGGAGGGGATGGGACAATAAAGGGTATTTTTGTATTTATGATGCAGATAAACAAGTGACACGCTGAAATAAGACAGACGTGCTTTAAAAGGAACAGTCATTTTATTATTTTATATATATATTATTTTACAGTTAGTATTAAAGATGTAAAGGAATAAAGATGATGAGACATTTGCCAATGCAATATTTGTCGGAGCAAAACCAGGACTAAACAAAGTAAACCAGGACTACAAGTTTATAACATGTTTATATGATAACTAAACAGGGTTGAAAATGTAGACTGGGTTGAACGGGACTAAATACAGTTCCAGTAAAACCAGACAAATGTGTTATTACCGCATGCAGTCTGCACTGAAATGGAGAAAAGGATCTATATAATTCCCCCCTCAATGTATTGTGGGTCTTTTGACGATGTTTGTGCTTTTGTTACCTCCCTATTACAACCAGGACTAAACCAGTACTGTTTTTTTTGAATCCCATTATTAACCATTGTTGTGGGAGTAAACAGTCTCACCCATGCCGCCTTCAAACTGCACAATTGGGAAGGTGTGACAATGAAGCCATGATTGTTGAAGCAAAAAATATTTTCAGTGCTTAGATTTGTGTTGGGTGCAGATAAAAGCCATGAGTTCAATAAATAGGATTTGTATTGGAGGTGGATTTGATTGACAGCTCTGAGGAGGAGGCAGTAGGGGGCGGGATAATCATAAATCCCCAAGGAGCTCATAATATCCCGTCTGTATATAACACAACAGAGGGTGTCGATGGCTTTAAAGACTGTATATGTCAAGAGGATTTCAAGCTTTTATATGTAGAGGAATAACACAAAGAAATGTCTGAATATTAGTTAAACCAGGACTAAACAGGCGCTAAACCAGGGCTGAACCAGGGCTGAACCAGGGCTGAACCAGGACTAAACCAGGGCTAAACCAGGGCTAAACCAGGGCTAAACCAGGGCTGAACCAGGGCTGAACCAGGGCTGAACTAGGACTAAACCAGGGCTAAACCAGGACTAAACCAGGACTAAACCAGGACTAAACCAGGACTAAACCAGGACTAAACCAGGGCTAAACCAGGGCTAAACCAGGGCTAAACCAGGACTAAACCAGGACTAAACCAGGACTAAACCAGGACTAAACCAGGGCTAAACCAGGGCTAAACCAGGACTAAACCAGGACTAAACCAGGACTAAACCAGGACTAAACCAGGACTAAACCAGGACTAAACCAGGGCTAAACCAGGGCTAAACCAGGGCTAAACCAGGGCTAAACCAGGACTAAACCAGGACTAAACCAGGACGGTTTAGTCGACTAAATCTTTGATCATGAAACTAAACTTGCACAAAAAGCAACTACTCTTTGACCATGAACTGTGGGGAAACCAGGGCGGAACAAGGATGGAAACCGTGGCGGGAACCGTGGCGGGAACCGTGGCAGGAACCGTGGCCTGAACAGGGGCCTGAACAGGAGCCTGAACAGGGGAGCCTGAACAGGGGGGCCTGAACAGGGGGGCCTGAACAGGGGGGCCTGAACAGGGGAGCCTGAACAGGGGGGCCGGAACAGGGGCCGGAACAGGGGCCGGAACAGGGGAGCCTGAACAGGAGCCTGAACAGGAGCCTGAACAGGGGAGCCTGAACAGGGGCCTGAACAGGGGAGCCTGAACAGGGGGGCCTGAACAGGGGGGCCTGAACAGGGGGGCCTGAACAGGGGGGCCGGAACAGGGGGGCCGGAACAGGGGGGCCGGAACAGGGGGGCCGGAACAGGGGGGCCGGAACAGGGGCCGGAACAGGGGCCGGAACAGGGGCCGGAACAGGGGCCGAAACAACAGGGGCCGAAACAACAGGGGCCGGAACAGGGCCCGAAACAACAGGGGCCGGAACATGCATACATACAAGACTCAACTGCGCTTTGACCAGGGAAAAAGCAATCCAGGTCTAAAATCACCATATTTTTTTTTGCGTTTATGTGTGAAATGCCTCTGAAGACACATAAATACTGATTCAGGCCATTTGCAATTTTTCACAGTAAATTTCACCATAGAATCTCTGTCTGGCTAGTTCAGAATACACTCTTCTCTAGCGCTTAACAAAGTCTGTTCACTGCTTTCATTTGCCCTAGTTCCGATGGGCTTGATTGACAGGTGTATTAGCCAATCCGGGACATGTATGGCCAGAATCAAGGCTGCTTACAAGTAAAAAACATAAGTGGACCGATGCATATTTCTGCAGAATGAATGAGCAAAATACAAAACGCTTTTAATCTGAGGGTTTTAATAATCAAACCCAAACACATAATTCTCAGCTTCTTTTTAAACTACACACAACAGACCCAAACAATGACATCACCTCAACCTAATTTGAATTCAGTTTTATAGGAAGACTGACAGGCTTGAACTAGAGTTGACTAACCAAGCACTGATCCACTGAATTATGGATGCAAAAATGGTCACACTTTTTGACATCTCATTTTGACAGCTGCAGATCAAGTCTTTAATTCTGCTCCCTTTAAACAAACATGTCATAGAGCTATCACAAATCATTATATCTTAGATTTTCCATATTATTTATTCACTTTAAACCAAATCGCATGTGGACAGTGACAAAAAAAATCATATATATTTATTGATATGTAACTTCAATAGATTGCATTGTTATATAATAATATAATATTAATAGTTGCATTGCATTGTACTTGCATTGTCCGTTTGTCTTTTTTTAGACACAGCTTTTTGTCTGAAAATTTTAATTTTTGTAAAGCTGGTACTTGATTTTCAAACCATGGCAGGAGGAAGTAGGTATTTAAATCAATCTAACTTGTTCTTGGCGTAAACAAACCTTTTGGAACATTGCTCGTGTTTAAATGCATGAGTTCTAAAAGCTGTAAAAAGTGTTTCGGACGGAGAAGTGAAGCAGGGTGGACGTTCACTGCTCAGTCAACCATAGCAACGCTGTCTTGATTGATAAAATGTTTTGTTATTAAGATAAGATAAGATATTCCTTTATTGTCCACACATGGGGAAATTTCATTGTTACTATTACTGTTGTTGCTATGTCAGAGATGTGGATAAGATGCAAACATGCTTAGACTTTTTCAAACTGGATCTCTGAATTCTAGGCATTTTTGAGTGAATTCAAATCATTTATTTTTATTTATTTAAAAGTTGCCTCGGAGGGCGACAGTGAAAAACGGATTAAACAGTGTCCACAGGGACGAGGGGCGATGTCCCAGGGTCCCCTGTCCTTAGACCTCGGCCAGGTGGGCGCAGTTCTTTTTACAACATGATTAATCAAGAAATATTAATGATGAACATTACAAAACAAACTTTACTCTTTACAATACGTAGAATTATTCCATGTCCCGGTAGTGGTATTGAACAAGATGGACATCATTTATTGTTCAGTTCACTTCATTTAGTTTCAGAATTCAAGTCATATTTCATCATACATAACTAAACATATGTAATGCTTGTGTTCCACATATGCATCCAATTATATTAGATATGAGTTACTTATTTATACATTGTAAAAAAAAAAAAAAAAGTATTATTACTTTAATAACACATTAATTAATTCAAGTGGCTGTCTAGAATCGACTGCTGATTGCTGGAGAATGAGACAGAGTTTAGGGGCTAATCGAGACAAAAACTTTGGGGACCAATATCTTCAACTATATTTTTTAAAGGTATTTGATGATTTCATGGTTTTTGTGTGGTACGCGCATGGATCATGTAGCCCTTGTCAAAAACCCCTCTGGCTTTGTGCCTTGCATGGTGGTGCACATTAGAGACTGGGAGGGAAAACGCTTGAATGAGTGAAGCATGCGCTCTTTTGAAAAACAGACCGTTATGACATTCTCGCCAAAGTCACCCTGTCTGCCTTATAATAAACCTGACAGGAATATGTAATGTTTTTTTCCAAAAATGCAGTTTATACACCTCAACTGTGTGTGTTCAAAATTTGACTGGCATTAATGTTATCTTGTTTAAACATTTTCTTTGTCCACAGAATTCCCTGGATTATGATGTACCACCGGGCCCGCTCCGACCCACTTATGTAGAGACCCACACCCCAGCCACGCAAAACAACTTCCCTGGTACGTCTTTCACAGTCATTTACATTTACAATAATACAGGTCTGCTCAATGACAATACTCTACACACAAGGACAAAACGGGGGACTCAGCCAGGGAAACATGGGGACTACAACCGGGATAAACTATAGGACTAAAACACAACCAAACCGGGACTAAAACTCGTCTGGATTGGGGCTAAACTCTCTCCTCCAGGATTTCACTGGAACTAAACCAGAACTACACTGGGAGTGTACTGTGGCTGAAGTATGACTCCAGTATTTGATCTGGACTACATTAAGTGAGATTGGGATTGAAACCAGAACAACACCAGCACTACAGCAAAACTAAACCAGGACAACACCGGCACTACAGGGCAACACCAGCACTACAGGGCAACACCAGCACTACAGGGCAACACCAGCACTACAGGGCAACACCAGCACTACAGGGCAACACCAGCACTACAGGGCAACACCAGCACTACAGGGCAACACCAGCACTACAGGGCAACACCAGCACTACAGGGCAACACCAGCACTACAGGACAACACCAGCACTACAGGGCAACACCAGCACTACAGGGCAACACCAGCACTACAGGGCAACACCAGCACTACAGGGCAACACCAGCACTACAGGGCAACACCAGCACTACAGGGCAACACCAGCACTACAGGGCAACACCAGCACTACAGGGCAACACCAGCACTACAGGACAACACCAGCACTACAGGACAACACCAGCACTACAGGGCAACACCAGCACTACAGGACAACACCAGCACTACAGGACAACACCAGCACTACAGGGCAACACCAGCACTACAGGGCAACACCAGCACTACAGGGCAACACCAGCACTACAGGGCAACACCAGCACTACAGGGCAACACCAGCACTACAGGGCAACACCAGCACTACAGGGCAACACCAGCACTACAGGGCAACACCAGCACTACAGGGCAACACCAGCACTACAGGACAACACCAGCACTACAGGGCAACACCAGCACTACAGGGCAACACCAGCACTACAGGGCAACACCAGCACTACAGGGCAACACCAGCACTACAGGGCAACACCAGCACTACAGGGCAACACCAGCACTACAGGGCAACACCAGCACTACAGGGCAACACCAGCACTACAGGACAACACCAGCACTACAGGGCAACACCAGCACTACAGCAAAACTAAACCAACATTTTTTTTTAATTAAGTTTCGACTAGGAGTAAACCAGAACAAGACAAGGACTCAGAATTACACCAGTACTATACTACTAAACTATATGGCTAAACAACATGTAAACACTAGGACTAGACCTGGACTAGACCCTCCCCCAACCTGTCCGCCACTCTCCCTCACTCACAACATTCAAATCCCGCCTAAAAACATACCTCTTCACCCAAGCCTATGACCTCCCCTACCCCTAGCCTCCTCTACCCCATTGCCTACTCTTCTACCCCCTGTTACATCCCCATCTTTTTCTCTCTACTTCTTCTGTCTTGTTCATTTTATCTGTATATTAATGTGTATTGTACGTGTTGTCCCCCCCTGTCTGTAAATACCCCCCCCCCCCTTTTTTATTATGTTCAGCGTCTTTGGGTCACTGAAAAGCGCTATATAAATAAAAGTCATTATTATTATTATTATTATTAGACCTGGATTAGACCTGGATTAGACCAGCACTAAAACCAGGAACAAACCAGGACTGCATTTATATCCCAGTGTTTAATGTTGTTGTTGACCCTCTCCTTTCAGCTCTATTTGCCCTTTCGTTTATCCCCAAAGTCAACATTTAGCTTGAGTGTTGTATGCTTCTGAGTTATCGGTCTCTGCTTCGTGTAAACTCCTTTGTTTGTTGATCCAAACCCCATTTGTCGTGATGGCCAAGTTTTTTGACATTGGATTATGAAGGGTCAAAATGACTTCCTCGTCATCACTTCTACACCAGTATTTGGAAAAGTACAACGCAGATTGGTTTGGTAAATGCTTGGCTAAAATATAAATTTAGACCTAGACTTAAAACCAGGTTTGATCCAGGACTAAATATGGTCTAGAGCAGGACTAAACCAAGGCTATAATAATATATAATAGAGCTAGACCTGGACTAGACCAATACCAGATCAGATCTTAACTCTGACTAAGATGTATTCACAGTGAGGAGAAGATTTTAATCCTGATGTAGACTTTGTTTAATCCCGTTCTAGTCCTTGTTTAGTTTCAGGTTTAGTTTCAGGTCCCACTCGCCTGGACCTGTGCAGAGTTAATGTTCCTCCCCGTGTCTGGGTGGGTGTTCCTCCAAGCCCCCCCCCCACAAATTATGCACAACTGCTCCTGACAGGTTGCCACAATGGTCAAATGTGACAATAAAGTGTACCTCAACCTTAGATGTGGTGCAAGAGTGAAAGTGTTCTTTAACAGGAATAAACAAGGAAAAACTGGGACATTACAAGGTTTGAACTGGATTTGATCAATTCTAAATTTCACTCTAAATTGTTCCTAATATAGATATCAATCAAACCAAGACTAAAGTAGGACTAAAAAAGTACTGAACCACACCCAATATTGCAAAGAGATCACCTAAAGGTCTAAACCTGGACTAAATACAATCTAGATTAAGCCAGGACTATTATTATTATTATTGTATATTTTAGTTTTCAAAAGTGCAGTAATTGGTTGTTTTTTCCCCCACTGCTTGTGACCTGTACTTCATTACACTCATTATATGTCTTCTTAGGTAGATGAGCATATATGGAATTGTCTGTTGATTTGAGAAGAAAAAAGTCCTCCAAGTCTATTTTAAATACATTGTTCCCCCTGGGGAGAGCGGATGCATTTCCTTTGTAAAAGCGTCAGGGCTCCTTACCACATTGTCAGACAAAGAGGAAAGATGCTTTTGTTGTGCATTGAAATGTGAAAGACAAGATATTTAATTTCCCATGTTTAATACATTGGTGTACATTGTCTTGGATGCATTCATAATACTTATTATACAAGTCTAATAACATGAGCACATTTTTAACTTATTGATTTAAAGCAGTGGCTTAAGATTCCTGGTTGCAGGCACACCATTTGCATTACTACATGGAGGTGGAAAGTTAAAACCATACTTTAGAACAGTCTCCATGGAGATAGTTAAGTTTTTTGCCATTCTTTGGAATGTTGGAGGCAAAGTAAGAACATCTCCATGGAGACAAGCTGGTGGTAGATCCTACACTCAAGTGTGTGGAGAAACTAGCCCCTTCACTGCAAGTTTTTTTTTCCAGTACTATGAAACACATGTATTTAATAGCATTTTAAAGGTGCATTCACGATACACTTTTCATTCAAAACAGAATGTGTTAATTTGTTAAACACTGCCACTTGAACCATAATTTAATCACTCACTGCACTGTTCACTTTCTGCACTACATATGCAAATTCAACTGTAAATTTGTGTCTATTTTGATTCTTATTCTTTTTATCTTACAGCATATTTTAATTATTCATTTATCATTGACTTGTATATGTTGTTTTATCATGGTTCATTTTATGTTGCACCGAATCAACAAAGGAAGTTCCTATGTTTGTGAATTCTGTTCATTGGCAATGGCACTAAACCTTTTCTGATTACTACGTACACAATTTTACAGTTACATTTACAGTATTGCAGAAAGTGAACAGTGCAGTAAGTGATTGATTGATTAAATTAGTTAAAGTGGCAGGTGTTTAAAAGTGTTCATGAGTCCAACGACAGAGGTAAAGAAACTGTTCTTGTGGCGGGAGGTTCTGGTCCGGATGGACCGTAGCCTCCTGTCTGAGGGGAGTGGCCTCCTGTCTGATGGGAGTGGCCTCCTGCCTGAGGGGAGTGGCCTCCTGCCTGAGGGGAGTGGCCTCCTGCCTGAGGGGAGTGGCCTCCTGCCTGAGGGGAGTGGCTCAAATAGTCCATGTCCAAGGTGAAAAAGGGTCGGCTGTGATCCGACCTGTTTGTCCCAGAGCTCTGGAGACGTACAGGTCCTGCAGAGATGGAAGTCTGCAGCCGATCACCTTCTCAACAGAGGCACAATGCACTGTAGTCTCTGTTTGTCCCTGGCTGTGGCTCCAGCGTACCACACGGTGATGGAGGAGGTGATGGAGGAGGTGATGGAGGAGGTGATGGAGGAGGTGATGGAGGAGGTGATGGAGGAGGAGAGGATGGATTCAATGATGGCCGTGTAGAACTGCACCATCATCTGCTCTGGCAGCTTGGCTTTTCTCAGCTGCTGCAGGAAGTACATCCTCTGCTGGACCTTCTTGATGAGGAGCTGATGGTGAGGTCTCACTTGAAGTCCCGGGTGATGGTGGTGCAGAGGAAGTGGAAGGAGTCCAGGAGTCCACTGTGGTGATGGGGGAGTCTGTGACTTTCCTGAAGTCCACGATCATCTCCACTGTCTTCTGGGCGTTGTGCTCCAGGTTGTTACCGCTGCACCAGGACACCAGAAGCTCCACCTCCTGTAGACAGACTCATCCCCGTCTGAGATGAGCCCGATGAGGGTGGTGTCGTCATGGCGATGAGGGTGGTGTTGTCCACAAACTTGATCAGTTTTACGGAGTCGTAGCTGGAGGTGCAGCAGTTTGTGCAGGGAGAAGAGCAGAGGAGAAAGTACACAGCCCTGTCAAGGCTCAGAATAAGCGGTATCGCATTGTAAAATGCAACTCAATTTCTGACTCGGTGTTAATTAATTTGTTCAACACATTTTATTTGCAAGTTTTCTGTTTGAAACTTGAATTGTTAAGAGTTATTTTTAAATTGAATATTTACAAATACATTTGAAATAAATAATCTTGTTTCATCAATGGAAAATATTGATTGTTAGTCATTTTCGTGTTTTGCTTTGCAACTTATCAAATTGCTATACAAATTTGAAAAGGATAATGGATTGTTTAGCAGCGCTGCTATACAAGAGAACAGCCTTCATCTGAGCTCTGCCTGTACCAGTCGCAGCTGTGCCTGGTCTTAACCTGTGCTTCAGTGAATAAACAGGGCATTCTGT
This sequence comes from Eucyclogobius newberryi, assembly GCF_026437365.1. Lineage (NCBI taxonomy): Eukaryota > Metazoa > Chordata > Actinopteri > Gobiiformes > Gobiidae > Eucyclogobius > Eucyclogobius newberryi. The sequence goes on from NW_027315723.1 coordinate 4,858,741, forward strand.
GCTTGTTGCCTGGAAACATCATAGACTCTCAAGATTTAACAGTGTAAATTGTCCAAAAGAGTTGTCATAAATCTATCAGAAGGAATTGGACATGTCAAATCAAACTTAGCAAACAAACAGATGAAAAAGCAAACATATGTGTGACTATAGCTCTGCCTGTCTCTATTTGTTCAGTGTTAAATGATCTGTCACTGTCAGACCTCAGCTCCAGCTGGATAAGGAAACTAATAACAGATGCTCCTTACTGTAATCAACTAATGTGTTTGTTTCAGTGTCGTTAGACTCACAAATTCTCTGTCAGAGGAACTGAAATGTGTGGCGAAACATTCACTCTCAAATCTTTTGTTCAGTTGACAAAATTCTATTTCCTTTTGCTATGGAAACTTCCTTGACAAATGAGGGATTACACAGGTATTGCAGGAAGTAGCGCTGAGTAAAAGTATCTTCTGTAAGCCAGTAATACGTTATTTTATCCAAAATGTAGGGGCAATTTATAAGCAAGGAATGCATTTTTTTGATGGGTCAAATGTTAATTTCAATTATGACTTGTATACATCAGATGAGTTTCAGCCCCTGGTTACAGTATGTTTACTAGCTAACAGTGTTTCCACATACTATGGTACAAGCACTGAAGCTCTAACACTAGCAACTATTTTTTGACAAATCCTAAGTTTTGAGATTTCTTTGGTCAGATTTACTCTTGGAAAAGAAACTGTCTCAAAAAAAGTATTAACGCTGTTACAAAATATGAGAAAACTGAGCAGAGTTTGAGTGAGTTCTAACTTACGAAAAATGTCAAACTTTGTCGATCATGAGCAAACTTTGTCATTTGTGTTTGTCTAAGAACTCCAACATCTGTCTACACTTAAACTGAGCACTACTGGAGACAACAATGACAGAACACATAATGAACATGTTTTAAAGTTAAACCAGTTCAATCAAAAAGGTGCCAGGAAGTACATTATAACCTTCACCTCAACAAGGGAAAACACATTTTAAAGATTTCAAGTTAAATCTTTTGAATTCAAATAATCAAAACACAATAGAATATTGTGGATAATTGATAATGTTCCCACTTCCAGGCAACACAGTGATATTATACAAGCTATGCAGTGTGCAATTAGAGTTAAAATGTTTTTGAAATGTTGTTTCTTCTGGTAGATTTACCTAAAACTTGCATTTAAACTAATGTAAGTCTAGATGTGAGTTTAATATATTACATTATCATTTTATTAGTATTTTTTAGAACTGTACTTAGTTTACTATGACCGTACATTTCTGTACTAGTAGTTATTTTTTACATGAAAAGCTCAAAAGTGCAGTTTTGGTCATAATGGTTTTAGTTTTGGTCATAATGGTTATAGTTTTGGTCATAATGGTTATAGTTTTGAGAGATTTTGCCACGCCCTTTTTAGTAAATTCATTCCCTGGGCCTGTAATTAGTCATCCAAGAATGCATTTTTGCCCTACAATTTTCCTTAGAGCTGCAATAAAAACAAATTTAAACATTCAAAACCCTGAAAATGTTTCCCTGATCATTTATATCAGTAACGAGGTCCATTATCCCGCTGTATTTATTCGACAAAAACATTTGCCAATTAACTAGAGACATCCTGGTCAAACATTACATGGGATATAGGAATATGGGAGGCAACTTACCAGTGAACATCCAGGGACGGGACATTGAGAGAGTGGACTCATACAAGTACCTGGGTGTTCCATCTGAACCACAAACTGGACTGGACTCATAACACAGACGCACTGTACAGGAAGAGCCAGAGTCGGCTCTACCTCCTGAGGAGACTCAGGTCTTTTGGAGTGACAGGGCCACTCCTGAAGACCTTCTACGACTCTGTGGTGGCATCAGCCCTCCTGTACGGTGTGGCCTGCTGGAGCAGCAGCATCACAGAGAGGGAGAGGAGGAAGCTGGACAGAGTCATCAAGAAGTCCAGCTCTGTCCTGGGCTGTGCTCTGGACTCGGTGCAGGAGGTGGTGGACAGGAGGGTCCTGGCTAGATTCACATCTATGCTGGACCATGAGTGTCGCCCCCTGCAGGACACTCTCCGCTCTGGAGAGCAGCTTCAGTGAGAGACTGATCCACCCTCGATGTGTGAAGGAAAGGTTCCGTAGGTCTTTCCTTCCTGCTGCTGTCAGACTTTATAACAAACACTGTTAGTCCTGAACACTCGCAATACTGACCTAACCGTGTGCAATTCCGTCATATGTGCTATTACTGTCGTGATCACATGCAATGGTATTTATGTATTTATTTATTTTTATCTTTATTTTTCCCCTTCATCCCTTGTTGGGTAATGGGAGGTTTTGTCAAGTTTTTCAGACTTCCTATAAGTGATCTGTTCTTTTCCTCTGTATCTACCTCTGTATCTACTGCGTTGCATCAATGAAATTTCCCCATGTGGGACAATAAAGGAATATCTTATCTTATCTGACACACACGGATATACGATTTTATATCAAATGAAAACCAGCAATCACAAAATTGTATCAATAATATTTTTTTTTGTCTTTTTGCTTTTTCCCAGCTCCTTTTGTGCATGTTGCCAATAGGAACAACTACAGTAACTACAGCAACAGTCGCCCTGACGACTTGAATGACAGCTTTCCCCCGCCTCCCTCCCCCGGAGCAGTGGAAGAGATGAACCGCGAGCTGCCCCTCACGCCCCCACACTACAGGTAATACTGGACTGAAGCAGGGCTAAAAGTGGACTAAATATAGACTAAAGTAGGACTAAACCAAGACTTAAAGCAAGACTAAGCCAGGATCTGCCCCCTGCACTACAGGGAAAACTAGGCTAAAAAGGGCTAAAACAGGACCTGACCCTTGCACGCCCACATTACTGGTAAAACTAGACTAAAGCGTTATTAAAGAATGACTAAACTAGGACTCAAAGTAAACTAAAACTGGACTAACACAGGACTGAGCTAGGGATAAACCAACACTAGACCTAGACTAAAGTAGTGCTTAACAGTGACTAAACTGTAGGGTGGACCAGGACGGGTATTATGCATTATTTGTATTGTTATTAGCCTTTAAACATGCTCTTGAGTACCTTTTGTTTGACATCTCCAAAAAAGTAAAATAAAAAACAAAATTACAATTGGCTCTCTTCTGTTTCCAAAGGGACTAAATGAAACGACTGGAAGTTCTCAGGGACAGTTGTAGAGATTGTGATTAGACAAGAGAAATTCACAGGGCGAGTCTGGCGATTATATATATGGACTTAAAAAACTGCAGAGATCGAGAAAACATCCGTTATTGTGGAGTGCTTCTGACGCTCGGAGGGGAGAGGACTTTCTAACCGGTTATCATCAAAACAATTGTGAATGAAGCTAAATGAAACTCCAGGTATGTTTTTGATGAGGGAACAACGTCAGAACATGGTTGAAAGTCAATTTAGCATTATTACTGGTCGTTTAAGCAGGACTAAAACAGGAGTCCTCCGCACTGCAAGTAAAATGTTATTATTAAAGCATTTACTAAAAAATGACTAAAAAGTTCAGGTCAGATCAAAGCATTAGGACTGCACTGTACAGATGACCATTAAAAAGCGGAACGAGTTTAAACGGGACTAAACCAAGCCTAAATGACGACTAAACCATGGCTGAACCAGGACCCAAAGAAGTTCTTAACTGTTCAGTTTAATCTGGGTAAAACCAGGACTAAAACCACGCTTTCGTACCCGTCTAGAAAAGCCTATGGGCAAATAAAAAGACCTAAAAAAGACCTAAACCACAACTATTTGTGCCAGACCCCACATTTATCCATTGCGGTTAACCACTCTGCTAATACACTCGTTTGTGCTGTGAGATAAAGGGCGCTCATTACTGTAGTTGTTATAGCTAATATAGGCCCATTAGAATATATGAATTATTGAAGCCATATCGTCTAATTGCAGGAGCTCATTTGCATTTAGCACTAGTAATTATGGTACAGGGGGTCATATATGAACGACGTATATGTCTGTGGGTTCACCATAAAAACAGGCTATTGTAATGTCTTTTGGTCCATTGCATTGCAAATATGTCTATAGCGGTATAGTTTTGAATGTACTTTCTCAATGCAAATACACGATACAAGGCAATTACATGGAAAAATATTGGTAAAACAGAATGGATATTAAAATGTGCTGATGAAAAACATAATAAAGAAGGATTAGGACTAAACAAGGACTAAATTAAAACTAGAATGAATCACAACCAGGAACACAAAAAGGTGTATTGCCAGTGTAGTATTGTATTGTAAGTGAACTAAATAATAATTTAAAAAAAGGAACATAAAACAATAAATAATAATTGTAAAATATTAAAATATCAACAAAATAAAGGCATCCATATAATCAGAGGTTACAATAAAAAAACAGTTTGATTGTGAAAAAATTAAAATAAACAAAAGTCACCGTCTGGATTCAAGAGGTCCAAGTCTCCTATTGGATAATTGCTGAATGGGTGATTGTCTTCCAGCTGCAACATGGTATTCAAACCCAACTGATGCATGTTATTCCATCAATGATTTCTTCTTCCAAGATGACAAAGCCAGGATTCACGAGCTTACACTGGATAGGCCACCACAGAGTACAGCGCTTAACCCCATTGACTGGAGAGAGGGCCCCGTGTCATCATGGACATCGACATGGACAATGTTGAGCTGACGCGACCAACACATATGTCACCCGCGGACGGCAGACCACGTCCAAGCAGCAGGTTTCTGTGCAGACGAGCAGGACAACCACTTTTCTCTCCTCTTATTAATGTCTTCCAAAAATGCACAATTGATAAAGGCGACAGACGAGCAGAGCAGGCGGTTGTAAAATGGCCGTTCCACAGAGCATCTCCAGCAGTTCCACACCTTTCCTCCTCTCTGCCCGTCGCTCTCGTGTTTCTCCCCTGAGCCACACGGGTTGTCACTGACCAAAACGTGTACGGTTCACGTCTCATTTAAGAAGGTGGTCCTGACTGCTCTCATCCGTCCTGACTTGACCATCGTCCTCACATCCCCGTCTCCGGTGCTGCAGAAGCTTCTTGAAACTTTGCCACACCGAATGCGTGCCGTAATCCAAGCTAATTCATCTGTGACACCTTTGTTTTTGTCACGCAGTGTAAATATACATTATAATTATTTGCAGTTGGAGCTACAACTGCTTACAAACCTTTTCTTGGATCTTGCACTTTTGTAGTTTTCTAATATGTTTTTCTTTTTACACAACAGTGCCCTAGTTTTTCCCCTGCACACAAATCCCGGTTTTAAATGCACCTTTTAAACATTACGCTCTTTTGCGGTCTGTTTTTGAGCCGGAATATGTTCATCCCATTTGTTTAGTGCGCTCCAAGTCCAAACCATTTTTTTTCTAAAGACACTGCTCTATTGTTTTAGCAAAGCCTTGCCATCTGGAGTGCAGGAAATCGAATGATGCGGCACCCGGTGTGAACGTGAAATCGCGTTTGTTTAGCTGATGCAACGTGCCGGGGTTTTTCCGAGGCTTTTAAAATAAAAGGGCTTTGATCGTTTTTGTTGTTTTACACATAAAATAAGACGGGGACAGTATTAGAACAGAATTAGACCAGGGACTGAACCAGGACTGGCCCAGGAGTCGTTTTGGGTAATTACAGGACAATGCAATGGGTAGAACAAGACTTATATAGGTTGTTTTATAATTTTAAGTTTAAGTTCCTATGTTTGTGAATTCTGTTCATTGACAATGGCAATAAACTGTTTCTGATTCTAAACCATCATGTCCAAAGAGTATAATAAAAGAAAATGTGGGTCTAAGCTTTAAGTAAATACAATCTATTTGATCAAAACTAGGGTGGTGCTGTGACTAAACCACGACTTTAAAAAATGATCTTAATTCAGGCGTAATAAAGTCTAAACCAGGACTGTTTGTTTGTTTTTCAGAGAGTTTCAGACGCCTCCGTTCTACAGTGATGGGAATCTGAAGGACAACCACAGAGCCTCAAAGAGCATGGACCTGGGTAAGACGTCCAAACTTTATTAAACAATTGCCAGTAATCTACTAGTCTGGCTTTACGGATGGACTCTATATATATATTAGTGCAGATTTTGACGTTTTTGATTCATATGGGTAACAATCCCTGAAATGCGATTCTGGGCGGCTCCAGACTGTGCCCTTCCTAGTTTGTCCTGAGTTCATCTTTTTAAACAGACTGTTAAAATAGAAACCGCTATTACAGGAAATGTCCTATCATATATATTTGGTTCTTACTTGAGATTTGAAGAATTTTTTTTTTTTTTTTTTTGTCTTTAGAGCTTTATTCATCTCATAATTTTTATTTTATTTTACATATACTGTACAATAAAGACAATAAACAGGAACAGCAACAATAACAACAATAACAAGAAAAAACAAAACAAAAACAATACATGAATGAAAGAAACACCCCACATGCACACACACATATAACATAAATAAATAACTAAATAAAAATACAATAAACAAGAGTGCAAATATTTGTTAACAATGTCTGGTTATCTACGGCAGGGGCGGAGCCAGACATTCTAAACATCCGAGGCTTAGCCCAAAAAGAAAGGGAGGGGGCGTTACTCTATGTACAGAAAATACAGTATTGGGGGCACTAAAACCACATAATATCAGCCTGAATGAACCCTCCAAAGGCAAAGAGAGACCATGGCCTTGTTGCCTTCTCAGAGAGCTCCTCCCTCCACAGAACAGCAGAGGTGGTAGCATTGAGTGTTCTGATTTAAAACACTTAGTGACAAAAACCAAGATGAAAAACGCTTTGCTCCCGATCGAGCTCCAGTTACGACCCTGAAGTCCAGAGTCTCAACCCACTGAGCGAGCCAGACTCATCTTTGTAGAAAGTGAAAGTCAGTCTTCCCTTTAGCAGACACTTGCCTCCATGAGCTGTTTCTCCTGTTCTCTGCTTTAGCTTTGTAGATGAACAAAACCTCTGAGCCACAATGAATTCATGGTTTGAAAGCTCATGTGCTGTTGTTGTCTATTCTACGTTAGATAAACTTTGCTTTTCAGCACATGTTCTGAATGCCTCTTTTTTACAGTCTGCTCCTTATTTATGCCCTACACCTTTTACAAAACGTTGGTTAAATGATGTAGAAAATAATATATATATATATATATATATATATATATATATATATATATATATATATATATATATATAAATAAATAATATGTCATGTGTAGTGTCTCCACTTGGGACAGAAATGCTGTCCTAAGGAAACCGCCTCTCTGGTCCAGCCTGAGCTTGTTTCGGTGTATGTACATTCTTTACTTCACCGTGGTGCATGTGTGACTTTGAAATCTAAATGTTCGCAAGAATGACATTTTTGGATGAAAAAACTACAATAAAACATATGAATGAAGCTAAAAAGAATACTATACAGTTTTCTTTATTCTTATTTTCTCTCCAGATCGTTTGACTCTTAATCTCACCATAATTCCCATTGCAGACAGCGATCATACAACTCTTATCAACGTGTTTCTTTGTTGTGATTCAGAGACCATTATCCACAGTCTGCAGGGAGTCCACCTTTGACCCTTTAAACCCAGGGGCCTCCTCCAGACTGGATCAGGCGAGCGCGCTTGTGTGTAAATAAAGAAGAAACCTTCCTTTAGTCTCCAGCTCCCTGTGCACAGCTGAACACGACCAAAAGCCTGATTTCCTTGTATTAACCCGGACTAACCCTCACTGTCTGCAGCGGGGAATTTTAGTCCCATTTTTCCACGTTCTTTGTGTGAGGAGTTTCAGCCTGAGCCAGGAAGTCTTATGTTGAGGCTTTGGAATGGCACATGATGAATAAAACATCATGAATAATAGTTTAGATACTGGCTTTGAATCATTTTCCTAATGGTCCTTAACCAAGAATGCAATATTAGGAATTCAACATATTTTGGTATTTTAGTTGCTCGATTATTAAAAAGAAGTATAGAAAGTGGTGGACTTAACTCACATGGACTGTAATAAAGTAAAAACTGTGTCTTTATATCATCCCTAAACCACTTATAGCATAATACATGTTAATTATTGTCAACATTCCTCAACATTTGTGAAAAGTGATTACAAACTCATCAGGGGGAATAACAGTAAGAAATGTTCTAATGTGTAATGTTCCGCATTAGGGCATTAAACTTATCAATCTTGCATTTATTCAATTCTATCGTTTTTGTTGCTCAAAACATGAGCGTGAGGTCGCCTCTCCACAGATCTGGCTTTTAACTTGGTCTGAAGGTGCACTTGCTCATCTCTGTGGGCATAGATGTTTAATGCCTCACTGTGGAATGTTCCAGCCAAAGCAAAACAGAAATAATTACTGTATAACTTCTAAATTCAAACTCAATCAGACGTCGTGTTGGCATCACGTTGCCATTAACTGCTGCTGAACACAGCCTATGAGCACAGCTGCTTTACTACAAATATATGCTTTATTTACCATTTTAATTTAACGATTCAAACTCTGACTTTAAGTGTTGTACATTTCTATAAATGTACTTCAAGTTCAGTCGGATCCATAAAGCGTCTCTCGTGAACATTTCCAGTGGAGATTTTGCTAAACTCAAAGTCAACAGACTATTTGCTCAGACGCAGCAGGTCAATATCCAGAGCAAACCTTTTCAGTCAAGTCGAGTTTCTGAGAATCCAGCACTGAACTGTAAATATGAGAGTTTTGGAAGGAAAAATAGTGCTGAACCACAACTAGAATATAATCCAATTTATTTTTCTGTTCCAAGAAAAAATATTAGTCAGTTTATGTAGAACTAAACCAGAACTTAACCAGAATTAAAGGACTAGGGCCAAACTAGGGCTAAACCAGGACTGAACCAGTACTGAGTTAAGACTAATGAAGGACCAGTACTGAGTTAAGACTAATGTAGGACCAGTACTGAGTTAAGACTAATGTAGGACTAGGACCAGTACTGAGTTAAGACTAATCTAGGACTAGGACCAGTACTGAGTTAAGACTAATGTAGGACTAGGACCAGTACTGAGTTAAGACTAATGTAGGACTAGGACCAGTACTGAGTTAAGACTAATCTAGGACTAGGACCAGTACTGAGTTAAGACTAATGTAGGACTAGGACCAGTACTGAGTTAAGACTAATCTAGGACCAGTACTGAGTTAAGACTAATCTAGGACCAGTACTGAGTTAAGACTAATCTAGGACTAGGACCAGTACTGAGTTAAGACTAATCTAGGACTAGGACCAGTACTGAGTTAAGACTAATGTAGGACCAGTACTGAGCTAAGACTAATCTAGGACTAGGACCAGTACTGAGTTAAGACTAATCTAGGACTAGGACCAGTACTGAGTTAAGACTAATGTAGGACCAGTACTGAGTTAAGACTAATCTAGGACCAGTACTGAGTTAAGACTAATCTAGGACCAGTACTAAACTAAGACTAATCTAGGACTAGGACCAGTACTGAGTTAAGACTAATCTAGGACCAGTACTAAACTAAGACTAATCTAGGACTAGGACCAGTACTGAGTTAAGACTAATCTAGGACTAGGACCAGTACTGAGTTAAGACTAATCTAGGACTAGGACCAGTACTGAGTTAAGACTAATGTAGGACCAGTACTGAGTTAAGACTAATCTAGGACTAGGACCAGTACTGAGTTAAGACTAATCTAGGACCAGTACTGAGTTAAGACTAATCTAGGACTAGGACCAGTACTGAGTTAAGACTAATGTAGGACTAGGACCAGTACTGAGTTAAGACTAATGTAGGACCAGTACTGAGTTAAGACTAATCTAGGACTAGGACCAGTACTGAGTTAAGACTAATCTAGGACCAGTACTGAGTTAAGACTAATCTAGGACTAGGACCAGTACTGAGTTAATACTAATCTAGGACTAGGACCAGTACTGAGTTAAGACTAATGTAGGACCAGTACTGAGTTAAGACTAATCTAGGACTAGGACCAGTACTGAGTTAAGACTAATCTAGGACTAGGACCAGTACTGAGTTAAGACTAATCCAGGACCAATACTGAGTTAAGACTAATCTAGGACTAGGACCAGTACTGAGTTAAGACTAATCTAGGACTAGGACCAGTACTGAGTTAAGACTAATCCAGGACCAATACTGAGTTAAGACTAATCTAGGACCAGTACTGAGTTAAGACTAATCTAGGACTAGGACCAGTACTGAGTTAAGACTAATCTAGGACTAGGACCAGGTACTAAACCAGAACTAAAGGTCTAAAGAATTCAAATGTAATGCCTAGCCATGTAAAAACTAGAATTAAATGGGTACTAAATCAGGACTGAGCTAACAATAACCCCCGCACTAAACCAAGATTAAATCTGGACTAAACCAGGAATAAACTATGGACCAAACAAGGGTTAATACAAGGACATAATTGAATTGAAAAACCATGAGTAAACTAGTATTAAACCAGTACTATACAATTAAAAGAATTTCCCAAGTTGAAACTAGGCTGAAACTTGGACTAAACCGGGTCTAAACCATTACTAAATTAGGTGTAATTTTTATAACCTGGATCTAAAATAAGTCCAATACTACCAATACTAAACCAGGACAAATGCTTACCCATAAAGCCAGGTGTATAGAAGAATTAAACCAGTTCTAAAGCACAACTGCACCAGGTCTAAACCAGGACAAATGCTTACCCATAAAGCCAGGTGTATAGAAGAATTAAACCAGTTCTAAAGCACAACTGCACCAGGTCTAAACCAGGACAAATGCTTACCCATAAAGCCAGGTGTATAGAAGAATTAAACCAGTTCTAAACCACAACTGCACCAGGTCTAAACCAGGACAAATGCTTACCCATAAAGCCAGGTGTATAGAAGAATTAAACCAGTTCTAAAGCACAACTGCACCAGGTCTAAACCAGGACAAATGCTTACCCATAAAGCCAGGTGTATAGAAGAATTAAACCAGTTCTAAAGCACAACTGCACCAGGTCTAAACCAGGACAAATGCTTACCCATAAAGCCTGGTGTATATAAGAGTTAAACCAGTTCTAAAGCACAACTGCACCAGGTCTAAACCAGGACAAATGCTTACCCATAAAGCCTGGTGTATATAAGAGTTAAACCAGTTCTAAAGCATAACTACACCAGGTCTAAACCAGGACAAATGCTTACCCATAAAGCCTGGTGTATATAAGAGTTAAACCAGTTCTAAAGCACAGCTACACCAGGTCTAACCCAGGACAAATGCTTACCCATAAAGCCTGGTGTATATAAGAGTTAAACCAGCTCTAAACCACAACTACACCAGGTCTAAACCAGGACAAATGCTTACCCATAAAGCCTAGTGTATATAAGAGTTAAACCAGCTCTAAACCACAACTACACCAGGTCTAAACCAGGACAAATGCTTACCCATAAAGCTTGGTGTATATAAGAATTAAACCAGCTCTAAACCACAACTACACCAGGTCTAAACCAGGACGTGTTTGTACAGGTGCTTGTGTGGCTTGCTGCTCTGCTGGCTGAACAGAGGATTGGGAGAGATAAGATGAAATGGGCTGAAATGAAGCGTGTCCGAAGAGTCGGGGACAGGGGGCGGTCCGGGGGCGGTGCAGGAGGGCAGCGCTGTGTGTCTGCGGGGTAAAAGACCTGCCTGAGCCCCTAATAAAGACCAACAGCGCTGGAGCTGCATAGAGCAAGACAATCTGAGTCTAATGATGCAGGATCGGATGAAACGGAACCGTAAAGAGGAGCTATTGGTAGAGAACGTCGTTTTTTTGAACAAGGATCCAATGTTTTTACACACATCACGTCATAATAGATTCAGATCCAAAAGTCATTTTCAACCTTGTGACATTGCCTGGAGCAGTTATGTTCCGTTCTAACCCTTTTATGATCTGCCTGACTCTTCTCCACAGCTGTTATGTACCGTCTAGCATTTAGCTTGATCTCTCATTTGACCAATGTTTGATGATATTGTTGTAAATAGAGGGTTGATTGTACTAGGGTTGTCAAACGGATCAATACACTTATTGTATCCTTCTTCACTGGATAGAATTAACTCTGTTTTGGCCTCTTGTCCTTAGTATGAACCAGTGTCAGTCTAAGCGTGTTGCCCGGTTTAAGATTGTTACGCTGTCTTAACATTTCTTCGTGATGTTTCAGCCAGACCAGACACAAGCGGTTTTTCAGGAGTTTTCTTTCAAAAATATTCCATTTCAAATATCTTCAATCTTTTCACTCGGTGGCACCTAAAAGCATGGCATTCAAATGATCCATCTTAAATGTATTAAATGACCTCTTACTTTGAGCCTCTTCACAGATCTGACCTGTTACTTGGCTCATAAGATTGAAATGCATAATACAATAGTGTGGAACATCCCGACAAAGCAACACCATCCATGGAGATCTTTCACCAGAAAAGTTGCACGGTGCACCTTTAAATAGGCTATCAAAAACACTATCTAGTCAAATTGCTTTCGTTCTATATAATCCAGTATTGTTTTATATTGACTTTGATGGCCCCCGTCACTTTGTATTCTCCTCTTCTCATCTTCTGTCCACCATCTGCTCATCCAACGGAAAAATTGACCTTATAAAATGAAAAACATTATTTAAGATAAATTGCACAGTAATGAAAACCTATTGGAGTATCCCATGATGCATTGCGGTCCGCTCTAGTTAGATTAGATAGTGCTTTGTTGTATTGGTTTCCCCTATTGTCATCAGACTACTGTCCTCGTTCTGCACTGTTATTCCTATGTTTAGCCTATTTTCATTTCCGTTTGCTTGAAAGTCTTTTGGATTTAGTTTGATGAATAATCAGTGCAGTCTTATTGTTCTGTGTAGTCTTATATTTTTGTATTTATTTTTGAGCCAATACCATTTTTAAGATTTTAAAGTCCATAGCAAGGCCCACACGTTTATGTAAAGTTCAAGTTCACAAATGTACTTAACTTAAAAATATATAAAATACATTCTTGTGTGATTGTGTAAGCATACAGCAACGTTGTTTTATAATTGTATTTATTACTTTGGAGGTTAGCTAAAAATATTATAGAGTATATAGTAGATTATGAAGTGTTTAGTGGTTAATTTTACAGCCGATTCATAATGACACGCTAGCCCTTACCTGGTAGAAGAACACAAATGAAATAACTTTGTAGCTAAAGAAAAAGCTAAATGTTTAGAGTTGGACAACGAGGTGACTCCTCAGTAACTGTTGGTCATGCATTTATTTGTTTTATTTTTCAGTGCCAGATGAAGGCAACATCCGATCTCTTACTAGACCTCAAAATGGTAAGTTATGGATACAAACTTCAACTCCACACCACATTGTAACGTGCCTCTAACAGAACCCGCTCCCTCGGCTTTCAAATCTTTCTCAAACTCTGATTTTGAAACGTGTGTTGTGTTTTAAGTACATATTCCAGACTGAAGCGTTTTACTTTTATACGAACAAACGCTGATGTTTTAAGCCCACCCGCTCCTCTGTCGCTGCATACTGATGCTCTGACCTCAAATGCTCCACGCAGCATTTTAACAGTGGAAGCAGACACACACACAGCATTTCTACTCACACAACTCCTCTTCCACTCCATGTATGACTGCTGTGCACATATCACCAGCAATGTAGAGCAGACCTCACTGACATATATCACGTCCAGACGCTTTCCCTTTGAAAAATGTTCTCCCCCATGTGTGAAATTGATATCACGTGATGGAGCAGGTGATTTACCCGACCTTTCTGTGTGCTGGGTGGCTTTATGGGGTAAACGCCTGATGTCAGCTCGTTAAGCCATGTTAACCCCTTCGACGAGCTGGCCACTGTCCAGGGTGTACCCCGACTAAGGCCCAAAGTTACTGGAATAGGCTCCAGTCACACGCGAGCCTGACGGGAACAAGCGGTAGAACATGATGAATGAAAAAGGCATTAAAACATCTGTCTCATGCTTTTGGAAAATCACAATACACCCACAAAAAATGGGTACTACACAACGTAACTTCCCCTTTGCGTGTAGTGAACGTAGTGAATGAAGCTGGACCAGCTCTTTTGTCGTTCCCTTGGCCCCTGCGTAAGGCACTGGGCGTTATTGGATCAAAACTAACTCTAGGACTTAAGTGATGGGCAGGGGCAGCTCCACAAGCCAGTTTAAACAGACGGATCAGGGACACAGCTGGAAACCGTTTTGATCTGCATATGTATTCTACAAATCATCATTCAATTAAGGGGAAAAATGGTATTTAGATGATGGAAATCGGGCTCGTATTCAATGAGAAACCGGGAAAATAAGTGAATTAAACAAAATGTGAGATGTGTCCAGCTGATGCAGCTCTGTGGAGCTGACGGCACGAGAGGTTGAACTTCTTATGTCTAAATCATGTTTTCATAAATGCAACAGAAATCGTCAGTAGTTTGCAGCCTTAAGTGTTTTCTAGAGCCTCGAGCTGATCTGCAGAAGAGCAGGACGATGATGCAGGGGCGGAGCAAGGATATTTAGGGACTGTGGGGGGCCGTCAAAATAAATAAAGTAAAAAAAAAGTAATGAGTTGCTAAAAACATTACATCTAAAATTGTATTTTTTGTTGGTTTGTTTTTAATTGAATGTATCCATGTTCCAAAACATTTATTTACTTTCGTTTACTTTTAATTTGGAAAAGATGGAGTTAGTGTAGACAGATCGATCCAAATAGTGTTTTAGTCAAGCAAAACCTATGTCTTTCAATAAAAAAATGTTTTCTTCAAGTCCATGGATGCTTTAATTTATTTCTGAATTATCCCACATTTTTATAAAATTAAAAATACAATCAAAGAAAAGTATTACATTCTTAAAATAGTTTTGTTTAGTTATTGGTACTTTAACAACATAATAAATTATAATATTATGATAAATTGGGCAGTTCAGAGTTGGCTTTTAATTGCAATTTGGACAAATGCAGACCAGACAGAGTGGATTTTACTTGCTTTATCAAGTGTTAAAAGGTTTTCAAATGCAATAGCCTAACAGAAAATAACTTTCAGGATGAGCTTGCTGCTGATGTTTTGTCCCTGGACAGACATCTGTGCTGAGCTGGAGCTAAAACTGTTCAGCCTGTGTGACGTCCACACATGACACATGCTCTGAAGCAAAACACTAAACTATTCCATCCAGTTGCTATGATGGCGTTGCAGAGGAATTGTAGGCTGTGCTTCTGTGTGAGGCTGCAGTACGGGGAACATATGCTCAGGGAACACATGCTCAGGGAACGTTCAGTGCTTCAGCTCCGCCCTCCTGGCAGTTGTCCGGGATTCATAGAACCGTAGTTACATATGCAACTTTCGATTTCCTCCTGTGTAACTGACGGCACAGGCCTGTCCTCACGCGTCCTGTGTGTTTAAAGCTCCATTTGCTCACCTGTGTCTATAGTCTCAATGTTTTGGTGGATAGTGGTATGTCATTTGTTTATTCACTGTATTCTAATAATGGCAACGGACGTCCTATACAATTCACCAGATCACATCAGATAACCCCCCAAGGTGACCCCCAAACCCCCCCTTGATTAGGCTTCTACTGGACCCTGGTAGTTTAATGCTGTTTCAAAAACGTTAAAAATGTTTATCTTAAATCTTATCTTAAACGTATACACTTTACGTATAAATAACTTATAATGCACAGAAACACGACTCGTGTATGCATTTTAAAGGTTTATTTTGCATGAGGGCTGGTCCATCAACATTATCTCCCATGGACATATCATTTCGCATTTTCCATGGAGACGAGCGACGCTCCCCTATACGGAGGTACAGGAAGAATGCATGTTTTCAAAGATCTTTTTGAGCAATAAAAACATAAATAACTGAATAAATGCAAGATACGCTTTATGAAATACTGTGAAACATTCCAGACAAAGCAATAACATTATCCATGGTTATTTTGTTTCATTACATGTCCATCCGTCTCCCCCAGGACGCAGTCTTTTCCTACTTCTTTGTAAACATCTTTATAATGAACAGATCCTTCTCTTCTTCTTTTCCTCCTGTTTTTCTATTCTCTTCTCCTCTAATGTGTATTGACAGGACAGAGGCTTTTAGTTTCTGCTGACTTCATAGTATTTACCCCATCTCTCCCCCCCTCTCTCTCTCTCCCCCCCCCTCTCTCTCTCTCTCTCTCTCTCTCTCTCTCTCTTGCTCTCTCTCTTCTCCTCTTCTCATTCTCTCTCTCTCTCGCTGTACATTCCCATTTCCTTCATCCCCCTCACTTCCTCTCTCTATTTTGCTCTCCCTTCTTACCCTCTCTTCTCCCTCGATCCTCCCTCTCTCCATCCATCTTCCTCCTTTCTTTTCTTTTCTTGCTCTCCCTTTCTCCTCCTCCCCCACCCTCTCTCGCTCCCTCCTGTCCCTCTCTCCAGCGTTCAACTTTCTCTGTGCTCCCATTCCTCCATCTTTTGCTCTCTCTCCCTTCCTCCTCTCTCCCCTCTCTCTCTCCCTCCCTTCTCTCCTCCCCCTCCTCCCCCCCCCCCCCCCCCCCCCCCTTCTCTCGGTAGCTGTTTCTTTATGGGCTTTGACATATTTCATTAGTGGATGGTCTTTAGAGGCAGTGTGCTTTAATCTGACTAAAACCTCTTCTCCTCTTCTGGACACGGCCCCTCCTCTTTTTCATCTTTCCTTATTTTTTTTATTTCCGTCACGTATTCTGGCACGCTCCTCAACTTCTTGTAATCTTAACTTTTCCATTCAACGCACTTTGCATTTTTTTAGCTACAACAAAGACACATTTTTGACCACTCACAAAATGTGCCTTATTTTTAAATTAAAAGAAATGTCAAATTTATATTGCACTTTTCTAAGGCATCAGGAACTACTCAACCATTCACCAGTGTTACACAGACTGTTTTTATGTCAAACATACAAGATAGATAAGTAAATACATGTTTTTCAATATATATTGATTGTACAAGTCCTAGGAACTGTAAAGGTTCGTACAAAGATGTATATTATATTGGGTTAAGCCATAGTTTAGTCTTGTTGCAAAGGCTCCCATGATGACACTATGTTACAGAATATGATACGAAATACATTTTTATGCAGTATTCAGTGTTTTATTACTAAATAAAAGTACTCTTCCCAACAGTGACCAGGCCAAACCAAGACTAAATCTAGACTAATTCTAGACTAAATCCCGACTAAATCTGGACTAAACCAGGTCTAAACCAGGTCTAAAACCAGGTCTAACCCAGAGTGAATCCAGGTGTCCGATAGATACAGACCATTGTAGACAGGGAATAGCCCACAGGATCAGGGCAAAAGCAGGACTAATCCAGGCTGAAACCATGAAGGACATAAACTACAGAATGTGTCAGTGGTTGTAATGGTAAAGTTGACCCTTGTTACTCATATCTTTCCCAGGTTTAGCTCCATCTCTTAGTTAAATTCAGACCATAATTTATGTGCAATGGATCCATTAAGACAGATTTGTATGACTCACCCGTACCTCATTCTGTCCCCCGTGGCTTGTTCTTTGAGGTAATAAAGGATTATAACATGTGAGCAACCATGCTATGCAGAGATGCTGTTTTGTAGTATTTTACAGGACGCCTATTATGCAAATAGAAACTTTTGAGATTTTAACCATGTTACGTACGTATTGTTCCCTCATCAAAAAGATATCCTGAGTTCCACTTTGCTTCATTCACGCTTGTTGTTTCATTCATCTTTTTTTTCTGAGCCTCATAAAACACTCAAATTCCCCAGATTTGTGACCGATGCTTGTTGTATTAGCATGTGAAGGTAGGCTAGCTTTTCCCCCTTCTATACTGTATACTCAGGAGGTAGACGGGCACAATAAATAATTTTGTATGATTCTTTTGCTAATTTACCGTCTCTACGCTGTCATGTAATAAAATGTATGATATAGTAAATCATGCAGGTCCGTGCAGTAACATAGGCTTATATTCTAACTGAATGAGCTGAATCCATGTGGTGAACATGTTTTCTCCGTCCCGATTTTGTCCGTGAACGACCCAAAGCGACCCCAAACTTTGGACTCCTGCCCGGCAGCTGTCGTGATTTAAAACCCAAGCCAAACATATTATAATATCCACAGAGCGAATGTTTTACCTGCAACAAAGTGATCCATCAAAACTAGCTCGGTATTCATCAATAGCACCACAACATTAGCATCACAATACATTTCCGTGGAGCAAATTTTTCATAACCGTGTTAGTTCAAAGGTTGACACACTGTACAAACAATATTGGTTCCTATTAGTTTGACCTGTAACAAAGTGATCTATCAAAGTGTCTTCTCATTCATCAGTGGCACTGGGAAATTAGCATTATAATGGTTAAGCATGACACGTAATTAGTGTGAAAGTTGAATACGGTAGTGTATATTGTCGTCTCTAGAATTCAGGCAATTATTATTATTTTTATTGTAGACTAGTAAGTATTTGTAGATTAATTGTTGCAGCCCAATCCAAAAGCAAAGTTCCTCTAATAGTGGTGAGCAATATTGACCAAAAGGAATATTAGGATAAGGATAATTGGTCAATATTTTCACCACGCATCAGAAATGTGCTAAAACGTTTCTGTAAATGTCTTTTTGAAGTTCAAGTATTGCACAAAACATGAATGAAACTTAAAATTACCCACAGAAGTGCACAAATATGATGTCTCTATGATATTGGCTTGTAACTCAATATAAAACAATTATATTCAAATTTTGCACATCTCCGAAACATCAATTGTAGTAATATACATTTACGATACAGCCCCAAACTCTAGTGCCATGTGGATTTTTGAATATATTTTGTCTAGTACATTTATTGTCTCGTGCCTGGTAGCGATCCCTCCAGCAACGAGGCATCAGTCACAGCAGTTTTTCCCTGTGAACAATATTCCATCTTCCTCTGCTCGCATCTGGCCTTCTTCCCCCGTGATTTGTGTCAGAGTACTAATGTAACTTCTCTGGTAACTTCTCTATGTGATGTGTTGTCAGGTGGTGGATCCTCCTTCAAAAAACAACTTTTATTCACAAACGTTATAAAAGTGAATAAAAGTAGTTTTAAATTAAAACAAAAGTACAGTGTTTGCAGCGCTTGGATAAGTATTCATTTTCAAAGAAGACACTATCTATACTATATAAAAAAATAAATATATTTGTAAAAATTGAATTTCTAAATAATTAATTTAGAAAATAAATACATAATAATAACAAATAATAATACATGGTATCGTAAATAAATAAAATCAAAAGAAATGGAAAGAAAGAAATATATGGCCTACTAAAACGCATTAAAATACTGGCGTTGTTTTCGATTTATTTTATTTTATTTTTATGTACCAATGTTTCGTTCAATTCGTTTTTTGTTTTTTTTAATTTATTGTTTTTTTGTTTTTGTTGTCATTTTGTGTGTTTTAGTTTTTGCAACTATATTGTTATGTTAATTGTGTTGTTGTTTAAAATATATATATATAAAAAAAGAAGACACTATCATATTTTTATTTATTAATTGTGGCCTTTCACTTTTGTATTCAATTGCGATTCATCCTGCAACATTATTGTACTTCATCCCGCTCATGTAAGGCCTTGTCCAGCACCTCTGCATCTATTTTTCCAATCTTTAGACAAGGCCATAAACACCCCGCGTTGTTGTAGAGAAAACCCATAAAAATGGCCCTAACCTGCCCTCAGCTGTAAAACCCTCCGCTGCACATCTACCTGTAAAAGTGCTGCTTTTTTACCGTCAACGGTTCAATAAAGGTTACGCCGTTCAATCCAGCAGAAGCCGTAGTTCAACCCACTCCAAGTACAGCCTTTCTTCTTTGCAGCATGTTTCTATAAAAGCCTATCTAATTCAACAGCGTTCTTAAAAGGTCAAATAGTGTTGGCTGGGCAACAATCTAATGGCTGTAAATGTTTATGAATGGATCCAGGTGGACAAAGAAATTACATGTCATTTTCTTTATGGATTTACAGAAGATTTGATGTATTGAGTTTAGGCTTTTAAATGTTGCAGCGTTGAAGACGTACGGCAGATTATCATACAGTGTATCCAGAAAGTACTTTGACTTATGTTACAACCTTATTACGAAATGGATTGAATGCAAAAAAAAAAAAATCGCATAAAAAGGTTTATATTGATGAATGTTTATATATATTTTTATATTATTTACTCTTACAGTTCACAATTTTTGATCATTTTTTATTTTTGTCATGTAAAAAACTCAAATTTATAACACCAACGAAGTTTTAACTCTGTGATTTTACCGAAATTCAACCAAATCATCAACTGACTGACTCCTGCTCTTGTTTCCTCCTCATGTCTTTCCTCATACCTCTATAGAACCCTCAAGGCTTTTTTTTATATGGGACTTCCTTGTAACCCATGGCAACCTTTGGTCTCCCCTCCCCCATAACAGAGCCTGGCAGTGCATTGTACTGTATGTAGTAAGAGTTGATAGGTGAGTACTGATGCATGCTGGGAGCCTGTTGGTGGGAATGTGGGGGTTCCACAGGGTGTCGAGGTGGGAGTAGATGTTCGAGTAGAGAGGGCAACATGCTGCGATCCTGGCAGTGTGACAACAGTAAGTCAAGTTGAATCCATGTAGAGGAGCAGTGGTGTGTATGTGCTGCTGTGCTTCAGCTGTAGGAGTAAATGCATATGCATGTTGGTACGGCAATAGCTTGCATGAAATTGCAGAAAAAAAAAATAGATATCTGTATTAAATAGTATAATTATGACTGGACGATATTGACAATAAATAGAATCTCTGTATTCTTTTGGCTTTATGTTGATAACTATAGTCAGAGTATATTTTCACAGTGTATCAGGAATGTGATCAAATGTGCCTTGGTTGAGGTTCAATATTGCACAAATTGTCAATGAATCATAAATCATATAAATTCATAAATCATATGAATCAATGTTTTTCAGACTTCCTATAAGTGATCTGTTCTGTTCTTCTGTATCTACCTCTGTATCTACCTGCGTTGCACCAATGAAATTTCCCCATGTGGGACAATAAAGGAATATCTTATCTTAAATTAACCACAAAACGGTTAATGTAATGTTTTAATCATAGCAGTGTTCTTCATGTTCAAATGTGCATATATCCAAAACAACAATAAGTCCCACTTCGATGTGCTGTAATGTGCTTCTTCAACCTTCAAGGCCCAAAGTCATTGGGATAGGCTCCAGTCGCCCATGACCGGGAACAATGGTAGAAAATGAATGAACTGAATTGATTTCAATCCAACTCATATTCACAGAGAAATTGGCCTATGAGGGCATGAATTTAGACACGCCTTAATGCAACGGTGCACATGTCCTGGGATGAGACCGCGGTGCACCTTTCATAACCCGACTTGTGGGACAAACTGTCTCACCTGCCTTGCACAGGTTATGGCCTTTCAATCCCACAACGAAGCCTGGAAAACACACGGCCCTCCGGTGCCACGGCGCGTAAAGTTCCTCGTTTACAAAGTAGACGTCCAAACACTCGGAGCACATGGTCCTTTAGCGTGTTGCATTTACATCAAATCATCAATGAAGCTGTTATTGACTGTGTCTGCAGCATCACACGTTTGTGCTTTGAGCAGTGTTCCAGATGAACTGGGGCGGGGCTGCCCTGCTGTGACCAGTGGCGGAGCTGCAACAAATTTGTGTTGAGCCATGTATGCAACGAGAAAAATATAAATACAAATATTTTTGATCATGAGAAACTGGGCCGCTGACCATATTGCTTGGCGGTCTGGTGTTGGCCCGCGGGCGGCCCATTGGAGAACAGAGGTGTCGTGTATTTTAGTTCCCAGGAGAACACAAGTGATACAGTTAAGGTTAAAGGTTGTTGGGAAATTTGTCTTGGGCTTTGGACCCATGCTTCTGTGCAGCTGAATGGAGCCGTCAGGAGCAGAGAGCAGCGCTCAGAGACACAACCTCAGATCTGGGTTTAGTCTTGGTCAGAATCTTACCTGGATAACTTTACTTATTGTGGATGTTTACGTTGATGTGGACAGTACTGACCAGAGAAAACCCTCCCGGACACAGGGAGAGACGTATAGACTCCACACAGAAAGGCCTGCGGATAAACTATTATTAACTATATTGTAACAGAGAGTCAGGAGTAATTACTTAACAGTGTTTTTTTTTATTATTATCATATTTATTATGATTCAGTTTTAAACTTTTCACTGAACAAAGTCCTTTCTGGTCCTTTCTGGTCCTCTCTGGTCCTCTCTGGTCCTCTCTGGTCCTCTCTGGTCCTCCTTGTCCCGTCTGTTCCGTCAATACAGAAAAAGCCTGAGGCGATGTTTGAGGCTACGAATATTTGTTCGATGCATTCACAATGGACACAGACACACTAATACTTAATGCAATATGTAAACGTCTGCACGGCTGCACAGACTTTTCTATTATTCACATTGCAAACATTGTTATTCATCACATTTCAACAGAAAACAGATTTTCTTTCTTTCCTTTTTTACGATTGACTGCACTAAAAAGTACTAAAAGGTGCACTCTGTAACCTTTCTTCAGTCACTCATATCCATGTGTTACTGTTTTGCCCGGAATGTTCCACGCTATGGCATTATTATCTTGCATTTAATCTATTAAAAGTTGTATTATTGCTCAAAAATACTGTCAAAAATACTGTGCATTCTTGCATTGAGTGGGCTCGCGTCTCCACAGATCTGACGAGTAACTTGGCCTGGTCCCGTCAACTGCTTGTCTAGATGAAATTGATACGTTTAATGCCCTAATGTGGAAGACAAGCAGCTGGCGGACCCTTTGGTAACATAGTGCACCTTTTTATTAAGACTACTGCTGCACAATATCGCAATCAAATCAAAATCCACTTAAGAATCATTTTCTTTTTGTGCCATATTTGAACCTCAACCAAGACATTTACGGGATGGTTCTAGCACATTGATTTATTTCATTACTGCTCATCTCTCTGCCGCTTTAACACTACTGCACGTGTCTAAATGTATTCAAATGTGAGTGAATTGGGTCTTTAATCTCTGTGCTTCGAGGCTGTGAAGGGCACTTGTCTGTCAGACTTTTATCAGAGCAGCGCATACAACACCGAGCTTAAATCACTGATAAACACAGATTTCACTCTCCGCTGGCCCGCTCTGTCCCGCTTTGGCACAGTTAGGCTCAGATAGGCTCAGATAGGCGCAGATTGGCACGTCCCGTCCGGTCATCCATCCTAATTCCCCCTCGTTATTCATTTAGCGGCACAGGCCTGAGATGAGAAGGCAAAGTCGTGTGACCAAAGTGATTTTTCTATTAAAGCGACAAGGACACAGTCTCCTCTTCAACTGTTTTACACTCCAGTGGGCCCAGCGCTTAAACCGGGCTTGAAATAGTTACAGGAGAAACTCAAATTGGCGTCAGAGGTTATAGTTTGTCCTGTTTTTGGAAATGGAATTTGTTCATCAGAATTTGGAAGATTATCTCCTTTAGCCATGCTCGTCCCTACAGGCTATTGCTGTACGTCCAATATTAAATAAATAAAGATGTTTTTTTTTCAAAATACATGATAAACTATAATATTGAAACATTTTTATTGTTAACACACATGAGCTGCAACAAATGAATAGCAGAATGAAACAAAAGTTAGCCATAGATATTAGCACATGGACAAAAGGTTTACAGTTTGTGGCTTCTTGTGTTCTTCTGACAAAGAACTGATGAGTCTCTAAGGATGAACTGTCAAACCTCATTCAGAAACAACAAGGGTGTTTTGGTGACTTACTAAAACCACAACACAAAGTCAGAACGCAAGAAACCAGTTGGATGAGTGCCAAAACATATCCACACTTAAACATTTTGTCCATTTGACCAATATTATTTTTATTTTGCTATGGAACCTGCCTGGAACACTGAGGGATGACATAGTTATAGAAGTTACCGTAGTCATTCTACCCTATTGTATTTCACTAAGGATGTCACAATATACATTTTAGTGTTAAAATTATTGTGAGAAAAAACACCACAGTTTAACAATGATTCACAATTACAGAGAACATGAACAAATAACAGTGACATCTTTAATTTTATTTAATTCCCAACAAGGCACTATTCCTCAAGGATGTGACCAGCTTTACAAAATTTAACTACTGAAATTGAATTATTATTATTGTTATTATTATTTAATCATTATTTAATTATAATGTATTACTATGTATTATTATTATTATGTATTATTTACTATTTTATATTATCATTATTTATTATTATTACTGTGTATTATTATTATGTATTATTATTTATTATTATTATTTATGATTTTATTATTATTAAGAATTATATGTTTTAGTTCTTACAATTAATTACTGTATTGTCACATGAATAATCACAATGATCAATCAATGTATAGTCTTGACATCCTCACTCTCCACTATTGCAAAGCAAATGTATGCACAGCAATATCATGAACTATGTAGTCATTATTGTGACAGGCCTTTTTGGACCAGAAAAGTGACATAATGCACCTTTTGAACATAATAATGAATGCATTTCAAAAGGATCTAGTCATTTGTGATTTATGTAAATAGCTTTGCAAAGGACATGCGCAATCTCTAAGCAGCAATGTGACGCCTTATTTTGAATATTCCTCTGCGTGGCCTCTGCGGCAGCCCACACAGTCTTTCTCTCAGTCTAGAGGCTTAATGCTATCAGGCGCTGAGCTGGACACCCATAATTACATTTGTGACACAAATCCCAGCTTCTCAAATGGAGCGTTTTATTCCCCCTTCCTCAATCCGCTATTTATAACCCCAAATCCCTCTGCCTCTCCAAAAGTCAATTTAAGATTTAAAAGCTGGCTTACTCTTACACCCGGGCCACTTCACATGCCATTTTCAGTTTTATTTTACTCTTTACTTTTTTTTTAGGCTTTGAAAAACATCTTTCCCAGTTTAAGTGCACGAGCAGGAAAGTTTTGGGCGCTGCTTGTAACGCTTTGAAAAACTATTTTAGAGACCTTGACGTTGGAGTTTGAAGGTGACGAACACAGTCAGGTGGAGGGCATATTAAACTAAAGCATTGTAATTCAGTGCAGCTAAAAGGCCCTCAAAGTAGTAAAAACCTGCTATGAGTAAAATGGGGAAAGAAAGCCTTTTAGTTAGCTTAAGATCAATTGTCTCTTAAATATACTGCAATGGATTTTTCCATGTAGAGCAATAAAGTAAAAATGTGTTTATTCCCAGTACAGACATTTTGTAAAAGCTGCTCTTAGGCTCTCTTATTATGAAGTCTTTATATACTCCGTGAACCTGGAAGTGCACCGTTAGCGTGCTAGTTGCTGTTGTTGTTAGCGTCACCGTGATGGCAAAACTCCAAGTGATGAACAGCACAGATAAACTCATGACGGGGCTTTTAGTGACGCGATTAGGAAAGTGAGGAATAAGTTAGGACAAAGCAAAAAGGCTGTTGAAAATCAAGGTTTTATTTTATTTTTCCACTCCAACACGCGTAGAAAAAATTGCCACAAGACGAGATTTTAGCATAAACTATGATGCATAAATGTGCGGTTCAGTTAAAAAACATGTCTGCACATGATCCTGTCTCATCCCTAATTTTTTATGTAATTCATGGTCACAATTAAATCCTGACCTACATTTTCTGTCATCCCTTCACCAATCCCAAATTGTTTCTCCTCCTCTTTTTTGCCTTGTCAGCTCTTCTATCTCCTTCCCTATTCCCCCCACCCCCTCTTTCCCTCCTGCCCTCTTTCTCTCTCTCTCCCTTCTCTCAGCTCCCCTTCCACCCTCTTCTCGTCCTCTCTTCTTCTTGACTCCCTGCTTCCCTCCTTCTTATCTCTCCCCTTCCTCACTCCATTTCCCCATTTCCTTCTAACCCTTTTCCCCCTCATCTCTTTCTCCCTCTCTTCTCCTCTTACTCTCTTTCCTTCTCCCCGAAAACACTCTCTCTCCTCCATTGCACCTCATTGTTCCCTTTTTGCTGACTTTCTGCATTGCCGTGTCAGTCACCTTTCACCCCATTTCACCCCATTCACAACAGATATATTTCTACCTTCCATGTGGTTCCAATGGAGATGATAAATATATATATATATATATATATATATATATATATATATATATATATATATATATATATATATATATATAAAATAAGTTTAAGATTGACTGCCGTTCGTTTTCTCCAGCTTAATTTTGGAGATGTTTGAGTCAAGAAATAATGCAGTGATTTCACATTTTTATGTCGAAGCACAGTTTGGGTCAGATTTGGACCTGGGTTAGTCCTGGGTTAGTCCTGGGTTAGTCCTGGTTTAGTCCTTGTTTAGTCCTGGTTTAGTCCTGGTTTAGTCCTGGTTTAGTCCTAGTTTAGTCCTGGTTTAGTCCTGGGTTAGTCCTGGTTTAGTCCTGGTTTAGTCCTAGTTTAGTCCTGGTTTAGTCCTGGGTTAGGCCTGGTTTAGTCCTAGTTTAGTCCTGGTTTAGTCCTGGGTTAGTCCTGGTTTAGTCCTGGTTTAGTCCTGGTTTAGTCCTGGTTTAGTCCTGGTTTAGTCCTGGGTTAGGCCTGGTTTAGTCCTAGTTTAGTCCTGGTTTAGTCCTGGGTTAGTCCTGGTTTAGTCCTGGTTTAGTCCTGGTTTAGTCCTGGGTTAGGCCTGGTTTAGTCCTGGTTTAGTCCTGGTTTAGCCCTGGGTTAGGCCTGGTTTAGTCCTGGTTTAGTCCTGGTTTAGTCCTGGGTTAGGCCTGGTTTAGTCCTGGTTTAGTCCTGGTTTAGCCCTAGTTTAGTCCTGGTTTAGTCCTAGTTTAGTCCTGGTTTAGTCCTGGTTTTGTCCTGGTTTAGCCCTGGTTTAGTCCTGGTTTAGAACATTTAGCTGTTTACCGTACTTGGTTTAGAACTGGTTTAGCTCTGGTTTAATCCCAGTTTAGCAGTGTTTAATTTGGTCATTAGATGTCGCCGGTCCATACAAGGTCCAAACTTCACCAAACAACAAACCCAATAAGTGAAGAAAAGGTTCTCAGTAATGCCAAAAAACAACCTATACTACATTTTATACCATATACAGGGTCTATTATTTCTCTTCTTGTTCTTCTGCATGTGTCGCTCCGGGATGTTGATTCATTCGGTCGCTCCACACAGGATGCCCTCCCACAAAAGTGATTGCATTTGTAACTGTGTTTGTGTATGATGAAAAGAAAGTAGCTTCACTTTGAAATTACCCCAAAAATAGACCCACCGCCGCTTTACTCTAGTTTAGTTCACATTATGTCCTGGTTCAGACCTAAATATTTAGATCTGGGTGATCGTTGTTCGAGCCTGGTTTAGTCCTGGTTTTCTTACTTTTTTGCTTTGATATTATATATGTGAGTCCTGGTTTATTTCCTGGTTTAGTTATTATAAAGTCCATATTTAATTCTGGTTTAGTCCGGCTCTAATCCTTGCAGTACAAAGCTACAAATTCTATTACTCGTTAGTTTATTTTTTCTTGTCTCTCAATCTGGTGCTAAATTCAGTGTTAACTTGTAAAGGTCGAAAAGTGATGGTACATTTCCACAGCCTGTAACGACATTAACGTTCATTTGCGTGTGTGTTTTTAGGGTTAGGTTGGGCTCTACCTTGTTTTCGAAGAGGTTTAAACTGAACAGATGTGAACAGTTAGCTGATTTGGGCCACATCTGGTACACGTTCAGTTGTTGACGTTTAAATATTGATCTGACTTGGTTTGGGTTAGAGAGCCGTTGCACAAGTTCACACTGAATAAGCAAAATCAGTTTTCTGTGTTTATTTCCAATAGATAATGCATCTGAAACGATCCAAACCCAATGCGTTACATGTGTAGAGACGTGAAACAAATGCGGTAAAAGCCGACGATAAATCTGAAGTCGTTTCCTGTTTACTCCAGCTTTAGCCGCGTCTCAAAGCCACAAACAAACTTGAAATGACTAAACGTCTTTTTGTGAATCGCTGAGATTGGCCTTTTGAAGAAAAGGTATGATTTAGAGTTTATTTATTGAGAAAACCTTAGTTGTGCCAGGCTCTTGGCAAGGAAACAGAGGTTACCACGAACCCAACTGAGCTGAAGAGCACCAGACAAACCAGCCTAAGGACCGGGGCCAGTCCAAACCAGCCTAAGGACCAGGGCCAGTCCAAACCAGCCTAAGGACCGGGGCCAGTCCAAACCAGCCTAAGGACCAGGGCCAGTCCAAACCAGCCTAAGGACCGGGGCCAGTCCAAACCAGCCTAAGGACCAGGGCCAGTCCAAACCAGCCTAAGGACCGGGGCCAGTCCAAACCAGCCTAAGGACCAGGGCCAGTCCAAACCAGCCTAAGGACCGGGGCCAGTCCAAACCAGCCTAAGGACCAGGGCCAGTCCAAACCAGCCTAAGGACCAGGGCCAGTCCAAACCAGCCTAAGGACCGGGGCCAGTCCAAACCAGCCTAAGGACCGGGGCCAGTCCAAACCAGCCTAAGGACCGGGGCCAGTCCAAACCAGCCTAAGGACCGGGGCCAGTCCAAACCAGCCTAAGGACCGGGGCCAGTCCAAACCAGCCTAAGGACCGGGGCCAGTCCAAACCAGCCTAAGGACCAGGGCCAGTCCAAACCAGCCTAAGGACCGGGGCCAGTCCAAACCAGCCTAAGGACCAGGGCCAGTCCAAACCAGCCTAAGGACCAGGGCCAGTCCAAACCAGCCTAAGGACCGGGGCCAGTCCAAACCAGCCTAAGGACCAGGGCCAGTCCAAACCAGCCTAAGGACCGGGGCCAGTCCAAACCAGCCTAAGGACCGGGGCCAGTCCAAACCAGCCTAAGGACCGGGGCCAGTCCAAAACGAGCGTTAATACTCACGGTTCCCTCTCTTTTACCTCAGATCCTGCAGAAGGGGGCGCTCGGGGTCCAAACCTGGGTCTCGTGAAGTCCAGTTCTTTGGAGAGTCTGCAGACGGCGATGGAGGAGGTGCGACACAGCTCCGCATTCTCCCAGGTGCCCTTCCATAAGCCCCGCCCACACATGGTCCGACAACGAGGCAGTAACATGAGCTTCAGACAGGCCATCGACAAGTCCTACGAAGGGCCCTCTGAAGACGGTGGGTAGTTTGGATTTTTGTCTTTGTAGTTTAGACAACTTTAAAACTGGGTTAGTACAAGCTTATGTTTACTTGTTTGGTTTTGGCCGAATGTAGACCTTGGTTTGTCCCATTTAGTTTTGTTTTACTCTGCTTTTATCACTGGTTCACCCCTGTTCTTGTTCCCCCTTAATCTGGACTAAAAACAGGTCCTAAACAGGTCTAAACATTGACTGAAACAGCACCTCTGATGGATAAATATATATTCTACTGTTTCAGATGACGATTTGTCCGACCGGAGCTCTGGACATGAGACTCAGGCCAGCACCTCGTCCCGCAACGATTTAGAAGCAGACGAGAGCAGCAAGAAAAAGAAGAAAACTAAAGGCAAAAAGAAGGAGAAGAAGACTAAAACCAAGAAGGAGCCTGTGGAAGACCCAGACAGGAAGAAGAAGAAAGGATTTGGACTGTTGAGGTAGGAATTTTGTTTAATATTTTAAACTACATTACATTACTACACTATATTACTGAGTCAGTCACCTACAGTGGTCCTCTCCACCATCGCCGACTGTCTGTCCATCTGGTCACTCCAGACTTTACAACAGGGCTTTTGAAATACATTTGAAAAGTACCTATGAAAAGCATCCCCCTGAACTTCAGTGTGTAAACCATCATTAAACACATGTACATGGGACAAGAGCAGCTCCCGGCACATTTGGACTTTCGGTCTTTAGGATTCGAGGTCTTTGGCTTTGGATTGATGTCCGCCTCCATTTGAGGAAGAGCAGCGCTGATGTTCACATTTGACAGACTTTTCTGAGCTTCTGGTTGTACTTGTGGTCACTGACTGTGGTCTGTACAGTGTGAGTTTGTGGTTGTCTGCTCTTATTGTTAATGTTGTTGTTTCTCAGTCCTTTGCTGCGAAACGGAACCTGCTGCGAAACCTTTTAATTAATCAGGCCTGATTATCCTATTTTAATCTTTTCCTGTATAAAAATAAATACAAATTCAATCTTGAGATGCACATTCTCTTAAACCCTGCTGTGCTATCAACTGCAATTTTGGCCGATTGGAAGAATTGACATTGTAAGTACATTGTGAAAATTTTTCTTTTTGGATCAACAAGGCCTTTGTCAATCAACATATTGCCTTTGTGTTCTTGGGCAAGACACTTTATCTAAGGACACATGACAAGGGAAACCAATTGAAAGCCCACCACAATGAGGTTTTTTTATACCTATTTTTACAGACATAATTTTTCAACAATCTCAAGTTTATCCACCCAAAACGTGCAAAAATAATTCCTATACCTAAAGTTAAATCTAAACTGACACTTTCACCACATATTTTAGCCTGTGTCCTGCCTTAGCTCCTGCACAGTCGTGCCGGTATTGCCCTTGACTTTGGGGCAATTGGTTTCTTTATCTGGGATCTGTGAGGACCAGCGCTATCGCTCTGTGCAGCCTAATTGAATCTCTAGTGTTGGAAGAGAACGATACTCCGGTTTCTCTGTGTCAATGTCGATAGATAAGAACAAGGCCAAAGCTGTGGACGGGACCCACCACAATCCTGACATGTGGATAAAGCAACGTACAAGATGTTGTGTCCAATTTAGTACTGGTTTAGTCCTACTTTGTCACTTAATTCTCGATTTAGACCTGGTTTAGGGTCTGTTTTAGTTTACTTGACACTTCCTGGTTGGCAATAATAAATACTTGCTTAACATGCCGACATGTTTTGTTTTTCTAACACTAGTGTTGCTTGGTGGTATAATACATGTAGTAAATATGTATGTAATATGTAAATATAGTCAAGTGGCAGTTTGTGAAGAAATCTGGGGGAGGAAAAGCACACTTTTCTGACTGTTTCAACATTAATTTAACAAAATAAAAGTGTCATGTATATTTGCTTGTAAAATCACCACAATTGTACGTGAGTAAATGAGCTTTGGCCCTTGTTCAGACAAAAATCAACTTCAGTCTTTGCTTCAGTAATGCCTGATTTAAAAAGATATGTTATTGGCCTTATGTGCTCTAGTACCTTTGGTTTGGCTTCTCAAGTTTTAGAACTTTTTGAAAAGCAAACATTACTTAACAGGCGTTCCCTCATCAGGATTGGCTGTTAGCTCTGTGTCTACAGGCCAAAAAGAGAATGGCCGTGTGGTAATAAACAAAAGTTAGCTTGGCACACAGTTGCAATGAACAGAATTTGTCGACGCAAAAGCGCAAAGCAAGTCTGCTGATGATTTATGGACCGCACTGGAGACCTGGATCTCTACTTTTGACATCACATTTGAATCCAAGTGTTTTTGTGAGGCTCAGAGAAGACAAACCCATAAACAGGATTAACTCATTAATAGCTGGTACGATAAAAAGTGCAAATATGGAAAATAAAGTGCAAATACGGAAACGTGCAAAAATCTCTACGTTACTTTCAATAAAGCTGGGTTTGAATGATATATTTGTTTAAACAGATGTTTTTTATGTAGCAGTTTCTTTTCTTATGCAGTATCTCAATTACCTTTTTCTTTTGAATCCCTCCTCTCTCTTTCCTTCCCTCTCTCAGGGTACCCAATCCTCACTCTCTCTGCCCTTTATCCAAATTACTTGATTCTTACTGAACTTGAAATATGACTTCATTAGCAGACGCAGTGCACACTCCGATATAATTGCACCACTCAAATGTTGTTTCACTCCAATGCATTTGGCATCAGGGAAAGGGCAAGTTCTAAATGTATGAGCGAGAATTCGAAATGAGAAAAGTGAGATATGGTTTAGTCTTAGGTTAGACCTGGTTCACACTTGGGTTTAAAACTGGTATAGTCCTACATTACATCTGGTTTAGTTGAGTTTAGTTCTGGTTTGAGTTGTGCATTTAAAGATCAAATTAGGTTTTTTGTTTTGTTTTTTCTTTGGCTTGACTTGTTCTGGGTTAGGCCTGGTTTATTCTGGGCTTGGATTTGGTTTAGTCATGTTTTAATCCTGTTTTAGATTGATATTTAGACCATATTTAGGCCTTGTTTAATTCTGGTTTAGTCCTTCTTTAGTGTCTGCTTTAGTCCTGTTTCATACCTGTCAATCAGGTCCATGTTCTTTAAGTTTTAGACCTGTTTTAGTCCTGGTTCAGCCCTGGTTTGGTCCTAGTTTAGTCTTGGTTCAGACCTCTCAATGAGAGCTGGCTGTCCTTTCTGTCCTTTAAGTTGTAGACCTGTTTTTTTGTCCTGGTTGTATTTTTAGTCTTAGTTGAGCTCAGTTTTAGACCCTTTTAGTCCTGGTTTAGTCCTGTTTTAGACCCGTTTGTGTTTTGTTTTAGTCCTGTTTTAGACATGGTTTAGCCCTGTTTAATCTTGTTTCTATCTTGTATTAGTCCTGTTTTGATGTGGATCTAGTCTTGCTTTATTCTGTTCTCTTTCATAACATTCGTTGTCTCACTATGGGATACACCTCCTCACATATTCACAGAAGCCCTATACCAATACATTGGCAACGTGACTGGAACTTTTTCACCCCCTTGAAGACGAGCTGCTCCTCCTGGACTATGAGGACAACTATTCTTTCGGAGAGGCGTGTCTGGTTTCTGAGGACGACGAGGACTCTTCCTCCTACGTTCCCCCAGGTCAAGGCTCTCTGCTTGTGGCCCAGGCCAAGTATGACAGTGGGGCTGCACAGCCACCGCCCGGGGTCAACCTTCATGACGTGTGTAAACGCGCAGCGGAAAGGCTGGAATCCCCTGGCCACCCAACAAAGTGTTAGTCTCCTGGAAGGACCATCCTTCCTCCAGTAAGAACCCCATTTTGGGAGCTTCTTCTCTGGATTTTGTCAATATGGACAAGCACTGTATGGCCCGTATGCCACACACTGAGCCAATGGTGGCGGCCCATTTTCACCCATCTTAAAAGCTCTTACGTCCACCAGAGCACCCACCCCTCTAAAACTGACTGCTTTCAGTCCACCATGGCTGAAAGAGCCTTCAAAGCGGCAGCTCTGTTGTTAAGAGCTCTAAATGTCACCTCCATGCTGGCTGCTCAACAAGCGGAGCTCTTTGAGGACATGGCTCATGTCCCCAACACTGCGGCGTGGGATGACATTACCACTGTTGCTGACATGTGTCCAACGTTGAGCTGTGCAGGCTGCAAGTAAATGTATGGCCATGTTGGTGATTCAAGAGTGGGCACGGTGGTTGAATTTGACCAATCTGTCCGACAAGGAAAGGGAGGACATTTTGGACATGCTGGTGGTTCCGGAGGGAATATCTGGCTCTGCACTTGCCGCTATGCAGCAGAGGTGCGAAGCCAAGTAGCGGGAGGACGAGGCACTCTGTCTCCCACGCAAGTTGCCTACAGCTCAGACGGGTCCGAGGTCAAACATGACCCAAGGGGGCCCAAAGCTGGCTTTAACCTCTCCTTCCGTGTACGACAGCCAACGGCACAGGCCCCTGCCACAGCACCGGCTGGCCCCCATGTGGTGAGACGGTACAGTTCCGAGTTCGCTAGTCTCTGTTGTTACCAGTGTGCCACAGGAGGTGTTTTGTGCCCCCCCCTCCTCGGCACAGTCTGGACCTGTTGCATATTCCATGGGCCACAGCCAAGAGGGAGCGAGATTTTGTGTTTGATTGTTCCCTGCC
This sequence comes from Eucyclogobius newberryi, assembly GCF_026437365.1. Classification (NCBI taxonomy): domain Eukaryota; kingdom Metazoa; phylum Chordata; class Actinopteri; order Gobiiformes; family Gobiidae; genus Eucyclogobius; species Eucyclogobius newberryi. Next base: position 4,892,347 of record NW_027315723.1, read on the forward strand.
ACACTCAAGTCTCACAAGCACGCAGACGCATTATTCAGAAATAAAATGTTCACTGACGCATCCAGGCACAAGGCCAAATCCAAATAAAAAGCCTCAACGTTGTCTCACCCCTGACTGCCAGGGGGAGCGTCCACTTTCCTCCCGGGCTCCTTGCACACTGTCCCAGCCCTATCGGGCCCCGCATGCGCAGTCCTTCCCAGTCCCACCAGTGACCCTTCGCCAACAGAGGGCAACAAAGGATTGCTGTTGACAGCACCAACAGGTGCAGCGCATTCGGTGCTCCACTACGCTCTGCCATTAAGAGCAGAGAGTTGGTGGAAATGCACAGAATCAAAGTGGGTGCTAAGGACAATAACCTACAGGCTCCAATCTGCCACTGCGCCTCCCACATTCAAGGGTCTGATTCCTTGTCAAGCTTAGGGACAATCTGCCATGATTCTAACAGAGAAGATTTCCTCTCTGATGAACAAAGAGGCAATACAGATAGTGCCATTGGGTCAAAAGAAGAACAGCTTCTACTTCAGGTATTTTCTTGTCACAAAGAAGGGGGTGAGAGGTTTCCACCCTATTCTGGATCTGAGAGCATTGAATCAATATCTTAGGAGATACAAGTTTCTCACACTCGGCCCCGTTTAATCCGTCCAGGCAATTGGTTCACATCAATCGATCTGAAAGACGCATATTCTCATATCCAATATATCCCACCTTAAAGGAAATACTTGATGGTTTTTGGGCCGCTCTTCTCTGGAGAGGGTACGCACTTTCACGGGCAAACCAATTTCTCTCGAGTGAAACGGTTCATACTGTCTATGTCTCAGACTCTTTGGGCTGATGGTGTCAGTAATCCTTGTGGTAAATTTGGGCAAGCTTTACATATGGGGTTTTCAGCTTTGTGTGCGCGCACTCCGGCTGGATCTCGTACGTCACTGTGCACGTTAACAATTACTCATCAGTGCACGCTCTCACGTTACAAGTGTGGAAAAGGAGAGGCCTCCTAACCGAGTGGGTGAGACTGGGCATTGTGTCAACCAGGAAGGTGTTTACGACAGATGCCTGCATAGTAGGCTGGGGCGGTGTGTTCGAGGGCAGACCCGTGAAACGGTGTTTGGAGTCGTTGCCTCCGTCACGCACACATAAATAACGTAGAGCTTATGGTGGTAGTTCTCACGCAGAAAGGTTTTCTTCCGTTCCTCAGTGGGCACCATGTGCTGGTGAGGACGAACCATATGTCCATGGTGGCTCACATAAATCGGCAAGGGGGGACTACATCCTCTGCTTGCTCTCACTCACAAACTTCTGTTATGGGTACATGCCTGTTATCTGGCGTACAGTATAAAAGTGCGGATCTGTTTTCCTGGGGCAATGACCTATATGGAGAATGGCGCTTGAACCCCTGCGTGGTGGATCCAATTTGGATCAACTTTGGCCGCGCAGCAGTGCATTGGCTGAGAATTTTCACTGTCCTCGGTTCTTCTCTGTGCACGATCAACATGCACCACTTGGAGTAGACGCGCTCTCCCACGAGTGGCCACGGTACCACTTATGCAGGAACACCGTGTGCCGCTGATACTGATCATCCTACAAATGCCGTGGCTGGCGGAGGTTGCTGTTTCTATACGGGCTCTTCCCCTGCACAGGGACCTCTTGACACAAGTGATGGGGCAAATATTTCATCATCACCCCGAGCGGCTCGCGCTACAGGCCTAGCTAGCCCTTGAGTGGCTGAGCCTGATCGCGGCTGGTCTGTCTCAGAATGTTAGAAATGCTATTCAGAGCTACATCCACAAGGCCCCTCTATGACAGAAAGGCAAACGTTTGTGAGGAATGGTGCCTTAACGCGGTAGTGTTCCCTTTTGATTGTCCTCTGAATGTAATTTTATAATTCCTTCAGGACCTTACTAATAAGAAGGCATTCTCCGCTATCAAGGTATATTTGGCGGCTCTTTTCGCAGGTCTTGTTGGCTTTGATGGCAAGACCGTGGCCCAGCATCCGCTGGTTTGTCGATTCTTGAAAGGTGCCAGGAGACTGTTGCCTGTGTCCAAACCCATGCCACCATCATGACACCTGGTAGTTGTGCTACAGGCTCTCACTGTCCATCCATTTCAACCATTTGGGGACATTGACCTTACATTGTTATCACGTTTAGGGGTCAGTGATATTCATGCTCTATAAGTGCATCGCGCTTGTATGCAATTCAGTCCTGATTATCTCCGGGTGACCCTGCGGCCCAATCCAGCATTTGTTCCAAAGGTGTTTGGCGCCTGTACCCAAGTGGATTTGGACGCATTTCAGCCTCCACCCCACACTTCTGCTGAGAAGCAGCATTTGCACAGGCTATGTCCTCTCCGAGCTCTGAGCACCTATGTTGAAAGGACCAGATCATTTCGACAGGTGGATCAGTTTGTGTCCTGGGCTGAACCCCTCAAGGGAAAACCTGTTTCCAAACAGAGCCTTTCCAATTACATTTTGTAAGCCATCTTGCTGACTTATTCCACTGCAGGCCTCCAGGTCCCGGTTGGTCATAGAGCCCATTCTACCAGGGGCCTGGCAACATCCTGGGCGTATTTCAGTGGTGTGTCTGTTCAGGATATCTGTGCTGCTGCTTGTTGGTCTTCACCCTTGACATTTCTAATGTTTTACAGATTGGACGTCACGTCTCATGGTCTGTCCCATGCTGTCCTCAGTGTGGGTTCACCTTGAGACATGCCCTGATCTTTGGCTCCACCAGGGGCGTTGGTTGGCATCATGTCAATGCGATAAGCTTGTTTGGCAATACGGGAGTCTCCATAATGAGACAAACGAATGCTATGAAATAGAACATTAGGTTTCTTTTGAAAGCTCGGTTCTCGGAGTAGCATGAGTGAGATGTTACACTAGACAGCCCTTCTTGCTCCTGGAAGAAGAGGTTTGCTTATTGAATGACGGTGACATTGTGTTCATGGCATTTATAGGTGGGTGCCAATGTCACAATGTTGCCAATGCCATATTGATATAGGGCTTACTCATGCTACTCAGAGAACCGGGCTTACAAAAGTAACCTGAAGTTTTAGTCAAGGTTTATCTCTGGTTTAGTCCTGGTTCAGACCTGTCGGTGAGTATTGGCTGTCCTCCCTGTCCTTTCAGCAGATGTAAATGTTTAGTTTGGACAGGATTTGGCAGCCATCTTGGTGTGGGCGACAGTATGTAGCAAACAGCTGCGTTAGGTCACCCCTGAAATCACATATTTGTTTTTGCACAGACCAGTGTCCTATCTTTCTGTGAATGGGAGCTAAGTAGATTTATAAATATATAGAGCAACATTGACTTTCAGAAGGGCAAGTAAACATGTTTGAAATGTTCACTTTGTTTTGGAAGAGCAGACATGAGCAGGGACAAACAAGCTTCTCTATTGTAGTGGATTTAACTACAGTAGTAGATACGATGGTGGTGCAGTTTGCATGTTGAAAAGGGATGATTTATGCTTTTTTAGTTTGAATTAATATACGTTGTCATTTACCACCAGTACAACAAGGGCTCTTCAATTTTGATTAAGATTCAGTCATTTTTTTTAGTAAAATATGTCTTTTCAAGTCCAAAGCCAATCCTCTGTCAATGAAAACATTTGGTGTGGAGTTAAGACTTTAGAGGAAGAAATGTGACTATTTTTGTGTTAAATATCACTGATTAGAAGTTGTCTAGTTTATGTTCTAGAAATAAACATTGAAAGCCAGCTTATTTGCTTTTACTGACATAAAATAGAATAAAACAATTGTCTCCAATACAAATCAATAAAAAAACGACTTCTATCATTACTACTTCTACTCTTCACCTTATGACTAATTATGCCATCATTTTGTCAACTTAAAATCTAAATCGAGTTGAGTTATTGCTATCCTTTTCTTTTTAAAATGTTAAACTACTTTTGCCCCATAGGTTTTGATCTGCTTACAAAATAATCGTCTGTACCCACCCCCGGTCCACCAAAATCCGACAAGCACCCAAGGGAATTAGCCAAGTCCGCTACGCTTTTATCCTATCAACACCGAGCAGGATATGTTATGTTGAAAGCCAGGAGTGGGTTGGAGCTAACTACTGCCAAAATATGCAAAGATTTAGAAAAAATACATATTTCTGATGTAGAAACGGCATCATTGTACCATCCGCCCACTCGCTCCCTCTGCCTTATGGATGTTGTTTATATTTCTGATGGTCCTATACAAGCTAAAGATGGTGCAATGTACTCCCCCAGGCCACATTACATAAGAAAAACAACGCAGAAATGATTGTTTGGTTAATACTATGGGGGAAGTACAATGAGAAAAGGTTTTATTAGTGTTCGCATTGTAAAATATAGAAAATATCCTGATTTGCTATAAACTTAATCTTTTTGTACATTTGCACATTTTTGGAAAACAAGATCATGATTTTGTGTGTAATTTGATACACGTTTGTTTTGTAAAGGTAAGTGTTATTTTATCAAATCAAATCAAATCAATTTATTTTTGTAAGGCCCAAGACACAGATGCTACTTTAGTTAGTTACTTAGTTACACAGTTTTATATCAAACACAGAACAAAACTGCTAGTGTTGGTAACGCTATTCCTGCCACTGTAGACTACCATATTCAGGGCATGTACTACATCTTTATTACTAATACTAATACTATAACTACATACTATTACCACAAAACACTGAGTCGCATAGAGAGTCAAATTCACAGGTTAATGTTTTACTACAAACTTATAGCTTCAACTACTTCCACTACTGCAATATGATAATACTGGATACTCCTTACCAAGGAGTCACTAGCCCCTTACCTAGGGGTCACTAGCCCCTTACCTAGGGGTCACTAGTCCCTTAACAAGGGGTCACTAGTCCCTTACCAAGGAGTCACTAGCCCCTTACCTAGGGGTCACTAGCCCCTTACCTAGGGGTCACTAGTCCCTTAACAAGGGGTCACTAGTCCCTTACCAAGGGGTCACTAGTCCCTTACCTTTGGGTCACTTCGGGCTAATGACTACTATATAGCGTGTATATACCCATTATGTAGTGCTGCACTTTTTATCAGACTCTAGTGTTTCATTTACAGAGGCTCACTTGACTTCTGTTGTCTATAGGTGAAAACAAGTCAGCTAAACTACAATTTGAATACTTTTTTGTAAACGCATGTATGTATGGATTAATATTAATGGTAAAAGTTTAAGCAAAGATGCATTTCGTGTTAAATATCAAACAGACTGGATTATTCAGCCTTTTGCCTGAGCAGGGAAACTATCACTCTTTGAACAGCTCAAGTTAAAGTAAGTGGCTAATGCTAGTGACATTGTAATGGAGTCGTTTCTTCATAATCTCGGATCGACCACGTTTTGTGAAAACTCTTTCATTTAGTCTTGTGGTGTGCCCAATAAAGACCTGTCGCTGTCTGCTTTTCTCACTCTCTTTGACTATTTTACTGACCAGCTCTACTTTTCAAGCTGCATTTGGGTAATTTTTGAGTGCGCTTCTTTTTCACCTGTCGGACATTTGGATACCTCTAAAAATGGCATGAGCCCTACATGGTGCCCTATGTAAAGGAAAGTGTGAGTATACAGTATAACCTGTACAGGAATAGTAATACTGTTATTCTTATTCCACTACTTTGACTACTAGTACTACTATCACTACCCGCACTACTACTAAAGCCGATGCTGCTACGTACAGTATTGACAGGAGCAAATCTATATTGCTTTTACTAGACTGTTCCTGTCGTTTTGGTAGCAGTGGATTAGTTTTCCTCAGGTGTGTGACCAAAGTACGCTTCAAAAAACTCAAATTTATGTTGACTGCTGACACTTGGCGAGATTGGCTCATTTTAAGCCCCCATTTGAAGCGCTGTACGTGTCGTTTTGGTGAAAAGCGTGCTAAAATATCATGACATGTTTATATGTGAGCGCTAAGCCTGCTGGAGGTAGACTCACTCACCTAATCCTGCTCTGCTGTGGAGGTGGACCACTTTGATCTGTCTGAATTTTTAAAAACTTGAATACACAGCAAAATATAAGGGCAATATTATTATGCAGAGGATGGGGTGAGGGAGGGAGTTAAACCAGGTCTACACTGGGACTAAACCAGGTCTAGTGCTTCTGCCGCACAATTGACTTTAAGATTCACCTGTTTCTGCCTCTGTGGAGTTTACACGTTTCACATCACATTCAACTGAGAATAAGGTCGTGTGTCGTATTAAATGTATGGGGACCTAAACATAGTCGTTTTTAAAAAAAGACAAAAAGGAAATATTAACACTACTGGAAGAAAATGTCTTAATAACGTTTCAATAATAAAAACGTGATCATAACTTCTACCCTTACATTTGACATGGGACTCCTGCGCTGGGGACCATTTTAAAGGTCCAAGGTGTACCTAATAAAGTCTATATGTGGACGGAGACAAAAGAGAAAGTGATTTGTGGTTGTGCATCTATTATTTAAACAGGCGATGAATATCAATGAGCGTTAATGTATTGAGAAGGCTGTTCCCTGTGTGGAATATATGACCTTATGCATATTTAACATAAGACGATGGGCGCATTAATAAATACTATCCGAGAGGCTGGGATATTCAGTCAAGAGACCAAAGCTATTTATGCTGAAATGATCGGAATACAATCCTAGCCTAAGGTTTGTTAAACGCATGAATTTGCACATCTTTAACGTGAAAATCAGGAAGGAAGTCTAAGGTAAAAGTCACTATAAGTGGTTGGGAATGCTGATGATTATGGGGCTTCACAATCATTTTTGTACTTTATTTCAGTCACTATGATAAGGATAGAAGGATGTTTCATTTGGATAAATCAAGACCGAAAAGGCAAATGAGAAAATGATGTGATATTCCATAACTGCCTTATATTGTGATAATGTTGTTATTGCAATATTTGTACTTTTTGACAAGATAAGTTCATTGAAATTAAATCTGTACTTACTTTACTTTGCCAAATGTGAAAAAATAAAAATGTAAATGCTAAACCAAGACAAAGAAGGTGAAGGTAGGACTTAATAAATTGATTTATTCAGTGCATTGTAAAAGCAGACGTTTGTGACAAAACTCAGACCACCGTTCATTATATTATCTCCTCTTATACAACTTTTTTATTTAAATGTTTCAATTTTTCAATTTTTGTTAATTAAAGAACATTTTAAAAAACAAACAGAAAAGGAAAAACATGACCAGAGAGAGAGAGCAGACACAAAATAAAAGCAGGAGACATCCAACAAAACTCCAAAGTCTGTCAAATTTGTCCATTTTCAATTGAAGTCCTAATGTAATTTTTTTCCCATTTGATGTATGTCCATTATGATCACAGACCAGTCCTTGATCGTCAGTGTCTCTTTTACTTTGGCAACAACGGGACAATCCCAAGATACATGATATGATAGTGATTTGCCTCCAGCAGTCTGCACTTCCATGTGACTAATGGTGTTAGAAAAGAAACAAGACATACTTTTCCAACAGAATTTCTTCCAAACATGTGACTTTGTGGTTTTCCAATGAGATGTATATATACTTTTCAATTTATTTTATTTTTGTAATGCCTCAAATCACAACAGCGGTTGTCTCATTTTCAAAGTTCAGATTCATAAGCTTTAATGGATGTTTCAGTCAAACGTCTATGAGGATCATAATCATTTTACATTTCTTGCCTATAATAACTCCATATTTGTAAATACCTATACAAGTCCTGTTTGTCCAAGACAAAGGATTCTTTCAACTCATCAAAGTTCTTCATACGATTCTCCTTTACTGCCTGGTAAAAGACCTTTATACCGTTTGCTGTCCAGACTTTAAATCTTGAGTTGGTGCTGCTAGGTATGACATTTTGATTTTAACATTTTTGTTTTGTGTGTATGTTTTGATCAGCTCCTTCCATGCTGTAAGAATAGATTTCTTCACCCAAGGGTTCTCCACCACCCCCAAATGACTCAACCTCCATTTTTTTTTTTTTACATTGAGCATCATATTCTGGGTCACACCAGTATATCAGAGCTCCGATCTGAGCTAAAATAAATTATTTTTTCAAACAATGTAAATCCCGGCCTCCCTTTACTTTTGATAATTGTAAAGTTTTAAATCAGATACAGTTTTTTCCCCCTTGCCATATAAATCTTCAGATTGCTTTATTCCGCTCTTCAAATATCTGGCTGGGGATGGAAATCTGAAGAGTCTGGAACAGATTGAGAAACCTCTGACATGGGCAAACATTTTTTTAGTTTCAATCCTTTGACTTAGACTTAAGTAGGGGATATGGTTCCATTTTCAAGATTTTTTTCTATATTAATAAAAAGAAGGGTATCATTTTTCTCCAGATTAGTTGATAGGTCTCTATGGAGTACCACACCTAAATATCTTAGAGATTCCGTTTGCCATTTCAATGGGTAGGTCTTTTTCTTTCTTTCTTTTTAAGATTTTGTTGCACGTAGGCTTTATTAGACAGGAGAAGACATGAGAATGGAGAACATGCAGTAAATTGTGGGAGTCAGGATTTGAACTCACAACACTGCGGCTGGAAGTCTGTCTAATAAATTGGGCAAATGGTTCCAAACACAAAGCAAACAGGACGGGAGACCAGGCGCAGCCCTGCCTGACCCCCCTTTCCAGAGACAGTGGATCTGTCAGATGACCATTGATTTTACTTGTTGATTTTTGGACCATCGTAAATAGCCCCAATATTATGCAATCATTGATTTGAAATGTGTTTAACACTTTCAATAAATATGGCCAAATAACAGAATCAAAAGTCTTCGCAGTCCAAACGTGTTTTGTTGTTTTTGTATATGATTCATTATGTGTAAGGATGTTCTTATCGTCTTGTCTTTGCCGGTTGTTAATGAATCCTGTTTGATCAAAGTGGATCAAGTTGGGGAGTATTTGTTCCATTCTTTTGGACATAATTGAGGCGTATAGACAATAGTTCATATTCAGAGTGGAAATGGGTCTGTATGTGACACAATCCCATCGGTCCTTCCCTTCCTTAGGTATCAGGGACAAAACAGATTCCTTCAAACTAGGAGGGGTCTGAGTTTTCTCAAGTGCCCAATTAAAAGTTGCCAAAAGGAAAGGGGTAAGTGTTTCTTTTAGAGCTTTATACCACTCTGAGGTGAACCCATCGCTCCCTGGAGGTTTATTGTTCTTGCCCTGTATTTCCAAAATTGTAATTTCAGCTTCTAATGTTTTATTTTGTTCTTCTGGCATAACATGCAAATTGAGTTTGTCCAGAAAGGATTTGTCTTCTTTATTGTCAGCATTGAAAATAAATGAATAAAAATTGTTTATAGAAGAATTCAAATGCTGATTGTATTTGGTCTTGTTTAGTTAAGACTACATAATTTTGCCTGTCCCGTATATTGAAAATTGTTATTCAGCTTGTTTTTTAAGTTTTCCAAGACAGTAGTTTACAACATTTTTATCCACTCTCATAATATCTTCGCATGGTAAAGAGCATTTTCTTAACTATTTCCTGTGAAGTCAGATCATACATTTTTCCTCTTGTAATTTCTTGTAGCATTTCAGGACAACCGTGTTTGGCATGGCTATTCCCCGACATTTTTATTGCTGATCTTTTAACTTTTTAGCTAGACTATAGCTATATATATTTTTTCCTCTCAAGACTGCTTTGGAAGCATCCCAAAGGATGTTTAATTTTCCTCCAGATAATTCTTAATGTTGTTGGGTCATTAAGCAGAAATATAGATAGGAGCATGATTACTTAGGTCTATTGTGCCTATATCTGCTTCAGTGGTTTTAGATCTGTCTTTATTGAGGATAAAAAAATGGTCTATTCTGGAATAGATTATTTGTGGTTAGGACAACGTGATCTAGACTCCAAAATCCAGGAGCTTATTTTTCATATTTTTGATCTCCGACTGCGACAGTAAGGGCCTCCATCTCTGCACTGTCTGCAGATCATCCGTATTGTCTGAAACACGCTGCTCGACTTCATCCGTGTGTGCTCCGGTTACTCCCGCTGCTTTCAGCTGAACGGCTACTGCAACGATCACCTAAAAGACTCCATGGCACGCTGCACTTTGGACATCTTAAGCCAAATCTTTTAGTTTAGTTTTTTTGTTTACTTATATTCTCTTCCCTATCCGATGCAGAGAATCTCCATCTGGGCCAGCAGGACCCCGTTTGTCCAGCTGGGAGGGACTGCGGCGTCCCATGTTAGCCTTGTTAGCTTGTGATGCGGGCTGTTTTCCAATGGGGCCGTGGTCCTCAGCTTTGTTTGTTTTGGTCCTGTAGTGTTACAAGACTTGTGTCTTCCTTTTGTACGCATCCCTTGTTCTTCCTCTTTGGGAATCGAGTCAAACGATGATTTTAAAGCTAAGTTTTTCCTCAGCAGTGAGAAGTGCGTCTACTCAAAGCACCACCATAATCAGAAGTCACAAAACATTTTTATTTGTATTACCATTTGAAATGTATGCCCTTTTTTATGTCCTTCTAACCACGGCACGTATTGTACAGTATTGGCCTTTGAATGCCTTATTTTATATTTGTTTATATGTAATACATCACCTTCTAAAGTACTATCAAGTGCTATACATCTTTTTTTTTTAATATTTGACATGATTTAAAGTTATCCAACTTTACAAAAGGTTGTAGGTTTTGTTTTCCTGGGAGTCCTCCTGTTCAACACAATTACAACATAACAAGACTGAAATTTAAAAAAAAGCTACACAATGAATCAATTGCAATTTTCAATAGGCAAAGTGCTATCCTTTGTTTTCCCCATTTATTTACCATCTCATGTGTGTAACGGCAAATAAACTTTTCCATGACTGAGTTCTGAGATGCAATGGATTCTTGGATTAGTTCTGCCGTTCAGATTCCTCTCAAATGTTAATGCTCCTCGACAGGTTCGTTGTGAACACATGGGGAGGACGCTAAGGTTGAAGCAATAGAAAAGTCTAGAAAAGCAAACGCTCCTGTCTTTGTAGCGTGAGGGGAGACAGGTGTACGCGTATTGAAGCGACATAAAAGCTCTGCATCCGATAGAAGCTGTAGAGATGTAAACTCCAATCGGATGAAATGCCTACGTCTCTTTTTATCACCTGATATTTATGCATGCATTCGCTCCTGCCGGCAGTCCGCGAAACGCCCAGGATTTTTGACTGACAGTTTGCATCAACGCCAATAAATTTGTGCATCATTTGATAGCTGTAAGTGGAATAAGGGGAGGAGGGGGAAAAGAAGTTAATTTGTTTTTCCTGGGGCTGCTGACGGCGATAGCGCTTGCATCCATTTACCTCCTCGCTAAGTTATAAATGAGAATTGTGGCAAATGCAGAAAGGTAATTTTGACTGCACTTGGTAGGTTTTCATGGTGAAAGAAGCTGGCAATAAGTCTAGCAAAGGAGAAAATGTTGCCAAAATTTAAAATAGTGGATAATAAAGTAAGCGGTTGTTACGTTGTGTCGTCTTTGCTTTCTGTAACGGGTGATTTAGCTCTTTAGAAATGTTTTGGATGTGTTCTTGCAAAAGGTTGTCACGAGAAAAAGGCTAGAGTAAGTATCACTGAGGAAAAGTGACTGAATTTAAATGAGACTCTTGCTTTTATTAGCGCTTGAAATGGTTTAAATGTGCTGTCACCAGGCTTGAAAAAAGAAGCACGCTGTGTCTGTTTAACACGCTTTATTCGTCTACTTTATTAAGTACACTTTTTTTTTAAATGAATTCTACATTATTATTCAAATGTAGTCATGCGATTGCAACCAAGCCCAGCCACTATAGATGGACAGGCCCAAAAAACAAAACGTTATTTGAACTTTACTTTATTGCTCTTCCTGAAATGTGTCTTCTGAATCAGACCAGTTTTTATTTATGACGTGGAATTTCTTTTCTTTTAGTTCCACTTGAGTTTCTTGGACCCCGCTGGGAGGAGGGCCCCGTCTGTCTCTTCTCTCTCTCTTCATTTTGACTGGTTCACTGGAGCAGCAGAGAAATTAATTGCCCCGTTCATAACTTTGTTTGCGTCTCGACTCTTTCACAAAGTTTGCTGACCTCCGGTTCACATCCCTTTAATTAGGCCCGAGCGCCACAAGCTGGCGAGAGGCCTATTAATCTCGTAAGGCCGTGCAAAGCACGGCTGCGAAAGTGCGCACGTATTGCGCATGAAATAGAGCGCGAAGCGCTCGCCCACTTCCAAACACTCACTAACGCACTCCTTCACTCATGCACGCCCCGTGCATACTAATTAGTAGTAGGAAAATGGAACATTACCGTTGTAAACGGGCGAAGCCCGTGCAAAAGTGCGTACTAAACGAGCACTTTACATTGAGATGATCATCCCCATATAAAGCACTCATTTGCGCTAAGTAGCTCACGAATACGTTCCCCATCTCTTGCATGTTCCGTGCATATAAGCATGTAATGCAAAAATTGAACATTATTACTGTATAGAGGGACAAAAACACAAAGTGGGCGGAGCCCACTCAAAATTAACGAAAGTACCCGTCAGTGACCAGGGACCCACACCATGAGGTAGGAAAGCGCGAGCGCTTTCCGAAAATGTATAGTTTATGATATTTGAAAAATGGGAAACATTGTTTTCGCATCGGAATATTATTCTTTCTTCTTTCTTCTTTCTTCTTCTCGGGACCAACCCCCCTATTTTTCACCCAGTGAACATTGACGAAAAGTCACAAAAATGTTCACACCTCTAAAAATCGTGCCTCTCTACATTCTGGCTATTTCCCTTTTCTAAAACGAAAAAAATTGGCGCGTCAGCGCCCCCAAATGTACCAAAAATGCATTGAGAGATGGGAAATGACCCAAAAAAAATCTGATCGTAGAATCATGAAATTTGGCGCCGAGGTAGATGGTGACAAGAGAAGTAAAAAATATTATTACGGCAACGCCGTCCGCCCAACCAAATGTCGGCCATATTGCTTCAAAAATGGCTAAATATGACTTCTGAGTTTTTCCAAACGTCGTACTTTTACGAACTCCTCCCAGGGCGTTGGCCCTAAAAAGCTGAAATTTGGTGAAAATGCTACTGAGGAGTGGGACATCAAAAGTTATCCAAATTACATTGATACCTCTCACGGTCTCTGTGCGGCGAAGCCGCAAACTGTAGCTAGAATTTCAGAAATCTCCCATATTTAAAATTTCTACCGTTTGCGCAGATAAAGTCCGAATTGCGTCAAATTAGAATCAGTTGTTAAACTCTTTGCCCTAAACCTACTTGAAGTGAAATAAATTCATTTGGCGCCACAGCGCCCCCTACAGATTTTATATGGAGGTTAAATGTTTAGTTTTGCGAAATTATATGAAATTTGACACAACTCAATTTTAGCATCCCCATCAAAAAAGTCAATGAGACCCATGTCATAATTGTTATGGCGTTGCCATAACGATGACCGAAACCTTTCATGTTATTCCAATGGGGAAATCGCCAGAACATGTTTACACTTTAGACTTTCACAAACTCCTCCCAGGGCGTTAGACATATTAACCTGAAATTTGGTGAGACTCATCTTCAGGACCATCAGCCGCACATTTTGCCAAGAATTCAAAATAAAATAGCTTTTTGATGGTAAAACAAAGGGGAGAAGATGTGACAGCGTCACAGATTCAGCAGTAGGGGTAATAAAAGGACAATTGGGGCGCGTTAGCGCCCCCTCCTCTTGCGGCGTGGCGGCGGTGTGGCGGCGGCGTGGCGAGGGCCGATCATTGCCGCTTGCGGCTATATTTATACCTTCTTCTTAAGCGCGGCGGACGCTTCATGTACCATCAAAATCCCACAGACTGTTATCAGTTAATCTGCCGCTAATTGTCTCTGTAGTTTAGTATCTAGGTTTTTTTTTGGACAAAAAATATGGGCAAATACATTTAAATTGGTGGTCACATTATGTTTTCACCAGGATTTTTACCATTCACCTTCTCTGTCCTGCATTCATTCCATTGCACCAAAAATTACCTTTCAGAAAATCAGAAAAGAAAAATGCAGCTTCAATATGAATTTGGAGATACTTTGGTACATTTTATAACTTAATATTTATGGACGAATATGCAGACGAATTGTGTATTAGGTGTAACTTGAGTCTACAAAAAAGCCCACTCAAGTCCATCCATCCATTTTCTACCGCTTGTTCCCTTTCTGGGTCGCGGGTGACTGGAGCCTATCCCAGTGACTTTGGGCGGGGTACATCCTGGACAGTGGCCAACTCGTCGCAGGGCCAACACAGAGACATTACAGACAAACATTCTCTCACATTCATTCTCTAGGGCCAATTTAGAGTCACCAATTTTACCTAACACACGGTGGTGGACAGTGGGAGGAGCCGGAGAGAACCCACGGTAACACAGGGAGAACATGCAGACTCCACCCAGAGAGATCATACGCCATGCTCATTGATAATTACTTTTATTTATTTAGGCCTAATGTCTGATTAGGTTTTAGAAAACACATGGCAGCGACGCCCGTGTCTTCCTCCGTTGCTGATGAAGCTCAGTTGTTAGTTGTTTGGCTGTTGTTGGAGGCCCCGTGGTGTTATTACTGTCGTATTTCACCGGATGGTTCCGTAGACGACGATCGGCACTGGTCTTATCCATGCGATCACATTCACCGTAAACTCTGAAGCATATTAACGCTCTAATGAAAACATTCATTCCGTTTTCTCTTCTCCCCGCGACCGCAGAGCTGCAGCAGGTGCTCGCAGAGGCCACGAGAATACAAAATAATTTAAAGTTAATTAAAACTGTCAATCGATAAATGTAGCTGTTTGGAGGGGAAGAATATCAATACATTGTAAAAGTAGGTGAATTGTGAGGAGTATGTTTTGTAGTCATAGTTACGTCAGCCGTCGTAGTACTGGTAATAGTATCGCAATAGTCACAACTACTAATTGTAGTGGCCAAAGTAGGCTTGACTCAATGATATGATTTAAAATGAGCTTTTAAACTTAACTCAAACCTTCATTTAGTTTATGCAGTAAGTAGCAATTAGGACAAGACATCCTAGACTCTCTACCAATCAATCCATATCGAGTTATTACATTTATTGACCTCAAGGGAAGAACATTTTATATTTGGACATGGACTGTTGGCTAGCAGACGCTAATTTCCCGACTACAGGAAGCTTTCATAACCTGTTAGCATGTTTTGAGATGCTAAGACTCAACGCTAATGGCGCCAGGAAACAATTACACCTCTTGTGCTTTGCCCGGTCTCATTTTGGCCCCGACATATCTGATAATGATGGATGGACTTCCCCTGTCAATTAAGGTTAGGGTTAATGACACACATATGTAAGAATGAAAC
This sequence comes from Eucyclogobius newberryi, assembly GCF_026437365.1. Lineage (NCBI taxonomy): Eukaryota > Metazoa > Chordata > Actinopteri > Gobiiformes > Gobiidae > Eucyclogobius > Eucyclogobius newberryi. Next base: position 4,907,617 of record NW_027315723.1, read on the forward strand.
AAGTTGTTTTGTGTTTGATGCTATTCTTGGCCATCTGTGACCTTTAGCCTGGAGGCAGAGAAGGTTAAGTACTGCACATGTGGCTGAGGAAAGCAGACGACGTCGTAGTAAATGACGCATTTTTTTTGCCAAATGGACGTTTTTCTCGTTTTAACCATATCACACCATTGTTCCCTCATCTAAAACATACCTGGGGTTGTATCTAGCTTCATTCATGCTTTTCATTTATCCTGTTTACGAGCTTGTCTTCTCTTGAGACTCACTCAAACATATCCCGGTTTTCGTGATGTCAAAGGTACAGATGCAGTATAATAATTTAATTATTGCCAGACGAGTTCAAAGAGTTTTTTTTCTCGT
>NW_027315723.1:4912973-5022973 GCF_026437365.1 Eucyclogobius newberryi
TGTCCTTTTCCTCTGTATCTACTGCGTTGCAACAATGAAATTTCCCCATGTGTGGACAATTGAGGAATATGGAATATCTTATCTTATCTTTAACCCTGTAGTTTAGACTCTATAAACTTGTTCTGAAATACACTGGATTCTTGGATTAGTTAAGCCAATCAGATTCTCAGTTTTCTCTCAAATGTGATTGGTCTAAAATGTGTCCTGTGAACTGTATCTAATTTTTAAATCATACATTCTTTATCTAATTCTAATCAAAGGATAAGGTTGACACTTTGCATCCATGTCAAGTTTAACGTTAGAAATGATCATTTTGAGCTTAGACTTTTGTCTGGAGAAGGGACGAGTGGTTAGGAGACGAGGACAGGAAACGAGGAGCTAGGCTGCTTCTGTGACAGCGAGGACTTTAGGAACTTCTTTTTAATTATATCTGTGGCATTTCTAACAAGAAAATCTGTCGCGAGCAATTTGTCTTGTTATTTTTTCCTCTTTTCCTCTTCTGACGGTGAAGTTATTAATATTTACGACTTGCGCTCCCCGGAGTGCAGGATGTACAGTAAATAATGTCCAAATAGAAAAAAAAGGAAGCGAGGAGACAGTGGAGATGACATAAACCCACATTTATTCTGAGGCGTAAACAAAGCCAGCGCCAGGCCCGGAGTCTTGTTACCTTGACAACGAGAAGAGAAAATACCTAATAATATGATTTAATATGATTCATTTGAACATTGTGCTATAATTTCACCTCATTTTACAAATATACTTTTACATTAACTTATAAAAGTGTATGTAACTTTGTATGTGGTTCCTGTTTGTGATAATTAAGAGATAATACTGCTCTGCCTGGAATGTTCCACAGTTTGTCATTTTTATTTGCATTTATTGTAAGGACAGTGCATATTGATCAACAGTACAACATTATAATATTCCAGAGTTTGCCAGATGCAGTACAGAGGAGGCATCATAGTTAAAGTAGTTCTAATAGAACCCATGGGTGAGATGAGGCTAGTATCACAGGTCCAGACAGTAAGACATGGTTTAAAAGTCCAGATAGAGGAGACAACATGTCACATAAAGTAGAAATTAAACTGATCCATCACGAATGTATTCCCTTACAAGTGCTAAACTTGGATTTAATGCCATACTGTGGAACATTCCAGGCAAAGCAATCATTTATAATGGCGACAATACGTGTTTTTTTTGTATTGTATTGATGAATTGGACAGAAATCATGTACAGTCGATCATCATCGTTCACGTGACTCACAACATTCTAAAATGCTGTTGGCCTGGATCCTGGTTCATGTCAAGAAAGTGGTGCCACAATTCACATTTTGTGTAGTGTCATCTTAATATTAAAGCGATAAAATAAAGCGTTATGTTTATTAATCAGCCCTAACAGAATATGGAGAATACTGAAGATTTAAAGCCTATGATGCACCAACAAATGTACATTTTGGGTCCATGACATCTTTCTCTTCTCCAAAGAACAGACACGTATCCATTGAAAAGAGCATTTAAGATAAGATAAGATATTCCTTTATTGTCCACACATAGAGAAATTTCATTGTTGCAACGCAGTAGATACAGAGGAAAAGGACAGATCACTTACAGGAAGTTTAAAAAACACTCTTAATAGAAGAACTCTTATAAACAAAACTCTTATAAACAAAAACTCCTATAGACAAAACCTCTCATTTCCTAATAAGGAATGGAGGGAAAAATAAAGATAAAATACAATAATAAAATAAAATAAAAACATCTAGCAGAAGATAATACTAATAATTTGAGTCGTGCAATAATAATAGAGGTTCATTAACCCACAGCATGATCTCAGTGTTGGCTGATGAAACATTGTCTTAAGATTATTGTTCAAAACGTCTTAAAGGTGGTATGGACGATTTTGGTATGGACATTTTTCCTCGTGGCGTGGATAAATCATTTGTCCTGCCACGTATCAATCATAAAACGCACCTGCCGCTCACCTGCAGCCGCGTCAGGCTCGTCCCCACGTTTCCGCGTGCCTAAGCGCATGGATCTATCATAATATAGTTCCCTCAGTGTACCGGGCAAAATGAAGACGAGAAAGACAGTTCGAGCTGACGCAGAAGTGGACAGAAATCTACGGGAGACGAGCGATTTGATGCGCTCCGTTGCGCTAATAAACAAACGCACGTGTGTGTTGTATCAGTCCACACGGGGGTGTGGCATGAGCACGGGGGAGCGGCATGAGCACGGGGGAGTGGCATGAGCACGGGGGAGTGGCATGAGCACGGGGGAGTGGCATGAGCACGGGGGAGTGGCATGAGCACGGGGGAGTGGCATGTGCACTTCCGCCTGCGTTCTCAAATCGCCGAAAAATCGTCCATACCGCCTTTGAATTCGACTTTACCTATTAAAGCTCTGTATTCAAACGCTCCCAGTGGTTCATGTGAGGTCACTTTACCACGGGGACAAAGCTTCTCTTCTTCACAATCAGACTTTAACTTATGTGTTCTTTGTTTTGTTTTCCACTCAACTTTAGCAGCACATTAGAAATATAAAGGTGAAATAACGAGCATGTTCCGAGCATTTCTTTGTTATTTTCCTCGTTATTTTCCTCTCAAGTGCAGTACAAAACAGACTTTTGCCTAACACCTGTCTCACCCACCGTCTCCTTTCACCTTTGTTTGTTCTCACTTTTCTCTTGTCAAGACTCTCTCGCTGTTAAAACGTATTAAAACTGAACAATTGCTCTGCAGAAGAGGTTACAACTGCGCACGATTCTTTTTTTGTGTCAGATGGTGAGATTAAAATTGTGTAAAGTTTTGGGCTAATTGCGCAGGTCAATTTGGCCGTTTTTACAACACTATTGCTTTTGACTGTGATCTTTCTCGTTAGCAGTGGCAGCTAACGGGAACCCCCTGTGGTTTTATAATGAGACCGACAGTAGCAGACGCTGTAATTACACTCAGGGTAGGTTTTTTTTTTCCAGCTTTGTCGTGGCTTTAGCGCTCGTGCTAATCAGCCTGTTGGTTTTCTAAAGTGCACCAGTCATTGTCAGCGACTGCGGCTGTGGTTTTTGCAAATGAGATGAAGTCAATTGGGTTCGCTGTGGTTCCCCAAAGTTCAAATAGCATTTAAAAGCAGGACTTAACCGTGTACCAGGTTTTACTTTGGGTATTTTCTTTAGTAGTAGTTGTCACAAAGCAGTTAGTAGTAGTTAATTGGACTGAACTAGACCATATATTGCTTCAGTAAATATCAAATCAAATCAAATCAATTTATTTTTGTAAGGCCCAAAATCACAACAACAGTTGCCTCTGAGGGCCACAGGGAGAAATGAATCAACAATGTCTGTGGTGGCGAGGGAGTCAGACAATGTCTGTGGTGGCGAGGGACGATGTCCCAGGGTCCTCTGTCCTTAGACTCTCCTTCTCGGCCAGGAAAAACTACAAAAAAACCTCTTTGGGAAAAAAGCGTAGAAACCTGGAGGAGTTCCAGTGAAGGAGAGATCCGACTCTCACAGACGGACAGACGGACACAAGGAGACTGGAGCTGGACCCACTCTTCAGGCAGAAGAGGGACCGTCTGAGTCGAGCTGGACCCACTCTTCAGGCAGAAGAGGGACCGTCTGAGTCGAGCTGGACCCACTCTTCAGGCAGATGAGGGACCGTCTGAGTCGAGCTGGACCCACTCTTCAGGCAGAAGAGGGACCGTCTGAGTCGAGCTGGACCCACTCTTCAGGCAGAAGAGGGACCGTCTGAGTCGAGCTGGACCCACTCTTCAGGCAGAAGAGGGACCGTCTGAGTCGAGCTGGACCCACTCTTCAGGCAGAAGAGGGACCGACTGAGGCGAACTGGACCCACTCTTCAGGCAGATGAGGGACCGTCTGAGTCGAGCTGGACCCACTCTTCAGGCAGATGAGGGACCGTCGGAGGCGAGCTGGACCCACTCTTCAGGCAGATGAGGGACCGTCGGAGGCGAGCTGGACCCACTCTTCAGGCAGATGAGGGACCGTCGGAGGCGAGCTGGACCCACTCTTCAGGCAGATGAGGGACCGTCGGAGGCGAGCTGGACCCACTCTTCAGGCAGATGAGGGACCGTCTGAGTCGAGCTGGACCCACTCTTCAGGCAGATGAGGGACCGTCGGAGGCGAGCTGGACCCACTCTTCAGGCAGATGAGGGACAAATATGAGCTATTGACGATGAGTCTGAAAGTACTTCATGCCTAAAACAGAACAGTTCAATCATTTTCTCAATTAAAAACAAAACCAACCACAAAATCATACCTACAAAAGCAGAATGAAGGGCTGAGCAGCACAATGTTTTGCTCTCACCCTAAAGCATTCGATATTTCTCAATTTTAGCCTTTTTTTTTTTTTTTTTTTTTTAGCAGCTTAATGTTTTGCTTTTATATCATTATTATCATTATATATATTTTTTTAATGTGGACTTGTAGGGGCACAGAAAAGCATTTCGACAGGTGATCATCTTGAATAGAAACTAAACTGGTCTATGAGGGAAGCGTGTGTTCTTTTAGTGGCTGTTTCTGTGCTCTTTACGTGCTCTTTACGCGTCACATCACTGCGAGGGCCAGAGATGTGCAGATGTGGCGTAATGACTCCATTTGCACTTTCACAATGTTTCATTTTACATCGCTGGTTTCCAAGCATCATCCGAGCTCTTTTCTCCGTGTGCAGCGCGAGCGCAGGCAATTTTATGTTGTAAACGTTGAACTTTCTGGCCTTTCTTGCATTAACTTTCCTACGAGTGAATCATAACCACGCTCCTCTCTGTTTCATGTGAGGAAAAAGGGGCCAAAGTTTGTTTCTATAGCTTCCAGTTAGCAGCGAGCTACGGTAGCACTCATTCCTTTGTGCAACAGCCTTTCTTTTAAAGTTGTAATCTCATATTTCAAATGTACAATGCTTTTGAGGGACAATATTGTTCTCCAGATCTCTCTCTCTCTGTCTCTTTGCCTCGTGCTTCATCAAGTGTTGTGTTTTCTCTTCTTCTATGATGTGCTCGCTCCAGCAGAAGCAGGAACAGCTCCTTCAGGGTGCGCACGCATATTGGGTCACGTCTAATTGGTCAATCGTAAGAATAAGGCCTTGCACATTGGGGCTGCAATGGTTAGAATGGTATAATGGTCACATCTATATAGCACCTTTCTACTTTCAACATACTCAAAGCACTTTAGGTCAAGGAACCACTCACACATTCACATTTCAGTGTATATTCGTCTATATATTGTGCAGCCTAAGGACCTAGAATACCCTTTACAGCTCCAACTTATCTTTCTACCACTAAAAAACAAACATTCCCTCACTTGTGCAAAGATAAATTGAACCAGGCCTTGAATCAGGACTGAATTTTATGTATATTAAATGGGCAGTGTCTGAAGACCCCACACTGTTCGTTAATGAGAACTTGATAAAGTGTTTCTGTAGCCTGATAATGCTAAAGCTAATGACATGTCCTTTTCTATGCGACTGTTGGCGCTCCCCTGCAGAGCTAGCGCGTTAGCGTGAGCAGCATTGATATATACGGCTGTCGGCTTGTGCAATGCTTACCTCCAACTATGACTAATGTGTCCACTGTACCACTTATTACACCATAGCTGTGTTTGCTGAATAATGAGATTTTATAGACTCGAAGTGTCTAGATTGAATAAAAAGTGGAGTAGGCATAATGCAAAAATGCCCCTAACAGTTTTTATGTGAATTAAAATGATTGATGTGATGCCAGTTAATCATATTTCGCCGTCTAGACAACTTCAGTTCTTTGGTGCGTTAGCGTTTTTAGCTGCTGTGCTATATTTTCACCATATGTAACACTCCAAATACACATGCAACGTCCTTGACAAATGTTTGGGTTGTGTGCATTTTTTTAAAAGGAAGTTTAAAGAAATAATTTGTAAAATAAATGGCTTATTATGAAACTTTGATGAATCTTTAAGACTAAAATGGTGAGAAACGAGCCTTCTTATTGGCCAAGGTCGCTGTATCTTTAGCAGTTGTAGCTGTATTCCAAGTTCTAGCACGATGAATGGTTTAGACCTACGAGTCGATTGGTAAAGAGGAATGGTCCTTATTAGTTCATGTCAGCCACGCCCTTTTTACATCATTGCACATCTGTCTTCTAATTGGCTGGTTTATAATTGAACTAATGTGTTGACCTTTGGTGAGTCTATCTTTAGCCCAGCGACTCACTCATCACATTCACCCAGTTGCATATTTGACTCTGTTTGTACAATAAATACCTTGTTAGATGCCATTCTGGACTCTAAACCCTGCCATCTGCTTCCCTAACTTGTTTCTTTTTTTTTTTCCCCATCACTTGGCACATGCAAATACCGTGGGTGCTGCAGCGCAAACGTTTTTTCTCCTCCTGTTTTCATTTTTTTTTTTTCATTTTCGCCGCACTCCCACATATGCTACTTCTAAAAGCAGCTTCACAATTACCTCCAGCTTTAACACAAAATGAAATGACACCAGAGCTATACATGTTGCTAGGTAATAATAGACTTTGTCCGTAATAAGCTGAGTGCGGTATCGTTAGTATTGTAAAATGGGCCTTGTGTACTGACCCAACTACAGTTATTACGACTTAAATGAAATGCTAATATTGGTTAAGTAACTAATTCACGCTTCATTTCGACTTAATAATGTGTTTAAAAGTAGCTTATTGGCAATTCTGTTCTCCTCAAAATATTGCACAAAATATCCTAGCACAGAATATCATATCCTACTGTGAGATCTGCATATGATTACATTCCCTCTGCTAAACTTGTGAACATTCAGATGTCTGGTATTTGTTAATTTATCATACCCACACATTTTTTCGTATTTTTCCTTCATGTCTCTTCCAGTATTTTGCAAACACGCTAAGCTTTCATCAGGATTCCCGGGGCAGAGTTCCTCAGTGGGAGCGATCATTATATCTGCATTAATTGGATGTTTTTGCCAACACATTGTCTCAAGGAAAAGGTGGAGAGAAGAGGAGGAGGAGGAGGAGGAGGAGGAGGAGGAGGAGGAGGAGGAGGAGGAGGAGGAGGAGGAGGAGGAGGAGGAGGAGGAGGAGGAGGAGGAGGAGGAGGAGGAGGAGGAGGGAGAGGAGAGGAGAGGAGAGGAGAGGAGAGGAGAGGAGAGGAGAGGAGAGGAGAGGAGAGGAGAGGAGAGGAGAGGAGAGGAGAGGAGAGGAGAGGAGAGGAGAGGAGGAGGAAAGAGAGAGCGAAGAAGGAAAGATATTGATGGACTGAGGGGGAGATAAATAAAGATCCGTGGAGAGAGAGAGAAAGAGAGGGTGGATTGAAAAAAAAAGATCAGGGGAGAGAAAAGGTGGAGAAAAGGAAAAAGAATAAGCTTGAGAGAGGAAGACGGGGAGCGGTTTGAGGAAGGAGAGAAGAAAAGGCGAGAATGCCAAGGGGGTGGGGCCATCGCGACGTGCTACAACCAATTAAAGACATGTACCTGCCACAGAGCGAGAGAGACTACGACAATCTGTTAATATCATGCTCTGAACTCACACCTTTTCCATCCTTTCTTATGTTTACACTGATAATATGTTACAGATATTTAAAAAAACACAAAAAATAGGCCATAATAATGTTGAAATTATCCATAATGTGATGCAAATGTGACGTTTTAGAGCTTTTAATCATTGAATTTATTGTTTGCTCATCAAAATCATACTTGGAGTTGTATTGTGCTTCATTCACACTTCACAATGTTTACAAGGTTTACAATGTTTACAATGTTTACAAGGTTTACAATGTTTACAATGTTTACAAGGTTTACAATGTTTACAATGTTTAGAATGTTTACAATGTTTACAATGTTTACAATGTTTACAATGTTTACAATGTTTACAATGTTTACAAGGTTTACAATGTTTACAAGGTTTACAATGTTTAGAATGTTTACAATGTTTACAATGTTTAGAATGTTTACAAGGTTTACAATGTTTACAAGGTTTACAATGTTTACAATGTTTAGAATGTTTACAAGGTTTACAATGTTTACAAGGTTTACAATGTTTACAATGTTTACAAGGTTTACAATGTTTACAAGGTTTACAAGGTTTACAATGTTTACAATGTTTAGAATGTTTACAATGTTTACAATGTTTACAAGGTTTACAATGTTTACAATGTTTAGAATGTTTACAATGTTTAGAATGTTTACAAGGTTTACAATGTTTACAAGGTTTACAATGTTTACAATGTTTACAATGTTTACAAGGTTTACAATGTTTACAATGTTTAGAATGTTTACAAGGTTTACAATGTTTACAAGGTTTACAATGTTTACAAGGTTTACAATGTTTACAAGGTTTAGAATGTTTACAAGGTTTACAATGTTTACAAGGTTTACAATGTTTACAAGGTTTACAATGTTTACAAGGTTTACAATGTTTACAAGGTTTACAAGTCTGAGTCTCAGAAAACACTTCAAATATCCCAGGTAATGTGACGTCACCGTTATACGATATTCGGGACTAATCCTGGAAACAAATCAAGCCAATCTTTAGAGTTCATTCATAAAGTTGCAGTTTGTAACTTTTCTGTTGGCGCGTCGGCCCACCTGATCGTCTCCATGGAGATGCTATTGCTTTGTCCAGAGAATGTTCCACACTATGGCATTAAACCTGTCCAGCATGTTGAAAATGCCAGAGCTGTATCTTTGTCTGGCGGCGTGTAACATTATAAAGTAAAAACCTCTGTACAAACAAATTAGACATTTATTTTTTTGTCACAATTTTGGTTTTGATTTGGTATTATTTTAATATTAGTCCCCTGAACATAAACAATACCGGATTTTAAAATCATGGCCCCTGAACACAACATAATAGTCAAACTAGTCGAGCTCCAAACCAGGCTTTTACTGCAGCCCATTTTAAGTATCTTCACATTATTTATCCCAGCACTACTTTCCTCCCTTTTGTAGTGACAGGATTTGACCCGGTTTAGCTCCTGCAGCCGGAGTCGGAGCCAGACGCTGAACTCAAACCAACACTAATTGTATTCCAGGCTCCGGTCCCGACAGGTGCATCTCCCCCTGTCCAGCTCCCTGTGCCCAGTGTCGCCGGGTTGCCATGTTGGGCTGGGCGGAAATCAGCCTGTGGCAACAATCACTGGACTTCAGTGTTGTTAATTAGATAAAGGCAAAACCAGTGGGGGTGATTTGTTTTTATTTGTTTTAATGTTTTCATTGCCACGTGGACCAATTATTTCAAACTATTTCTTCGTTTGTAGTACAGTCTTAGTGTGGTACATTTACATGGCCAGAAATCGGTGTCTTTGACGAATGTATTTCAAGAATGACTTCAAATATCTCTTTAGATTTTAACATTTTATTTTTCATTTTGGTTTTAGCCTTTTTGGAATAACTGTACGAGTGTGAACAGCCTGAAATAAGTTGGACCGTATTTTCTGTACTATAAGGCGCACTTAAAAGCCTTTAATTTTCTCAAATGCCTTATAGATGGACTAATTCTGGTTGTTCTTACTGTCCTCGAGCGATTTTGTGTGGTACACGTTTTATTACTCTTAATGCGCCTTGTAATTATATATGAAAAATGATCGGAAACAGACCATTCATTGACAGTGCGCCTTATAGTGCAGAAAATACAGTAACTGTTGCCAGAGATACAACTATGATCACATTTTTGGTCTGCATGGAAACGTAGCCACACATTTTGAATAGAATAATATTGTGTTGGAGTTTCATGTTCAAAATGCCCATTATATCACAATTGTGCTATGAATAATTCCAACTATTTCAATAACCACTATAACCACTTCATATTTAGAATGTTTTTGTACATTTATCCATCTTTCTTTTGGTACAAACCAGCTCTGACCCAGCTCCAGTGCCCCTCAAACTCAACCGATGAGTATATTTTGCCTCTAAATGTGCTAAAGTATGACTATAATGATATGCCATAAGACTAGCGCTGAAGCTAGCAACATCACGCTGTGCAAAAAGAGTGGTTTTATTGCACTAAATGTTCAAATATTCATGCTCCGTATGTTCTGGGTTCTGAGTCTAGTCCTTTTTCCGGTGCCAGCAAACAACAAACACTGGCCCTGCTGTGAATGCCTATTATTAGCCCCCAGATTCAGTTTCAATTACTTTCCCTCCTCCGGATGCTGTTAATAATACTTCTAGTGTATTACTATTACTATTGCTACTGCTTCTACTTCTACTACCTCTACTACGCGTACTACTTAAAAACCACAAATATGCAGCTTGTACACAAATGCTTCACACAGGGATTTCTTCATAACATCTTTTACTTGTTTAAGTTCATTGCGTTCAAATTAAAAGGTGTTTTGTGTGAAAATGCTGCATCATGATTTCTCTGTAACCTTGCACTCTAATTGGTCATTTTATCTCTTCATTTTTTGCACAGGTTTGGAAAGAAGAAAGATGACAAAAATAAAGGATCTAAAACCAAATTGGACGCTCTGAGCGAGGAGGAGCTGGACAGGGTCCCGGACCAGCGAGACGGGTATGATACAACAGTCTCCTATACAGTAGATCAAGGAAAGGACCCGGGCTGTAGGCTTTACATCCTTTAGTAAATTAACCCCTAGTCGAACAAGGTGATCATTTTATTGGGATTGTAAGGATTTATATAAAGGCTCTGAGTGAGCGAGGAGGAGTTTTGAGAGTGAATCGTGACTAACCTGCAATGGTTCAATCGACTAATCGTGACGAATCGTGATCGTAGTCATTTTTTTAACCATCATTATCCGAACATAACGCAGCATTCAATCAAAAATATCCCAAAATAAACTATTTCTTCCTCACCAATAATTCACTTGATTCACCAGTAGAAACTAGTCCCCATATTTAAACCTTTATGTCATTGATAACGTATTTAAATAGTCTCAATGTACAACTGAACTAAGTGCTGACTCCTGACATAAGTTGCAGTCCTCATTGTATTTGACTGTCATTTTGCGCATCAATGTTTTACCAGTAGTTTTCTGTTCAAATATGTGTAATAGTGTGAGCTCCTGTGATCGTCTGGTGTCGGATCACTTTCTGTCAGATACAGGGTCTAATCATCGCGATACTTAACAGTTTGGAGATTTCCTGGTTCACGGACGATAACAACGCTGTATAATTCGATGCAGACCAAACACAGTGGTCTCATTTTGACCCTAAGAGCTGTTTTATCACATGTCTGCATTGGGGCAAAACTCATTTTAGTGAATTACGTGAACAAACACATCGCCCCCTTTTAGTCGACTGGTTAATGCACGGATCAGGGCTTTAGATGACTTGCATTCGACTATAGCCATAAAAAAGTTCCCAGCAGAGAAGGAACCGCCTCACCTCGTAAGCATGCGATGATCTAACTTCTATAATGCATAGGCTCCTATTTTTAATTCCAGCACCAAGACCTTGCATGGCACCGATTCACATTTGAAACACAACATTGTCAAACATAGAAATAGCCGGACTGAAATACTTTTGGCACCTCGCGGCTTCCTTGTCCTCTGGATCCAATTTAAGATGGATCCCCCCCGCCCTGATGAGAAAGGCAGTGCTCTCCGTTTGGCCTGACGCTCTGATTTAAAGGTTACCGACCTAACAGATGTTGTTTTTAGCCACGCGTATGTCTTGAAGTGGAAACGATGCAAGGCCTTTTGGTGTTAATTTAGAAATGGCTATTTATGAAGCTAAGGCCAGTGTCCGATTTAGAACAGGAGAAGAGCCAAGATGTTTGAGGTTACATCATCCGGTCAGAGGAAGGCCAAAGAGCCAGAGCGATGGAAAGTATCTCTTCACATTCTAATGTTCATCTGAGACTGGGATTTCCCCTTCAACTTTTAGACAGGGCAACCCGGAGAAAAACAAAACGGGATTTAGATACCGTATAAGAAGAAGTGGCACCGGAGTATAAGTCGCACCAGCCAAAAAATGCATAATAGAGAAGAAAAAACATATATAAGTCGCACTGGAGTATGAAATGCGGTTGCAAATGTGAAAATAACAAACAATATCACATATAGTTCGCTCCGGAGTACAAATATATAAGTATAAATGTAAGTATAAGTCGCAACCCGGCCAAAACTAGGAAAAAAGGTGCGACTTATAGAAAATACGGTATCTGTATCGTCAAAAGGTTACCTGTGGATTTAGAATTGACTTGTTATCATTTTAATCTAAATGTATAATAAAAATACATATATGTATTATTATTATTATTGTCTGATTTTTTTTTTAACTCTCTCACTTCTTACTTTGCATGAAATCTAAAATGCACACACATGTTAGCATTATGTTGCTAATAGCCATGATGCTAATATGTCATTTCAAAATACTTATCATTGTTCCCAGCAAAGTGCGTCTCACACTCAATCAAAGCATTCAAGAGATAATACAAAATCATAAGCTGAACACATCATTAATTCCATGTTTTGGTCATGAATTTATCAAAATAGTTTGAAGATATCGATTGTAGTTTGATTAATTTCCCTCTTTTCCAGTGCTGATCCACGTTATGTCGAAGCCCACACCGGGTACGTGACCCCAGACATAGAGGACGAAGACGACGACCCACACTACGCCCGAATCAACGACTTCAGGCAGAATCCATCCGTCCCGCAGCCTTACAGGAGCCGCACGCCCTCGCCCGCCGCACCTGCCCTGGGACAGAGGAACCCCGCGCACGCATCGGCTGAAGACCTGGAGGAGCTGTACGCTAAAGTCAACAAACCAAGAAAACCAGCTTACAACGATCCCAACCAGAGCGACGGGTGAGTTACAGCGACTCTTTTCCTCTGGAGTTCATCTAAGTTTGTCTGTTTACTGCTGTTATATTGTCAATGATGTCGTCTTATTATATTTTTATTATTTATTATTTTATTATGTTATTGATGTCCAAAATGCCACAAAATCATTCTTAAATGTGCCTTGCCACATTTTTTCTATTTTAAAGTGAAAACTGAACCAGTTCATTTTAAACTTCACATAATCTCACTCACTTAAAGCGTTCTGAGTGTCCTAAGTATTCTCCGCGACGAGTTTAGAATAAGTCTTCACGAGTTTCTGAGCGGATAAAGATAACCAATATTAGCTAACATGCTAACGCAGCGCACTTTCTGCTTTTTGGAGAATAAAACAGTTTATTTAGATGCAGAGAAAGTGCTGTGGTCTCATTTTCTGCTTATGCTTTTACATTATATCTGTCCTGAGGCTAAACGCAGTTAACTTTACTACAATCAAAATATACATGAACTAGTTCTGTTTTTCACATTTGAAATCAGTCAAAATCAGGTACAGCTTCTTTAATGATGTAAATTAACTGCAAAGAATATTTATTTTTCAAATACTCAATACAATTTGACCTTCTTTTAAGATCTGACCCCAGGTTGGGCCTGAGTTGCATAACAATATGACAAACAGGTTTAACACAAAGTATTTTAAATGTACTTTTATCTCCATGATGAGGTTGTGCAGTTATGTTATGTTGATAATGCGATAAACTAAACTGTATGACACAAATGTTCAGCTCTTCCAATTTGATTGCAACAGTTTTTCTTCTTACAGGGCTTAAATGTAAAATGTTTAATGTTAATAATGTTTAATAAATGTTTAGTATCTTATCATTTTCAGATTGAAAGGACTTCCAGTTGGCAGTCGAAGGGTCCAGATGACTACCTTTGATATCTTAAAATATTCAAAATAAATACATATTTAGTGTTATTTAGTCTGATTTTATCCTTGGGACCTGCTCAAACTTTAGCGTAGTCAATATTGGTCTTTACGTTGTCATTACAAAACTGCAGCTCTTGTGGTCAGTATCAGATTTAGTCTGGGTCTTTGTTTGGTCAATGGCCAGTATTTATCAGAAGGGCCTGAGATCAAGTTCAGTCCTGGTTCAGTCCTGGTTTAGTCCTCCATCAGACCTAGTTTAGTCCTGGTTTAGTCCTCCATCAGACCTAGTTTAGTCCTGGTTTAGTCCTCCATCAGACCTAGTTTAGTCCTCCATCAGACCTAGTTTAGTCCTGGTTTAGTCCTCCATCAGACCTAGTTTAGTCCTGGTTTAGTCCTCCATCAGACCTAGTTTAGTCCTGGTTTAGTCCTCCATCAGACCTAGTTTAGTCCTGGTTTAGTCCTCCATCAGACCTAGTTTAGTCCTGGTTTAGTCCTCCATCAGACCTAGTTTAGTTTAGACCTGGTTTAGTCCTCCATCAGACCTAGTTTAGTCCAGGTTTAGTCCTCCATCAGACCTAGTTTAGTCCTGGTTTAGTCCTCCATCAGACCTAGTTTAGACCTGGTCTAGTCCTCCATCAGACCTAGTTTAGACCTGGTTTAGTCCTCCATCAGACCTAGTTTAGTCCTGGTTTAGTCCTCCATCAGACCTAGTTTAGTCCTCCATCAGACCTAGTTTAGTCCTGGTTTAGTCCTCCATCAGACCTAGTTTAGTCCTGGTTTAGTCCTCCATCAGACCTAGTTTAGTCCTGGTTTAGTCCTCCATCAGACCTAGTTTAGTCTTCCATCAGACCTAGTTTAGTCCTGGTTTAGTCCTCCATCAGACCTAGTTTAGTCATGGTTTAGTCCTCCATCAGACCTAGTTTAGTCCTGGTTTAGTCCTCCATCAGACCTAGTTTAGTCCTGGTTTAGTCCTCCATCAGACCTAGTTTAGTCCTGGTTTAGTCCTCCATCAGACCTAGTTTAGTTTAGACCTGGTTTAGTCCTCCATCAGACCTAGTTTAGTCCAGGTTTAGTCCTCCATCAGACCTAGTTTAGTCCTGGTTTAGTCCTCCATCAGACCTAGTTTAGACCTGGTCTAGTCCTCCATCAGACCTAGTTTAGACCTGGTTTAGTCCTCGATCAGACCTAGTTTAGTCCTGGTTTAGTCCTCCATCAGATCTAGTTTAGTCCTGGTTTAGTCCTCCATCAGACCTAGTTTAGTCCTGGTTTAGTCCTCCATCAGACCTAGTTTAGACCTGGTCTAGTCCTCCATCAGACCTAGTTTAGACCTGGTTTAGTCCTCCATCAGACCTAGTTTAGTCCTGGTTTAGTCCTCCATCAGATCTAGTTTAGTCCTGGTTTAGTCCTCCATCAGACCTAGTTTAGTCCTGGTTTAGTCCTCCATCAGACCTAGTTTAGTCCTGGTTTAGTCCTCCATCAGACCTAGTTTAGACCTGGTTTAGTCCTCCATCAGACCTGGTTTAGACCTGGTTTAGTCCTCAATCAGACCTAGTTTAGTCCTGGTTTAGTCCTCCATCAGACCTAGTTTAGTCCTGGTTTAGTCCTCCATCAGACCTAGTTTAGTCCTGGTTTAGTCCTCCATCAGACCTAGTTTAGTCCTGGTTTAGTCCTCCATCAGACCTAGTTTAGTCCTCCATCAGACCTAGTTTAGTCCTGGTTTAGTCCTCCATCAGACCTAGTTTAGTCCTGGTTTAGTCCTCCATCAGACCTAGTTTAGTCCTGGTTTAGTCCTCCATCAGACCTAGTTTAGTCTTCCATCAGACCTAGTTTAGTCCTGGTTTAGTCCTCCATCAGACCTAGTTTAGTCATGGTTTAGTCCTCCATCAGACCTAGTTTAGTCCTGGTTTAGTCCTCCATCAGACCTAGTTTAGTCCTGGTTTAGTCCTCCATCAGACCTAGTTTAGTTTAGACCTGGTTTAGTCCTCCATCAGACCTAGTTTAGTCCTGGTTTAGTCCTCCATCAGACCTAGTTTAGTCCAGGTTTAGTCCTCCATCAGACCTAGTTTAGTCCTGGTTTAGTCCTCCATCAGACCTAGTTTAGACCTGGTCTAGTCCTCCATCAGACCTAGTTTAGACCTGGTTTAGTCCTCCATCAGACCTAGTTTAGTCCTGGTTTAGTCCTCCATCAGACCTAGTTTAGTCCTCCATCAGACCTAGTTTAGTCCTGGTTTAGTCCTCCATCAGACCTAGTTTAGTTTAGACCTGGTTTAGTCCTCCATCAGACCTAGTTTAGTCCTGGTTTAGTCCTCCATCAGACCTAGTTTAGTCCTGGTTTAGTCCTCCATCAGACCTAGTTTAGTCCTGGTTTAGTCCTCCATCAGACCTAGTTTAGTCTTCCATCAGACCTAGTTTAGTCCTGGTTTAGTCCTCCATCAGACCTAGTTTAGTCATGGTTTAGTCCTCCATCAGACCTAGTTTAGTCCTCCATCAGACCTAGTTTAGTCCTGGTTTAGTCCTCCATCAGACCTAGTTTAGTCCTGGTTTAGTCCTCCATCAGACCTAGTTTAGTCCTGGTTTAGTCCTCCATCAGACCTAGTTTAGTCCTGGTTTAGTCCTCCATCAGACCTAGTTTAGTTTAGACCTGGTTTAGTCCTCCATCAGACCTAGTTTAGTCCAGGTTTAGTCCTCCATCAGACCTAGTTTAGTCCTGGTTTAGTCCTCCATCAGACCTAGTTTAGACCTGGTTTAGTCCTCCATCAGACCTGGTTTAGACCTGGTTTAGTCCTCAATCAGACCTAGTTTAGTCCTGGTTTAGTCCTCCATCAGACCTAGTTTAGTCCTGGTTTAGTCCTCCATCAGACCTAGTTTAGTCCTGGTTTAGTCCTCCATCAGACCTAGTTTAGTCCTGGTTTAGTCCTCCATCAGACCTAGTTTAGTCCTCCATCAGACCTAGTTTAGTCCTGGTTTAGTCCTCCATCAGACCTAGTTTAGTCCTGGTTTAGTCCTCCATCAGACCTAGTTTAGTCCTGGTTTAGTCCTCCATCAGACCTAGTTTAGTCCTGGTTTAGTCCTCCATCAGACCTAGTTTAGTCTTCCATCAGACCTAGTTTAGTCCTGGTTTAGTCCTCCATCAGACCTAGTTTAGTCATGGTTTAGTCCTCCATCAGACCTAGTTTAGTCCTGGTTTAGTCCTCCATCAGACCTAGTTTAGTCCTGGTTTAGTCCTCCATCAGACCTAGTTTAGTCCTGGTTTAGTCCTTGATTCAGTCCTGGTCTCATGAATCTCTTGTGTGTTGCGTCTGATCTGCAGTGGTCGGGTTTAGTACTTTTTAATCCTTGGTTGAACCCTGGTCTAGTCCTGGTCTATTCCTGGTTTAGTCCTGGTCTGGTCTAGTCTAGTCCTGGTCTAGTCCTGGTCTAGTCCTGGTCTAGTCCTGGTCTAGTCCTGGTCTAGTCCTGGTCTAGTCCTGGTCTAGTCCTAGTCTAGTCCTAGTCTAGTCCTAGTCTAGTCCTAGTCCTGGTCTAGTCCTGGTCTAGTCCTGGTCTAGTCCTGGTCTAGTCCTGGTCTAGTCCTGGTCTAGTCCCGCTCTGTGGTCATAAAGCTGACCAGAATAAACTTGCGTTGTTGTCAGGCGACCATAGAATTGAATGGACAAAAATGTGTTTTATATTCGAATTGCATTGAGTTGAGGCGACTTCTATATAAAATGTAAAAGCTCCATCTCCCGTGAGGCTGAGTTTGCGTTGTTGAATTCGGACAACTTTTTTTTTTTTTTGCTGAAGTTTAAGCCACAAGGTCATTTCTGTGGCTGCAGCGGCGTCTGTAAATTTGCACATATTTTTATTCACAAGCTGCCCAGTTTAGCTAATGCATAAAACATCTCCACTCCCACTCTTCTCATGAGCATGCAAGATTCATTTCAGCTAATGTCTGGCGTCACCTCCAAACATCGCCCCAATCCACTCAATTTAAACAATTCTTATCATTCCTTATCCCTTTTTCTTCTCTTTCTGTAACATTATGAGTGATTTAGTTTTGTTTTAGTGGCAGTAGGTTGTTGATGGAGCAAATATTTAAAGTTGTTTGGGGTCGCGCAGCTCCCAGGCATGAAATATGAAGCAGTATTTTTATTCTTGTCGAGTTTTCATGTGGCAATGACAGAATTGCGTAATCGTTGCTGTTGTGGTGATTGTAGTCATTTTGAGTTTTAGTTTGCTCACGGACTCCTCCAGGCAGAGACGTTTTCAAAAGTAGTCGCCAGAGAAACTGCTCTGTTTAGGGCCGGAGTCTTTTCAGGACAGAACCATCAGATTGTGACAGTGTCCAGGGTGTCCAGAGAGAGCGTCCAGGGTGTCCAGAGAGAGCGTCCAGGGTGTCCAGAGAGAGCGTCCAGGGTGTCCAGAGAGAGCGTCCAGAGAGCGCGTCCAGGGTGTCCAGAGAGAGCGTCCAGGGTGTCCAGAGAGAGCGTCCAGAGAGAGCGTCCAGAGAGAGCGTCCAGAGAGAGTGTCCAGAGAGAGTGTCCAGAGAGAGCGTCCAGAGAGCGCGTCCAGGGTGTCCAGAGAGAGCGTCCAGGGTGTCCAGAGAGAGCGTCCAGAGAGAGCGTCCAGAGAGAGCGTCCAGAGAGAGTGTCCAGAGAGAGCGTCCAGAGAGAGCGTCCAGGGTGTCCAGAGAGAGCGTCCAGGGTGTCCAGAGAGAGCGTCCAGAGAGAGCGTTCAAAGAGAGCGTCCAAAGAGAGCGTCCAAAGAGAGCGTCCAGAGAGAGCGTCCAGAGAGAGCGTCCAGAGAGAGCGTCCAGGGTGTCCAGAGAGAGCGTCCAGAGCGTCCAGAGAGAGCGTCCAGAGAGAGCGTCCAGGGTGTCCAGAGCGTCCAGAGAGAGCGTCCAGGGTGTCCAGAGCGTCCAGAGAGAGCGTCCAGGGCGTCCAGAGAGAGCGTCCAGAGAGAGCGTCCAGGGTGTCCAGAGTGTCCACAGAGAGTGTCCAGGGTGTCCAGAGAGAGCGTCCAGGGTGTCCAGAGAGAGCGTCCAGAGAGAGCGTCCAGGGTGTCCAGAGCGTCCACAGAGAGTGTCCAGGGTGTCCAGAGCGTCCAGAGAGAGCGTCCAGAGAGAGCGTCCAGGGTGTCCAGAGTGTCCAGAGAGAGTGTCCAGGGTGTCCAGAGAGAGCGTCCAGGGTGTCCAGAGTGTCCAGAGCGTCCAGTGGAACCTTTTCTACCTTAGATCACTCTGACAAATGGGGCATTAAACAGACATACAGTTTACTCTGTTGATGTACACTATGGTTGTTTCATTGGGCAACACACTTTGCTATGTCACCTAGCGGCAGCAGCAGTGGCACTAGCAGTTTTAGCAGTTTTATCAGTAGAGAGCAGTTGTGAGGCAGTAGTAGTCGCAGTAGTAGTCGCAGTAGTTTCCGTAGCAGAAGTGGTGGTGATAGAGATTTGTCGTACACGTTTGCCCACTTACCTGAAGGTTGACGGTTTAAAGGGATTTTGTTCACGTAATTAACCAAAATGAGTTTTGCCCCAATACAGACATATGATAAAAAAACGCTCTTAGGGTCAAAATGAGACCACTGTGTTTTGTCTGCATCGAATTATACAACGTTTTTATCGTCCGTGAACCAGGAAATAACACTGGTGTACAGTTCAGTTAGCATTGCACTGTACACGTGTTCAACGCTAACTGAACTGGTGTACAGTTCAGTTAGCGTTCAGTTAGCATCGCACTGTACACGTGTTCAACGCTAACTGAACTGGCGTACAGTTCAGTTAGCATTGCACTGTACACATGTTCAACGCTAACTGAACTGAACTTTGGACTGCTACAAACGGTTTCAATATTTTGTTCTGTTTTTTCTGTTTGTCTGGTGCCATATCTTTATTTCCAGCTACTGACCAGTCATGCTTTTTGGTAGTAGGAGCCGCAGTAGAAGTTAAAGTAGTGGTAAAGGCCATCCTAGCCATATAGTATATCCCTTTGTAGTTGTTAAAAAATGCCGCATTTTACGTATATTCACGGTCAATTCTACATTTGGACTTTGTAACTTGGCACCAGCAACTCATTACGGCCTGCTCCTCTGCATTCACCTCCTGCCACCTCCATGACAGCAGCAGGACATTAAACCCCATTTGTCTGCGTCTCTCCGGGTCCAGTTAACAAGCTGAAGTCGGTTCCCATCATGCTAATGCTAACAGCTATCGAATACCTATCAGGCGCTAACGGCAGAAGACACACAGAGAAGGGGAGACGGGAGCGCGGGGAGAGTTAGTTAATGAAGTAGGCTTCGCTAAAGTGCTCTGAAAGATCTGTCTGAACGATAGACTCCTCTGCTAATTACCCTCCCACGCTCTCGTCTCTGCAACTGTGTCAACACGTAACACTGCTGCTCCCAGACTTTCAAAAGGCACTTTATTCTTCTAATACTACAACAAATGCTAATACTTCTACTATTACTACAGTTCAAGTACCTATATTATTGCTGCTACTACTACTGCTGTTACCACTGGCTTTGTTTACATGCACAGAAAGAATCGGATCAACGTCTGATTTCTGGAGTTGTCAGATTATTGCACAAAAAATCAGACTCATTACTGTATTATTATTATTTTTTTGTCTTTGCCACAATTTTCTCCTTTTTTGAATTGTTTTCCTTCTTTTCCAAAATCTGCTCAAGAGTGAACGATCAGAAGGAAATCAGATTACTCCCATCAGATGTAACTCTTTATATTATCTTTTTAAATCATCTGATAAGCCCAGAAATCAGATAATGATCAGATTTCTGTCTACAGCTTCTACAGCTGTCCACTTACTACCACCGCCTCTACTGCAGTAATACTACCAATCTCAACTCTACAATTACTATTTTTACTACTATAAATACTACTTCTACCATCTGCATGTGTTGTGTATGCCAGTATAATCCTCCTTCCCTCCTTCTTGAATAAAACTCCAGAGCTTACATTTTGTAATTTGCAAGTCAATAGTCGTTTCTTTCTGGAAGTTTTGACGGAAAAAGTTTTAATGCTGCAGATTTGAAAAGATAAATTTGCATTACAATCCTCACTAGATTTCCTCTCTCTTTGTCTATCAAATTCAAATAACTCCCTCATCAAAAGGGAGGCGATGACGGGAGAAATGGGGCATGTAATTCAGTCCAATGGATATCTAAAAGCTGGCAATTGTAATCATTTTGAGTCCAAGTGAGCGCTGAGGGATGAGAGAGGATCCAACCACCAAACCAACTGTCGGCTGGTCATAAGTCACAGATACGACTTGGAGACGGCGTTTATGGACTGACAATTTTCACATTCAAATCCCTCTATAATTTATGTAGACATTTAGTTGATATGTTCCATAAATAATGGCCGGAACAATGTTTTGGTGGCTTTTTGTTATTCATATGTCGTGCAACGTTTGAGTGTTGAAGAGTCTAATGTGGACCCGTAACAATCATTCATTCTAGATATTAATGACTGAAGTGTTTCATTCGGCTTTGTTTTGGTTGCGGCTCATCTTTGCAAAGACATTGTACATTTATAAAAAGGGTTCACTGGGATTTATTTTCATATTATTGTGTCAGTGTCGTAGTTTCAATATGGTTATATTTTAATGTAGCAACAAATCACTTTTCATAATGTGTTAGAAGTAAGTGTAGTAGTTAAGGAAGCACCGATATTCCGCCGATATTCCACCGATATTCCATATAATATCATGTGTTTGTTCCAGACTCACGTGTCGTTCTGTGTGCAGTGTTGGTTTAAGCCCTGCTGTTCTTCACAAATACAGCAAGTATTACCATTACAGGCTTACAACTGCTTATAATATAGTTTTATCTTTCCATCACTTTATAAACATGTTCATTTTCTGTTTTTAATTCTCTAAAACCATCTTTGGCTTTATGTGTTTAAATCACGCTTGATTCACTGAAAATGAAATATTTTCAGGAAACACTATGTTAATATATTTCTATGTAATATAGTAACATTCAGTGATCACAAAGAAGAACAGCAGAGTACTGTGTGTGTAAAGGTGAGTGTGGGAGGAGCTACTGTCCTTTGCTGCTGCTGCTGGGGACGAGGGAGACCAGCGAATGGACAGACATTCGACAGTCTGAGATGAAATCATTAAAACATGAAATGCATTAAATGGAAAGGTCCAGGCAACACTCCTGCTTAAATCATTAAACCAAATAAACCAACTCATCACTAACAGACTCATTTACAGCTGTAGTAAAGTAGTAACTAGTAGTAGTAGTAGTAGTAGTACTCATAACTAGTAGTAGCAGCACTTTTAAGCCTTTTGATTCCTAAAGCAGATTTACCTTGGACCTTTAATTGGCCCTTATATTTGGCCCTTGTATTCGCACAAGCTCAAATGTGAGTGCGCGCCATTCCTTCCATGTCCATTCTGAGGCCAGCGCCAAAATAAACGTTGGATTAAAAATAGCCGGAACATGAGCTGGTTTAGAATGTAAACAGCATCAGTTCTGTGCTCGTTGGCTCACCACGTGTTTGTGAGGCGGAAAAAGTATTATTATTGCCGTTTATCTCTGTTTGTAGAGGCCCGACCGCGCTCACTGTGAAAATACTTATTCCAGAGGTATATTTGGGCCTTAAATAAATGAATATATGTTTAATAGTTTAGTGCAGAACTCTCCAGACAAAGCGATGACATGTTTGTAGCGGTCTAAACTCCAGGTCAGCAGCTTTCAGACCCCCGTGGAAACACAGCGAGGTCTAGTTCTCACAGAAAACAATATTTTACTGACAAAATTGCGGCATTTGATTCAAAAATTGCACAATGAATTCATGATTATTATTCACTTGCTTAAAGGTGGAATGGACGATTTTTCTCAGCAAATGTTTTATCATATTTCCTCGTGGCGTGGATAAATCATTTGTCCTGCCACGTATCAATCATAAAACGCACCTGCCGCTCACCTGCAGCCGCGTCAGGCTCGTCCCCACGTTTCCGTGTGCCTAAGCGCATGGATCTATCATAATATAGTTCCCTCAGTGTACGGGGCAAAATGAAGACGGAGAAAGACAGTTCGAGCTGACGCAGAAGAGACAGAAATCTACGGGAGACGAGAGATGTGATGTGATCCCTTGCGCTAATAAACAAACGCACGTGTGTGTTGTATCAGTCCACACGGGGGAGTGCACATGAGCACGGGGGAGTGCACATGAGCACGGGGGAGTGGCATGTGCACGGGGGAGTGGCGTGAGCGCGGGCGAGTGGCGTGAGCGCGGGCGAGTGGCGTGAGCGCGGGCGAGTGGCGTGAGCGCGGGCGAGTGGCGTGTGCGCGGGGGAGAGGCGTGAGCGCGGGCGAGTGGCGTGAGCGCGGGCGAGTGGCGTGAGCGCGGGGGAGTGGCGTGTGCACGGGGGAGTGGCGTGAGCGCGGGCGAGTGGCGTGAGCGCGGGCGAGTGGCGTGAGCGCGGGCGAGTGGCGTGAGCGCGGGCGAGTGGCGTGAGCGCGGGCGAGTGGCGTGAGTGAGCGCGGGCGAGTGGCGTGAGTGCGGGCGGGCGAGTGGCGTGAGCGCGGGCGAGTGGCGTGAGCGAGCGCGGGCGAGTGGCGTGAGCGAGCGCGGGCGAGTGGCGTGAGCGAGCGCGGGCGAGTGGCGTGAGCGAGCGCGGGCGAGTGGCGTGAGCGAGCGCGGGCGAGTGGCGTGAGCGAGCGCGGGCGAGTGGCGTGAGCGAGCGAGTGGCGTGAGCGAGCGAGTGGCGTGAGCGAGCGAGTGGCGTGAGCGAGCGAGGGCGAGCGAGTGGCGTGAGCGAGCGCGAGCGAGTGGCGTGAGCGAGCGCGAGCGAGCGCGAGCGAGCGCGAGCGAGTGGCGTGAGCGAGCGCGAGCGAGTGGCGACCGCACAGACACACCCTGTCGACCGCTCAGACACACCCTGTCGACCGCACAGACACACCCTGTCGACCGCTCAGACACACCCTGTCGACCGCTCAGACACACCCTGTCGACCGCTCAGACACACCCTGTCGACCGCCCAGACACACCCTGTCGACCGCACAGACACACCCTGTCGACCGCTCAGACACACCCTGTCGACCGCTCAGACACACCCTGTCGACCGCACAGACACACCCTGTCGACCGCACAGTCGACCGCACAGACACACCCTGTCGACCGCACAGACACACCCTGTCGACCGCTCAGACACACCCTGTCGACCGCACAGACACACCCTGTCGACCGCACAGACACACCCTGTCGACCGCACAGACACACCCTGTCGACCGCACAGACACACCCTGTCGACCGCACAGACACACCCTGTCGACCGCACAGACTCACCCTGTCGACCGCACAGACACACCCTGTCGACCGCACAGACACACCCTGTCGACCGCACAGACTCGCCCTGTCGACCGCACAGACACGCCCTGTCGACCGCACAGACACGCCCTGTCGACCGCTCAGACACGCCCTGTCGACCGCTCAGACACGCCCTGTCGACCGCTCAGACACGCCCTGTCGACCGCACAGACACACCCTGTCGACCGCACAGACACACCCTGTCGACCGCACAGACACACCCTGTCGACCGCTCAGACACACCCTGTCGACCGCACAGACACACCCTGTCGACCGCACAGACACACCCTGTCGACCGCACAGACACACCCTGTCGACCGCACAGACACACCCTGTCGACCGCACAGACACACCCTGTCGACCGCTCAGACACACCCTGTCGACCGCACAGACACACCCTGTCGACCGCACAGACACACCCTGTCGACCGCACAGACACACCCTGTCGACCGCACAGACACACCCTGTCGACCGCACAGACACACCCTGTCGACCGCACAGACACACCCTGTCGACCGCACAGACACACCCTGTCGACCGCTCAGACACACCCTGTCGACCGCTCAGACACACCCTGTCGACCGCACAGACACACCCAGTCGACCGCACAGACACACCCAGTCGACCGCACAGACACACCCTGTCGACCGCACAGACACACCCTGTCGACCGCTCAGACACACCCTGTCGACCCCTCAGACACACCCTGTCGACCGCACAGACACACCCTGTCGACCGCACAGTCGACCGCACAGACACACCCTGTCGACCGCACAGACACACCCTGTCGACCGCACAGACAAACCCTGTCGACCGCTCAGACACACCCTGTCGACCGCTCAGACACACCCTGTCGACCGCACAGACACACCCTGTCGACCGCTCAGACACACCCTGTCGACCGCTCAGACACACCCTGTCGACCGCACAGACACACCCTGTCGACCGCACAGACACACCCTGTCGACCGCACAGACACACCCTGTCGACCGCTCAGACACACCCTGTCGACCGCACAGACACACCCTGTCGACCGCTCAGACACACCCTGTCGACCGCACAGACACACCCTGTCGACCGCACAGACACACCCTGTCGACCGCACAGACACACCCTGTCGACCGCTCAGACACACCCTGTCGACCGCTCAGACACACCCTGTCGACCGCTCAGACACACCCTGTCGACCGCACAGACACACCCTGTCGACCGCACAGACACACCCTGTCGACCGCTCAGACACACCCTGTCGACCGCACAGACACACCCTGTCGACCGCACAGACACACCCTGTCGACCGCACAGACACACCCTGTCGACCGCACAGACACACCCTGTCGACCGCTCAGACACACCCTGTCGACCGCACAGACACACCCTGTCGACCGCACAGACACACCCTGTCGACCGCACAGACACACCCTGTCGACCGCTCAGACACACCCTGTCGACCGCACAGACACACCCTGTCGACCGCACAGACACACCCTGTCGACCGCACAGACACACCCTGTCGACCGCACAGACACACCCTGTCGACCGCTCAGACACACCCTGTCGACCGCTCAGACACACCCTGTCGACCGCACAGACACACCCTGTCGACCGCACAGTCGACCGCACAGACACACCCTGTCGACCGCACAGACACACCCTGTCGACCGCTCAGACACACCCTGTCGACCGCTCAGACACACCCTGTCGACCGCACAGACACACCCTGTCGACCGCACAGTCGACCGCACAGACACACCCTGTCGACCGCACAGACACACCCTGTCGACCGCACAGACACACCCTGTCGACCGCACAGACTCACCCTGTCGACCGCACAGACTCACCCTGTCGACCGCACAGACACACCCTGTCGACCGCACAGACACACCCTGTCGACCGCACAGACTCACCCTGTCGACCGCACAGACACGCCCTGTCGACCGCACAGACACGCCCTGTCGACCGCACAGACACGCCCTGTCGACCGCACAGACACGCCCTGTCGACCGCACAAACACGCCCTGTCGTCCGCACAAACCCACCCTGTCGACTTCACAAACCCACCCTGTCGACCACCTGCCTGCAACCGACCTTTCCTGCGCCACACTTTCCTTCTGCTTTGTTTCAGTCAAGTCATGTCTTTAGGCCAAACCTCGACAAACATTTTAATATAAAGTCATATCTCCGTGAACAACAACTTAAGCAGTTACAAATTCAAATAAATACATATAACGTCATTCCCTAAATATAATGCTATGCTGTGAAACACTCTAGGAGCAGGTGGCGGACCATCCACCAGAAAGGTTACTCCATTAACTTCATTATGAGTTGTGACTTTTGACTTTTTTTCAGAGTCTTGTGTTTCTTTGTCCAAGTTTCTTTTGAGTTTGTTGTTGCACGAGGTCAAACCATGACCCATACACTTTGATGAGCTTATTGGAAATGTTGCATTCAACTTAAAAAATGCCTATTTGTTATTTTTGTCTTTTCCCCTCTCCGTCCATATATATATATATATATATATATATATATATATATATATATATATATATATATATATATATATATATATATATATATATATATATATATATATATATATATATATATATATATATATATATATAGTAGAATCTTTTTTTCTCCAGCAGTAGCAGCCGCCAGCACAGAGCTCACCTCTAATTAGCCTGCTCCCGGTGTAGACTACGCTGTTGGCTGTTGGGTAGTTGCTTTTCTCACACTGTGGCCAGAGACTTTTTTTCAAATACAAAGAAGGAGAAAAAGTAACTTTGTTCACAGTTCAGCAGTTTGTCCATTTCATGCTTTGTCCAGTTACTGAAATGTGACATGTGATGGTTTTTGAAGTATAAGTCAACTGGGGCAAGTTTGCTACTTACTATTTCCCATGATTTACAAGCTCTCTCTTTGTTTAGTTAGTTAGTTAGTTAGTTAGTTAATAATTAGTAATTAGTAGATTTTTTACAAACTTTAAGGTGGCAGCAATGGTCGTAGCAGAAATATTGAAGGTGCCTTATTTAACATTTCTGGTGGAGGGTTGACCGCTGCTTGTCTACGTGGAGTTTAGGGCTGTAGTGAAGAAAATCATCTAAAGACATGCACTGCACATCAGTTTGTCAAATGGGCTGATTAAATATCTGAAAAACTATTAAGTTTCTCGATGAGTGCACTGACAACACCACAAAATCACTGGAGTTCACTTAATTAGAAGTATTTATTCAAAAAGTACTTGTAAACTATGTATTCATCTGTAATATTGCATATTAAATGTTATCCTTTCTGCTGTAGTCCATATACTTTTGTATATTTCCAATAAACAAATTAATCATACTAATAACCATTTTGGTCCAACCGATTAATCGACTAAATGGCTTTGCTCAGAATGTTAGTCAATATGCCATTCAACTTCTCTACACTTGAAATTGAGTCAATATAAGATTGGTGCGTTCAATGCCCTACTTCGGTACATTCCAGGAAACTCCATAATCCTTTTTTCACATAAAATAGGAACTTACGTTATTGAAATAACTTAATATTTAACTGTTATTCAGCCTCACAAATCAATTATCTTTGCAGATTTGGTGGTGTTTCTCTGTAGTGGTCTGTGCATTGAAATAATAATAGAATACAGTCAAATAGTATCAAAAAGCCTCAGTGGTTTTCCTGGTGCATTCAAGCAGCTTTCCAATGACATTATATGTATATGATAGGAGCTTTTCTTTCTTGTACTCATTAATAAACTCATTTGAAAGCAAGAAAAATGTCCTTTTATGCTTCAAAATGGCACTCGCGGCATGTTTTTTTCCTCTGCTGTCTTCTTCCAACTGCGTAAAAAAGTTGATTAGCTCGAAGACTAATTTTCGCTCAGAGTAAAGCGTCTTTGTGAAACGGAGGATGAAGAGCTGGCAGCTGCTGCAGAGCATAAAGAAACATTTTAATTGCGTAGATAGTAGTAGAAATGAAAGGGATTCTGCAGAAGCACAAGACAACGATAGCTTAATGTGGTGTCTGTGTTTGTGAGGAAGTTCCTCTGAGCAGTTCACTTGGCAGATGACTAGATTTTTGGCACCAACACAAAAATATATATATATTTTTTTTTAGTCTGGGCATTCACAGGAAGTGGTCTTATCAGGCTATGGTTTCACAAGAGAGAGACAAATCTAAATTGAGTGTAGGAAGAAGCATGAATCATAGTCATTATCATGGCCCACCCTGCATCACCAAATCTATTATACTATTATACAACTAAAATAATGATCTGCAAACAAAACTAAATTGTAATTTTAATGTGGCAATTAGCAAATAACAGATTATTTAAGGTGCTCAGTGTAACTTTTCAGGTGAAACGTCTGGTACCTCGTCTCTAGGTCAGAATGTTCCACTTTATAAGCTTATCTTCATGGAAACAAGCTATGACTCCACCAGGGCAAGTTACAGGACAGTGTCGAAGTTTAGTCTATACAGACTGCGAGAGGCGAAGATCGTTCTCAAGTTCTTTATTTGATGAAAACAGGGAAAACAGCGGCATGTTGTTCGTCTTGCAGCTGAGATTCGACTCTTCACAAGATTTAGCTGTGTTTTTATATCGCTGTTGCTTGGGTCTGATAAACATGGCCTGACCTTCGCTATGACGTCCGCTTTAAGATTGTTTAGACTAGTCCACAGATAATCAGAAAATACACAGAATAGTTATAATACACAGAATAGTTCATTGTGACCCATATGCAGCAAGATCGTCTTGACTCATAAGTAGGACACAGACATGACAATAATTTGATCAATATCCACGACAGTTCTGTGGAGAGGCGACCCCATGTAAATGTTTGTTTTCGCAATAAAACCACTATTAAATAAATAAACGCAAGATAGATACATTTATTTCCGTGGAACATTACAAAAAAAACTTATCTAGAAAGTTTGCAGAAAAAATAATATTTTTATGTTTTTGTTTTAGCTAAATTATGAACTAGACTATACCTCACCTCGTTTATATCTCCTGGTCTCTTTTCTAATACAATATGCAAAGTTTTCCTCACACATTTTCAAAAGTGCGTCAAACTTGTCAAACTCAGACACCTGCACCTCATGTGTCACACTTTGCTCAATCGTTCTTTGCGAATGTTGTCCTCTTTTCTCTCTCAACAATGACGTCCTGTTGCCTTTTTCCCTTCTTTTTGAAAACTCCTTACATCTTTTCAGCTTCCTTTCATCTCTCGATCCCTGCTCCGGTGACTACAAAGACTGCCTTCTGGCTAATAAAATTTGACAAGCATGGCTAACCTTTTTTTCGGCGCAGGTCATGCCGGTGGAGGAGCGGTAATCACATGTGAAGCCCGTCAAGGCACACGCACCTGCCATCGGAGACTAATGAAAATGTCCAGAGAGAAATTAGGCAGAGATGGAGGGAGAGAAAGGTTAAGGGAAAGAAGGGGAAAGAAGAGGGGGAGACGTCCAGCTGACAGGAGTGAAGTGGCGATGCATGGACATGTTATAGACCCTTCCAGGAGGGACGTGTTTAGAGTCGTTGCATAGTTTCATTTTAATAAAGAAGCCAAATAAAAGCATATTTTGATGACATATCGCAAGAAGTATTAAGGGTCAATATCTAAATTATAGTTTCAAAGGTGAACTAATATGTGCAGGATGTGTGGTGCTTTATGTAATTAAAACTAACATTTCACTGTCCAACTGCTGTGGCCAACTATGTCAATGTTGCATGAATATCCAGCAAATCGTTGTATTTAACAGACATTTATTACGTGGTTGTTGGCATCTCTTTGGCGGTAACTGAACCTGGCTCTGGTGTTACTCGCGTGTGGTCGAGTGGCTGTGACGTTTGGAGGCTAATGCTAGCTCTCCCGTTGAAAATCAATTGGAGATGGACGGCGCCGGTGTAGATGGTCTCGTTTTGCTTTGCCCTCCGTCGTGACCAAAATAACTTAAGAAATCTCCCGCACGTGCTTAGTAATGGGGAAAAAGACACATTGAGTTAAGGTTAATTTGAACGATACATAAAAGGGATGAAGCTGCCCAACTATAAACTATATTGAGTTTAGTGAAAGGTGAGATCAGGGCTGAGATTGAGTCACTGAGGATGTATTTCGCTACCAAATTCGACATAATGGAGGCGGTCGACACACTGACTCTATTAAGTGGAGTAAGACAGGGCTGTGCCTGGTCTCCCCCTTTGTTTCCCATGTATTTGGAACCATTGGCCCAATATAAGATGAGATATTCCTAAGATAAGATATTCCTTTATTGTCCACACATGGGGAAATTTCAATATATTACACAATCAAAAAACAACCGGTGGTGTTACAATTAATACGACTAATACGTAATTGTTTGATTACATGTTGCGGAAGAGCAGCTGCAGAAATCCGCAAGTCTCTTGTCCTGTAGTTAAGTCCAAAAATTAAGCATGCGAGGTAACTTGTGTGTGTGTTTTTTTTTTTAAAATCTTCCCTTTATAATTGTTGCTGATGTGATGCTAACAATCCTGTTGAGGGAACGCCTTATTGATAAAAAGTCATGTGTGGTTATTTTGCTATTTTATTGTTATGTTCTAAAACTTCAGACGCCAAAGCAAATGTACTCAAGACCATGTTCAAAGACCATTAACAATACACAAATGCAGAATAAGGCCTCCTTTAATTTCACCGTTCTTACAGTTAAACCTGGCAACATTACATCCAATAATAACATGTGAATTAGCCATATAAGGGTCGCCTCTGTCTGTTTTAAACAATACCAGCCTGTTGTTTGCTCTTCTCATACCAAACCCGTCCTCAGACACTTACACGGTGAACACAGCGGCTGTAAAAGGACCACACACGCGCGCGCTGAGTTTTGATTGTTGTTGCCATGGTGACTCCGGGCTCACTCTGAAACATTGGACGTGGGTGGCTTTTGCTCTGGGTTATTTTTGACCTATGCGAAACCAGCCTCAAGGAGACGGTATTTTAACATAAGGAGTGAGATGGTGAATGGACAGACTCCAGACGTGTGCGCTGCAAAATGGGCCAAAAGTTTAAACGGGGTGGATTTACTCCGACCGCTGCCTCCGCCCGGCAGAAGCAGCAGACAATGGATGGATGGGGAAGGTGTAGTTTTACTGATGGAGGATCTACCGACTGCTTAGTATGGAGATGATGGAGCTCGGAATGTTCCACAGTATTTTACTTATTCGCATACAGATCTGAGCTGTAACTTGGCCTGGTGGTGTCAGTCGATTGTCTCCATGGAGATTGAGACATTGAACGACAATAGGACTGTTATTGATTGAATTTTGATTGAGATTAAAGTCGGTTGTAATTGTGGGTCCAAAGCCAATCCTGTGTCACTAAGAGCATGTGGTTTGGAGCTGAATTCAGAGATTTTACAAATATATATATAAATAGCTAATGATTAAGGCTGTCTTGTCAATGTTCTGCATATTAATATTGAAAGTCATTTTAATTTGTTTTGAATGAGACAAAATTAAAGTGCATCAAATATCGTTATTGGTCTATCTGTGTCAAACTATTGTTATTTTTAATTAGGCCCGAGCCCCAGCAGGGCGGAGGGCCTATTGCTCCCGCAACGCTGCCGAAGGCAGCGTTGCAACTGTCTGACCAAACATGCGGGCGCAGCCCGCATGTTTGGTACCCCGTCGCCCCTGGCAAGTACAGTGAACATACTTACTCCTGCTATGACAGAAATAGTCACTCATTCTTGACAACAGCAGCGCGAAGCGCTGCATTCCTCCAAAAACCCTCCTGGCATCGTCCCGTACGCGAAAATCCATGCCGCAGGCTTGGGCCATGCTTGTATCTGCTCAAGTCTATGGGGAGTGGGCGGGGCATCCCGACGGAATAGGGAGTGACGAGCGCGTAAGCGCTCGTAATGATGATTCCACCCCATGGCGGCATGGGGAAGGCTTAGAGCTTTAAAACGATGTATAATTTGTTGTTATAGTGGAAACGGCTATATTGTTTTTGCTAAAAATATTATTAGGCCCGAGCCCCAGCAGGGCGGAGGGCCTATTGCTCCCGCAACGCTGCCGAAGGCCGCCCCTGGCAAGTACAGTGAACTAGCCCATGCCGAAGGCATGGATCATGCATACTTACTCCTGCTATGACAGAAATAGTCAAGAATGAGTGAATGGGCGTAGCCCATTCACTCATTCTTGACAACAGCAGCGCGAAGCGCTGCATTCCTCCAAAAACCCTCCTGGCATTGTCCTGTACGCGAGAATCCATGCCGCAGGCATGGGCCATGCTTGTTTCTGCTCAAATCAATGGAAGTCTATGGGGAGTGGGCGGGGCATCCCGACGGAATGGGGAGTGACGAGCGCGTAAGCGCTCGTAATGATGATTCCACCCCATGGCGGCATGGGGAAGGCTTAGAGCTTTCAAACGATGTATAATTTGTTGTTATAGTGGAAACGGCTATATTGTTTTTGCTAAAAATATTATTATTTTTAGGCCCGAGCCCCAGCAGGGCGGAGGGCCTATTGCTCCCGCAACGCTGCGGAAGGCAGCGTTGCAACTGCCCCGTCGCCCATGGCAAGTACAGTGAACTAGCCCATGCCGAAGGCATGGATCATGCATACTTACTCCTGCTATGACAGAAATAGTCAACAATTAGTGAATGGGCGTAGCCCATTCACTAATTGTTGACAACAGCAGCGCGAAGCGCTGCATTCCTTCAAAAACCCTCCTGGCATCGTCCCGTACGCGAGAATCCATGCCGCAGGCATGGGCCATGCTTGTATCTGCTCAAATCAATGGAAGTCTATGGGGAGTGGGCGGGGCATCCCGACGGAATAGGGAGTGACGAGCGCGTAAGCGCTCGTAATGATGATTCCACCCCATGGCGGCATCGGGAAGGCTTAGAGCTTTCAAACGATGTATAATTTGTTGTTATAGTGGAAACGGCTATATTGTTTTTGCTAAAAATATTATTATTGTTATTATTTTTCTTGTTCTTCTTCAGCGCTTTGATCTCTAATTTGACCCCCTGAACATGCTCAAAAACTCACCAAACTTTGCCCAAAATTCAGAATCGGCGAAAAATTTTATTTTTTCTGGGCCATTTTTTTTTTCGTTAAAAAATGGCGCGACAGTGCCACCGACAAAAGTCAAAATACATTCCGCCTATGGGAGACACCCCGAGGTCAACTTTGTCGTAAAGCTACGAAATTCGGGACACGCATTCCTCTCGTGAGGACAAACAAAAAAAATCATTGTGGCCACGCCCCCAGACTTACCCTATGGCCGCCATCTTCCTTTGAAAATGAAAACAAGCTGTGTTAGCCATTTTGTTCACGTCAAACTTTGACGAACTCCTCCTAGGGCGTTTTGCCCACCGACTTCAAAATCGGCGTACGTCCTCTGGACAAGTGGGGCATCTAAAGTTATCCAAATTTTAAGGATAACTTTTACGGTCTTTGTGCGACGGAGCCGCAAACGTTTCCCAGAATTCTGACTATTTGGCCTTCAGAGTGGCCTATAAACAAGAGTTTTTCCAAATGACATGATATTTTGCACAAAATTCTCATTTGCCATCCTGATCATACAAGTATGAGAGCCAAAGTCATATTTTGTATGGCGTAACCGTAGCGATGACAGAAACATCCCATGTTATCCTTATGGGAAAATCGCAAAATCGCTCAAATCACCACATTTTTACGCTTCACACTTTAACAAACTCCTCCTAGGGCGATTTGCCGATCAAACTCATATTTGGGGAAAATCATCTACACAAGCGGGGCATCAAAAGTTATCCATATTTATATTCTAAGTGCTACGGTCTCTGTGCGGCGGAGCAGCAAATTTGACTGACACTTGTGTTCATTTGCACTGGATTGGCCATGTCCAATGTGTCGCCGTCTGTCAAGTTCTTTTTTAATTCAACACACAATAAGGGCGCCATCTTTATCAAGTCGAAAGCGCAGAGTCGGAAGGCCGGCGGCCCGCGAGGGCCGTTGGATGCCGCTTGCGGCTTTAATTTTTTTTTGTTTCTGTCATCTTGCCAAGCCATAAATGACACATCTCTGGAACTTTCTGTGCAAAGTAATGACATGAAATCATCATTTAAATTATCCGTCTCCATGCACACTTCCAGGCCATGTTACAGGCCAGATCTTTGGAGAGGCGACCCTGCCCGTGGTAAGAATTCGTAATCTCCATCTCGATCCAAATGTTACGCTGTGACGTGGCATGTTTAATTATTGTACAAGTGCTTTACAAAACAGGAAAAGATGCATTCAAATGACAAGCCAAACTAATACAAAATTAACTTTTATTGGATATAAA
This sequence comes from Eucyclogobius newberryi, assembly GCF_026437365.1. NCBI lineage: Eukaryota > Metazoa > Chordata > Actinopteri > Gobiiformes > Gobiidae > Eucyclogobius > Eucyclogobius newberryi. Next base: position 4,947,264 of record NW_027315723.1, read on the forward strand.
ATGTACTTTAAATGAGAAAAGTGCAGATAAAATCGGAGTATTCATATGCACAATGTCACATCTACAGGAAGACATGAATTACCTTTTATTGTTTGATTCACTTTTAAGCAATATTTGAACCTTGACAGGTTTATGGACATAGCTGGTGGATTGTTCAAATTGTTGTGTTTAATGTAAATAATATGGTAATCAATTTGCCCACTTCTAATCCAATGAATCCCTGTAAACGTGTGTATAAAGTATTTATTTTCACCCATACATAACTTGAACAATTGTCGCCTCCATTCTCCCTCAGCCCTTTCATAATAAATCCTTACTGTCGCTCTGTAATGCAATAATATTTGTGTTTGTCAGTGATGGAGTCCACGCCATAACGAGATAATTACACTGTTGTTTCATTTGGAGAGGCGCGCACACTCAATCAACATGACACCTCTAATTACCGGCCCTGGGTTCTCCTAATGGGTCCTACCGGAGATGGGGAAACTGCAAAATGCCTTTTAATATGAGCTCGAGTTTGTTTGTTTGTTTAAGAAGAAAATTAGAAAAATAGTAAGTATGAATGGTTATTAGGAGGAAAAGTGACAGTAAAGAGTGTCATTTAAGAAGTAAGGGTGGTCCTATGGATTATTCAGCCCATACCAATGCTCGCTCTTTGTCTTAAAGGGAACATATTATGCACAAAGAACTTTAATTAGCTTTTAACGTTGTCATTATAGTCTTTCCTCATCATTATTTTACTCAAAGCTTTATTTTGATTGATTCCTCTATGTTTGAGGAATCATTTATTGTGCTCCCTCGAGTGCTCAAAAAAATCCCTGTTTTCACCTTCCCCCTGTCCCCACCCACATCCCTGTACTGATATTTACTGGTGAGGAAAAGATTTAGTAGAGATGACAATTACTGTTGAATAGCTTGTCATGTTAGTAAAAAACTACGACATATATTTTCTGGAACATAATGTGTTGTTTGGTGGTGATTGTGTAAACATAGGGCCACTTCTTTACCTGCATCGCTTTTATAGTTTCATGTTAACTCACTAGTTTGTTCAAAGAGACAAATCTGATGCACTGGGGATGAACCAGGAACGAAACAAGAACACACACAGACCAGAGGCAATATCTAATTTAGATTTTTTTGAATAAACACTGATATCTTGTCCTGCCCTAGTGGAAATTGCGCCCCAGGCTGGAGTCCCAGGTGGGGCCTTTCAGTGTGGCGTTTGCACGTTCTTCCAGTGTCCGACATCAACCTAAAAGATGCTCAACTGCTCTGGACACGTATTGCTACATGTTTTATTAGATTGGTTTGTTAGTTTGTGTGTCGTCATTAATTAATTATTCTGATTCGGATACATTGTCCAAAAATCATGAAAGTCTGGCAATTATTACAGGAATCACACATTTTTTTTGTAATAGCTGATTTTTTTCCCCCAATGTTTCTGCCTTAATCTGTTGATCCACACCAGATCGAAGCAAAGATGCTCAGTTTGAAAAAACACATGAGCGTGTCATTTTCATATAATTTGGACAGTTATATCAAAGTCAAATACATGTATGGCAGTGATGTAGTCTAGGTGATATGCAGATACACGCCTCATAACCATTAGAAGTGCATGTGCCCACTACAAACCATGTTGTGCTTTCTCTCCATTTAGAGACTTGCACATTGTTGCACTGATCTATGGTGACTATTTCACTAATTGTTATGCATCTCTTGAGTATTCATTTTAGGACCCTCAGATTATGCAACACTGCCATATAAAATGACTCTCTTTAGAGCAGTGCAAATAATTTGGTTGCATCAGTCTGATTTCAGCAGACTCGTCTTCATAAGTCGCTCTTGTTGCCTCTGAGAATACCATATCCACATTTTGCACATCATCTTTCTTTCTTGACTCATATTTCCCACAGCAGCATATTGCACCTCTAAATCTGCACTCAAAATCAAAAGTCATCTTTACACGTCCCAGGCAGAAATGATAAGGATTATTTCACAAAAATATAAACTGAAACTAAATTTCAGCATTTGAAAACTATAGTTTTGAAAACTATAGTTTTCAAATGTGCAAACATTGGAAATTGTGGCAACGCTTTATTTTAATACATACATCACATCTTAGCATCTAACAGTCTGCTAATTTGCATGTATATTCATTAATTCCTTATTACTGCTTATTAGTATGATTAGTTTTGATTCTAATGGATAAAATGTTGGTAAAAAATGTTTTTAATGGGATGCAAATGCTTATCAACCCCTTATTACCCAAAAGCGATACTCACATTAGCATTTACATGTGATGATTAGCATTAGAGCTTCAACTAACAAAGATGTCAATAGTCGACTAGTCAGCGATTATTTCTTTCCATTTGTCGACTAATAAAACAATTATTTATATTGTTCATTGATACTATTAAAGGAATAATAGAGGATTTTTCACCGATTTGAGAACTCAAGCGACTGTTAATCCCTTTTTAGAAAATGCGCATGCGCACACTCACCCCCCACCCTCCTGTTGTTTCCCAGAGGCCATCAAACCTCGTGTGGAAGCGCGCAACAGTCCTGCTGCTACACGTGCATTTGTTTATTAGTGCGACGCATCGCATCTCTCGTCTCCGCAGATTTCCGTCTCTTCTGAGCTCGAACACAGTCTTTCTCTGTCATCATTTTGTACTTTACACTGAAGGAACTCGCTAAACACACACCGGCATCAACCACGCATGTGCAGCCAGGGAAACGTGCTGCTATCCTGGGAACGAGGCTGCAGGTGTGCAGCAGCACGCAGGGAATGATTGACATGCGGGAGAACTACTCAGCTGTCCACGCCACGAGGAAATGAAACTCAGATTGCCAAAAATCCTCTATTATTCCTTCAAATACATGATCAGCCAAATAAATGCTGAAATAGTGTGACTGAAAGCTTCTGGATAGAGAATATATACACAAAGTGTATTATTGATGACATGATGAGAAATAGTTTATTCTTGTTTGACATTTTAATTGAATATTGCTGTGTCCTAACCCATCCATAATCAATACATTATTTTAAAAACACTATATAGTCCACAATTTCTCAGTTTGCTGCCCTAATGAATTGCTTGTTTGCAGCTAAACTTGACTCAAACCAATTCTTTTTTACAAACTACCTGTTTAGTAGAGGGTACACCACCGTAGAAAGGTGACCTACTCACAATAATCATGCAAGGGATTTTATTTGTGCAATAAATGCTCCTGTAATGGACACATGGGTAGATTAAATGTCACCCAGTGGAAGATTCTTGGTAAAGCTTTCCAATAGAACCTTCGAAGTGGCAGAACCCCCTCCAGAAAAGTTACATAGTGCACCTTTAAACTCATGGAACTCAGGAGTGCATTTCTGTCATTTTTAGCATTAGTCATACTTTGCTTTAACAACCCAAAATCTACTTGTTCTTTTTTCTTTTGGATTGTTTGAGCTTTGAACCATGATTCCTGTGTCAGCTCCTTCTCTTGAGTCACCTCTGCCTTGTCACAAAGGACATTTTATACTTCCCTGTTTTTCTCTGTCCTCATCTGTCAAAATATTTCAGTACCTGGCCAAAGCATATACTGGTGGGTTTGAGACATATTTTTGCAGGTTTTTCACTCAAAATCGTATGGTTTGGCTTTGTTTTCTAGTGGGCCGAGGAGGGAGCACCAAGCATCCAGAGCAGTGCCAGGATATGACGAATTGGACGCAGCCCGACGCCGAGCGCTGGAGTATGATCCAAATCGGGTAAGTACAATATTTAACATTTAAACTGTACTTTATATCTATAAAGGACAAAATGAAAAATTATTGTTGTGTTGGAGGTCCAACTATTACCTTCTGTGACAAAAATGGTCCGCAAAATCCTGCTTTGTTATGGGAAAAGTTCATGAAAATTATACAAATTTACCTTTTAAGAGCTTTAAACAATTACCTTCTCATTTACCCGCTCAAAGTTGTATTTAGATGGATTCCTGCATGTTTGATTCATCTTTATTTCCCTGCATTCAATACATCATTAACCTGGCTAATGGTTAATCCTGGCTAATCCTCTGCGACCCAGAATGCATTTTCCCCATGGATTATTAATGCAATGTAAAAACTGTGTGGCTGACAGGAACCTACAGCTTTAACAAATATTCAAATTTTGTTGCAATTTTGTAGTAGAAAAAGCTTCAGTTGTAGTCATCTGGACTCAGTTTGAAAAAATAGACGTTTCGACTCATCCAAGAGTCATTGTCAATAACAGAATTTAGGTCGAGAACTCCGATATTAATACTGTTCTGTGGTAAGACCCGCCCATTGGGAGGAGCCTTCCTGAAGTAGAAAGAGTTGTTTGTTTCAACAGAAACTCCCCCTTGTATCTACCGAGCTAGCCTATTCAGAATCTTAATGGGCTATTAGAATCCTCTTTGTCTTTGTGAGACCCTGGCTCAACCACCCTGAGTACCTGATTAGCATCTGAATGCCCTTTACCTTTCCAGGGGTTCAGTAACCCATTATAAATAACAGGAAGATGAAACCTAAGCCCTCCATTTCTGTTTAAAGAAGGTCTTTCTTTTTTAACAAAAATAGCTTCCTTGACTCCTCTTTCAAACCATCTTTTCTCCCTGCTTAAAACCTTCACCTCACCGTCTTCAAACGAGTGATTAGAGGCTTCAAGATGGAGATGCACGGCACTCTGTGGTCCTGAACTTGTATTTCTTCTGTGCTGATAAAGCCTCTTGTGTAGAGGCTGTTTCGTCTCACCTATGTAACGTTCTTTACAACTTTCTTCACTGCATTGGATCGAATAAACTACATTGCTCTGTTTTTGAGTCGGCAACTTGTCCTTTGGGTGAACCAGTTTTTGTCTTAAAGTGTTTCCTGGTTTAAAATAAACAGGGACTTCGTGTTGTCTAAAAATTTTCTGCAGTTTTTCCGACAGGCCAGACACATAAGGGATAGAAACACCCTTCCTTCTCTGTTCAGTTTCCCTTTTGTCCTGCTTCTTGGTTCTCTTCACTCTGTTGAGAGCCCAAGCGGGGTAACCACAGGCTGAGAGGGCATTTCAGACATGTTTTTCCTCTTTCTTCTTGCCCTCTGAGCTGGTGGGCACACCTTGAGCTCTGTGTTGTAAGGTTCTGATCACCCCCAGCTTGTGCTGTAGTGGGTGGTTGGAACCAAAGAGCAGATACTGGTCCGTGTGTGTAGGTTTCCTATATACTTCTATTTGGAGTTTCCCGTCCTCTCCTCTGATCGTGGAACAACAGAGTTGTCAACAGAGTGTCAACAAAGTGAAGAGAACCAAGAAGCAGGACAAAAGGGAAACTGAACAGAGAAGGAAGGGTGTTTCTATCCCTTATGTGTCTGGCCTGTCGGAAAAACTGCAGAGAATTTTTAGACAACACGAAGTCCCTGTTTATTTTAAACCAGGAAACACTTTAAGACAAAAACTGGTTCACCCAAAGGACAAGTTGCCGACTCAAAAACAGAGCAATGTAGTTTATTCGATCCAATGCAGTGAAGAAAGTTGTAAAGAACGGTACATAGGTGAGACGAAACAGCCTCTACACAAGAGGCTTCATCAGCACAGAAGAAATACAAGTTCAGGACCACAGAGTGCCGTGCATCTCCATCTTGAAGCCTCTAATCACTCGTTTGAAGACGGTGAGGTGAAGGTTTTAAGCAGGGAGAAAAGATGGTTTGAAAGAGGTGTCAAGGAAGCTATTTTTGTTAAAAAAAGAAAGACCTTCTTTAAACAGAAATGGAGGGCTTAGGTTTCATCTTCCTGTTATTTATAATGGGATTCTGAACCCCTGGAAAGGTAAAGGACATTCAGATGCTAATCAGGTACTCAGGGTGGTTGAGCCAGGGTCTCACAAAGACAAAGAGGTTTCTAATAGCCCATTAAGATTCTGAATAGGCTAGCTCGGTAGATACAAGGGGGAGTTTCTGTTGAAACAAACAACTCTTTCTACTTCAGGAAGGCTCCGCCCAATGGGCGGGTCTTACCACAGAACAGTATTAATATCGGAGTTCTCGACCTAAATTCTGTTATTGACAATGACTCTTGGATGAGAGTCGAAACGTCTATTTTTTCAAACTGAGTCCAGACGACTACAACTGAAGCTTTTTCTACTATGGAACACGCCTGGACGAATGAGGGATTACACCGACATAGTTGCAATTTTGCCTATTTTCAGGTAATTAGATTTTTTTCTGGTTCAAAACCCTCCAGTTTTCTTAAAAACAGATTTTAAATCATTAGCTTCAGCTCACTCTGCTTTGCTCTCGCTGCTCTTGCTCTGATTGGTCCGAGTGGTCACGTGTTACTTGAGCCACGTCACTTAATGCTACTTCCAGGCCACACTACTCCCGGATGTAGCTAGCTGTTAAAGGCTAAAGTGGCGACATGCGCTAGCGCCTAGCGAGCACGCCCCATTGACTTGAATGGACTGCCATCTTGCTCCCTGGGGGTTTGATTGAGTCCCACACATTTATCAATCTGGAAAGGCTCCCGCTGAATATATAATTGTAATATTCAAAATAATCTTCACACTGATTGGTTGAGGCAACAGTGGAACAAGCAGACAAATCAAACCAATCGAGAGAAAAGCACAGACATATTTTGTCTGTGCTTCCCTCTGCAAATGTTTTTTCCCGTCTTTGTCTAGACAAAATAGGTTGAAGTACGTTTGTAGACGCCTCCATGTTTATGTTGTCATCTGGTCCGGCAGAGCGCTGCTGTGTTGTGATGTTTACAGTGACGTATTGTAAAGGGGCAGGTGGAAATCAGCGTTACATTGTTTTAGCTCAATATTGTGTCTAAAAGATAAAATCATGTCCATAGATGATCATTATACCTATGTCTGCAGAACACAGCGTGTCTTCTGACCAGAGAACTGTTAAACAGCGTTTGATTGTTTCATTGTTTGTTTCTCGAACCTTCAAACAACAATTCTGGAATTGCCACTGAGGCTGTCGGGATTTTGGGCGTTAAAAAATAAATTGAACTGAATTGAATTTCACTGCAAACTGCCCCGAAAGACTCAGACCAGTCCTTTATGCTGCATTGAGACTTTTGTTTTTGCTTCATTCATGTTTGTATTTAACTGTATTTAACTGCTCAGTGTGCTTGCATCGTCCGTCGGTGAAAACATTGCATATCAAGTACATTTTCTGCGGATCCACGGATCAGAATACAGCAAACAGGAAAGAGAACAAGAACAACATCCAGATTTTAAAAAAGTAAACGCACTGTTAACGTTCCGGTTGTCTCTGACGCAGCACCAGGAGAACAGTTCACTCGTTCACGTCAGTCAGTAATGCTAAATGACCTTTTTTGTAGTGAAAAGTGTACAATTCTATGTGTGTGATCTCATGAAGCACATGAATTATCTGCACTTCTGCTTTAGAATAATTAGCCATTTGGTGTAAATGAAGACGTTCATTTCACGTGGTCTCTACACGTGGTTGAGCTCTTGGGGCTCCTCGGTCCTGCACGGCGGACTGGAGCGGAGATGAGGAGCAAGAGGTGAGCCAGAGGAGGCGGACCACAGTGAGCTGCGTGCAGTGGAAAGCCTTAGACCTTTCTCCATTTTAATTATGTGCACCAAGATTTGAGAGAAAACTGTCATCTGAACTGCTAAACTAATCTAAGAAGCCCATGTTGTACAGAAAATGTTGTAAATGTATAAATTACAGGTTACAGCTTTTACGCTCATCTTGTTTTTGCTGTTTTAGGTTTTTTTCTTTTTATAAAATAACTAATAATAGAATTTAAAAAGCTCTTAGGCAGAATAAACCCCTTTGAAACACAGGGACACTTAGTTCTGACATTATATCACCTAAATAACTGCAGCTTTTTGCCAATTGTGACTATTCTAATTCCATTTCAATTCCAAATAATTCACTCTTCTCATACTCTACCTCTCCCGATTATACTTTTCAATCCAGATCAAAGCGTGATTTTCTGCATCCTCGAGCACGCTATTAAAAAAATCCACATTGCAAATGCTTGATAAACGCTGATCGATTTCCGTGCGGCGGTTGCGAGCGTACAGGAGGTAAAGTAGATCAATATTGTGAAAAAACACCAGGGATTTGGGACTTGTTGTGTTAGATGAAGGTTGTGGACGTACGCGCTGGAGAAATGTCAGGGTCTAATGCAAGCCTCCATAAACCAAATGAAGAGAGGAGAGCCGGGACGCCGCTCAAATGTTAACAAGGAGCTGGAAATAGACCCACGACTGCACAGGGAGGAAAAGTGAGGGGTGTTTCTGGCTGTGGTGTCACTTTACTTAACAATTATAAGGTTTCTTTGCTTTCAAACTTGTCATTTTACTTCATCTTCTGCACATTACCTCCATGCTGATTCTCTCCTTATTAGATCGTCACAGTTGTTTTGTCGCTGTCATGTTGTGTTTGCGTCGTCTTGGTTCCCGTTCTGATTCTTGCACAGTTTCCATTCCCACTCTGGGGTCCATAGGGCGCGATTGAACCTAGAGTGTTTCATTATCGAGGTCTCGGGAGACCAGACCACCGCGGGTTCCGGTAACACCAAAGAATTCTGGGTAAAAACGAGTTGGAAGTGGATCGCAGGTTTCTATTAACTTTTGGAGTATTCGTTTTATTCAAGTTGTATAATCCTGGGTTTGTTCTGGTTTAGTCCTGGTTTATTCCTAGTTTACTCCTCGTTTATCGCTCGTTTATTCCTAGTTTACTCCTCGTTTACTCCTTGTTTATGATCTTTTAGAGCAGCTGCTGTGGGGTTTTGTGGTCTGCAGTGGTCCAAATAATGCAAAAGTGCTTTATTCCTGGTATAGTCCAGTTTTAGACTTGGTTTAGTGTGTTAAAGTTTGATTGACCTTCAGCTATTTAAATTTTAATATGACATTTTCAAGAGGTTAAAAGTTAGCTGCTGTCATGTACGAGTCTGAAGTTGAAGCCTGTGTTTTATGTTTAATTGGGGATCAAATCATGACACGTCTTATTATGATCAAATACAAGGAATATATCATCCCAGCGATGGAGCCTTGACCTTTCCACAGAACAGTAAATTAAGGAGACTTTGACGTGAAATGAAGAAAGAAGATGTGTAATTATCTCCAGACCTCACTAATCTTAAAGGTGCTCTATGTAACTTTTCTTATAGAAGCTCCGCCACCTGCTTGTCGCCATGGAGATGTTATCGCATTGCTTCAAATGTTCAAAGGCGTTAATGCTATATATCTTGCATAGAGCCACAATGATTCATTAGAATAATTATGACTAGTGGACCATTAAAGTAATTGTTTTTTATAATAATAATAAAGACGGAGACAATATTAAAACAAAATGTCAATAAATGGTGAACTGTTAGAGATTTATATAAATAAGGCACTTTATTAATACATATTCTCTATCTAGAAAACTTCAGTTACCATATTTCAACATTTATTTAATTGAAAATATATTTAACAAATAGAAGTATTTTTTTGACTAATTGACTAATCAATAAAATAAAAACGACTCTACAACTTCCATGTTGCATCCCTAAACGTAAATGTATTAGATTACAGGTGTTTTTATCGCTCAAAAATCCCTTGAAAAGCATTCTTTCTGTCGCCGGGCTCGCCTCTCCACAGATCTGACCGTGAACATTCCAGGCAAAGCAACAATTCGATTCAGCAGAAAAGTAACTAGAGCACCTTTAATGTGGAAAACAAAGCCACTTCCCCTCCTCGTAAGAGTGAACAAACATGACGCGAGCACAAGCGTAGCCCGTTTTATCCTGGCTCTTATTTATGTTAGCGCAGGTTAGCGTGGGTTAGCGGAGATCGCCTTTCAAAGCGCTCGGAGCGGTGATCCCGTCCTTGGGAGAATAAAACAGCCTCTTAAGCTTTCGAGGCTGTAGAAATCTAGTTCATAAAAGAGCAGCGATGCGAGGAAAAGACGGAGTGAATGAAACAAGGTCAAAACAGGAGAGGAGCGTGGAGTGGGGCATTCAGACACTTTGTGATGGAACATCTGACGGCTGAGAGGAGGAAATCAAGAAGGATTCATTTTTCATGGCTGAATTTAGTTCAAAATAAATTTCCTCACAAAGCAAAGTGATTGAAATATAATAATGATAATAATGATAACACTTGGCTCATGTACAAGCTTGATAAGCCTCACATTAATATATAATTCACTCCACACCAGGTGACGTGTGTCTGTAGCCACAGCTGCCCTGGAGTTAGTTAAAGGAGGTGACATCATCAACATCGATCACAAACTGCATTTATAAAGCTCATGTTTGTTAAATACTGTATAAACTGAGCACTAAGTTGAATTGTGACTCACCAGAACATGTTTGATTCCCACCGATCTGGTTTTAACTTTGTTGTGCTGTGAATCTGTGGGAAAAATATATATTTTATGTTCATTTTATTCATTCGTACCTGAGTAAAGCCAATGATATGTTTTCAAGTAGAGATGGTCCGATATGGATTCTTTGAACAGATTTCAATATTTGTCTTACCTCTGCGGCTGATTAACAATATTTGTTGATACCAATATGATTTCAAAATCTATAGCAAGAAATACAATGTATATTAACATATAGTCAAGTTTTTTACACTTTTGTGAAATTGTATAACATGGATTAATCTGTGATATTTAAAATTATATGTTGCATTTTGTGCATACATACAAACATACAGCCATGAGTTTAGACTATTTTAATTTGTAGCAAAGATTACAAAGACTATGACCTAAATAAATATGAATGCCAAATATTAGCATCATTTTTCATATTGAACCAATATCAGGGGAAAACCATATATATATATATATATATATATATATATATTTATATATATATTTATATATATATATATATATATATTGGTTCTTGGTGTAAACAGTTTGAGAACCACTGGACTAGTCACTGAGAGAAATCATCACGTTCAACATTTGTGGATTTACTTTTTAGATATTTCAGGGCAAAGTACAACGTGATCAAAGTGAAAAGTGTCTCTTCCTCATCATCTTGTTCACTGACAGTGGCAATAAAACATGTTCTCATTCTGACATCACCAATACCAGAAAACAGACGTATTCATCCCTAATTGACCTGAAATCAGACGTAAAGAAATAATGAGCTAATTACCCATGAAGTCGCACTCAACCAACCTGTAATATTCAATTGCTTTAACAACAATTTAATCACACTATCGCTGCCATCATTATTAGTTTTAAATCATTATCATCATCACATAATTAACACTTGCTATTGTTTTAGTCACGTGTAATAACATGAGAATCTTAATTAGCCTGAGTGATATTTACAAACCGTTTAACTGTAACTGCTCCTCATTCTCTTTCACCCATATATTTACCACATCTACAGGATTAAACAATGCATTCATTTATATACTTATTCTTTGTTATTATCTGTTATTTCTTTTGCTTCCCACATGCCCACGATCCGTCTCCTCTGCTCATTATCCGGGACTCGTAAATCGAACGCGCACACGACTCGTCAGAAGCTGCAGCTGCTATTTTCTGTTGCTAATGTTGCGTTCGTCGACATAAATCACACTGATGATATTTTAATGTCACTTCCTCCGGCTCTCTCTCTCTCTCCCCCTCGGTGTTTTCGTCCCCTTCTTTCTCTCTCTCTAACTCTATCCATCTTCTCTCTCCTCCCTTCTTTGTTTTCATCCCTCTCCCTCTCTCCCCTACTTCATTTTTAGTTTCTTTCTCCATCTCATTTGCTCTCCTCCACTTTCTCTCCCATCATTTTGTTTATTTGCCTTGCTATTTCCCCTCTCTCTCTTTCTCTCTTTCTCTCACTCTTCCTCTCGTTCTCTCTCTCTTTCTCTTTCTTTCTTTCTTTGTTTCTTTCTCTATTCTCAGTTCATAAATAACAGCGCACATCATTAAGTAAACATGCACTTGCCTGTCCCACTGATAGATGGGTCTTCTCCGTCACTCTTGGGGTGTCAGGGGGGGCACGGGGGGGTACAGGGGTATTGTGGGAGGTACAGGGGGGGTACAGGGGGCGGGGGGCCCATGCCCGGAGGCAGAGAGAGGCCCCTCACAGGCCTATGCCCACAGCTGTAGTCCTTCCAGCTGTGCACAATGGAAACAATAGTGAGTTTTGCCTGAGCGTTTCAATAATTCTGTTCAGTAACACTTTATAATAACTACATATTTAATAGTCTTAATAAAGCACGAGCAGTGAATGACTTCATTAAAGCCCACTGGAACCCTAACCTCTTAATTAAGTAGATACTAAGCCTGATTCATTCTTAATAAACATGCTTTATTTTGGCTAATTAAGGTCTAGCTTTTTATTAAGTGAACATTTGCTTCATTTTCAGGGGAAGTCACGATTTAATTTTAGTCATCATTGAATTCATCACTCTCAGTGCATCAGAATGAAACAAGAGTTTGATAGATCATACAGAATTTATCAAATTCTAAAACTCTTATTAAAGTTTTAATTCCAAAAATTAGGCAACATTTCAATCAAAACATTTTAAATACTAAAAAATATATCATAAATCCTCTTTGTAAGTGTTTCTATCGTGTCAACAAAATGAAGTAAGGAATTTAACCATCATATTTCAGATTTATGTGTCCCAAATAATTGTCAATTTCTTATATTTAAAATGCTTTATTGTTCAAATTAGAGATTTTCCTCCTCGACATGGTCCACCAGCTGTAGCACAGATGATGGTTGAGTTTGCGTCTGCTGCATTTGGGACCACACGTCTCGGGCCATCCCGGGTGTAATGCTGAGGTGCCTCGTCCTCTCCACTGCTCCTGTCCCAGAGACGAGGGTGTGTGTGTGGGGTGGGGGGCATTATCACCAGAGGAGATCAAACAGGAGAACAATGTTTTCATACGATGTTTCTACATCTGTGTTTTTGTGACACTGACAGTTAAATCCCTGTTTCCACCAGTGAATACAGCTCTGTCCTTTGGCAAGAGGTGGTTTGAGGTGCTAGTTATAACAAAACAATGTATTGTTGGTGTAATCCCTCATTCGTCCAGGCGTGTTCCATAGTAGAAAAAGCTTCAGTTGTAGTCATCTGGACTCAGTTTGAAAAAATAGACGTTTCGACTCTCATCCAAGAGTCATTGTCAACCATCTTTTCTCCCTGCTTAAAACCTTCACCTCACCGTCTTCAAACGAGTGATTAGAGGCTTCAAGATGGAGATGCACGGCACTCTGAGGTCCTGAACTTGTATTTCTTCTGTGCTGATAAAGCCTCTTGTGTAGAGGCTGTTTTGTCTCACCTATGTACCGTTCTTCCACTTCCAAACACTCACTAACGCACTCCTCCACTCACGCACGCCCCGTGCATACTAATTAGTAGTAGGAAAATGGAACATTACCGTTGTAAACGGGCGAAGCCCGTGCAAAAGTGCGCACTAAAGGAGCACTTTAAATTGCACTCATTTGCCCTAAGTAGCTCACGAATACGTTCCCCATCTCTTGCATGTTCCGTGCATATAAGCATGTAATGCAAAAATGTAACATTATTACTGTATAGAGGGCCAAAAACACAAAGTGGGCGGAGCCCACTCAAAATTAACGAAAGTACCCGTCAGTGACCAGGGACCCACACCATTAGTATAGTTTATTATATTTGAAAAATGGGAAACATTGTTTTCGCATCGGAATATTATTATTCTTTCTTTCTTTCTTTCTTCTCGGGACCAACCCCCCTATTTTTCACCCAGTGAACATTGACGAAAAGTCACAAAAATTTGCACACCTCTAAAAATCGTGCCTCTCTACATTCTGGCTATTTCCCTTTTCTAAAATAAAAAATTGGCGCGTCAGCGCCCCCAAATGTACCAAAAATGCATTGAGATAGGAAATGACCCCAAAAAAATCTGATCGTAGAATCATGAAATTTGGCGCAGAGGTAGATGGTGACAAGAGAAGTAAAAAATATTATTGCGGCAACACCGTCCACCCAACCAAATGTCGGCCATATTGGTTCAAAAATGGCTAAGCATGACTCGGGAGTTTTTCCAAACGTCGTACTTTTACGAACTCCTCCCAGGGCGTTGGCTCTAAAAAGCTGAAATTTGGTGAAAATGGTACTGAGGAGTGGGACCAAAGTTATCCAAATTACATTGATACCTCTCACGGTCTCTGTGCGGCGAAGCCGCAAACTGTAGCAAGAATTTCAGAAATCTCCCAAATTTAACATTTCTGCCATTTGCGCAGATAAAGTCCGAATTGCGTCAAATTAGAATCAGTTGTTAAACTCTTTGCCCTAAACCCACTTGAAGTGAAATTAATTAATTTGGAGCCACAGCGCCCCCTGCAGATTTTATATGGAGGTTAAATATTTAGTTTTGCGAAATTATCTGAAATTTGACACAAAACTCAATTTTGGCATCCCCATCAAAAAAGTAAATGAGACCCATGTCATAATTGTTACGGCTTTGCTGTAGCGATGACCGAAACCTTCCATGTTATTCCAATGGGGAAATCTCCAGAACATGTTTACACTTTAGACTTTCACAAACTCCTCCCAGGGCGTCAGCCCTATTAACCTGAAATTTGGTGAGACTCATCTTCAGGGGTGGACCATCAAAAGTCATTCACATTTTTATTCTAAGAGTCACGGTGTCTGTGCGGCAAAGCCGCACATTTTGCCAAGAATTCAAAATAAAATTGCTTTTTGATGGTAAAACAAAGGGGAGAAGATGTGACAGCGTCACAGATTCAGCAGTAGATGTAATAAAAGGACAATTGGGGCGTGTTAGCGCCCCCTCCTCTTGCGGCGTGGCGGCAGTGTGGCGAGGGCCGATCATTGCCGCTTGCGGCTATATTTATTATTATTGTTGCAATTATTGTAGAGGCAAAATGGGTATTTCGAGTACTTAGTCTATAATTAAAACAATTTAAATTAACTGCCAAAAAAGTTATCCAGTGTATAAAATAAAGTGATATTTCTGCTCTTTTCTATCAAATGTTATGGTCCATTCATGTTTTAGTGCAACACTTGAACCTGAAATAAGACATTTACAATGACCTTCTAGCACAGTCCTGATGTGTAAATATTCTCTGAATATTAATGCAAAAATATATTGATCATCATGATACAGAGGGTAAGTTTGATGTGGGTAAAATGTCCAGCCTTTCTCATAATGTAGAGCTGTGTTTGTGAAAAAGGCAACTCGTGTTGTCTTTCCATTGTCTCATCATTGTTTTGGTGTAGAATTTGATGTCATTGTGGGGAAAAAATGTAGCATTTTCTAGCTGATTAATTATAATAATCTGACGAATCTGATCAATGACAATGTTGTTGTTTTTTTACATCTGTCTAAAAGGGTCATATATTATTTTAAAGGAGTTAAACGTTGGATTTTAACTTTTGCAAACCAAAAAAATTGCTCTGTGGTTGAGTTAGTTTGTCTTATTTGTTTGTGTTCTCGGGTTCCTGATAAGAGGCTGTGGTCTCTCAGAAATGTGAAAATGTGAAAAGTGAATTGACTCTAAAATTAGACACAGTAAGTGATTTACTCATTTATGTTTGAGTAACTGAATTTCCATATATCATCTTGGGATAAATTGCCCACCTCTTTGTGTACGTCTAATGGAAATTCAACTAAAGACCACAACTTTAACTTGCAGTTTTCCAGGAAAAATGATTAATGTGAGCGGACTTGGGTGTCTTTGGTCCACATCTGGTGATATCATGAAGGAGCAGCTGTAGGTGAAGAGTTAATGTCTTCTGCAGACAGGAGCAACGGCAGGGCCAGATTCTCCATGGACGTCAAGCCACAAAACCACAAATGAAACTCAACGATGGGAAAGTTCCTGTTTTTAAGTGCAATGTGGTAAAATCATATTATAGAAACTTTTTTAGGTGAATGGAGCAGCTCTGCCTGTGCAGCCTTGTGAGTGCAGCCTGCGGCCTCGTGAGTGCAGTCTGCAGCCTCGTGAGTGCAGTCTGCGGCCTCGTGAGTGCAGTCTGCAGTCTGCGGCCTCGTGAGTGCAGCCGCAGTCTGCAGTGGCCTCGTGAGTGCAGCCGCAGTCTGCAGTCTGCGGCCTTGTGAGTGCAGCCGCAGTCTACAGTCTGTGGCCTCGTGAGTGCAGCCTGCGGCCTCGTGAGTGCAGCCGCAGTCTGTGGCCTCGTGAGTGCAGTCTGCGGCCTCGTGAGTGCAGCCTGCGGCCTCGTGAGTGCAGCCTGCGGCCTCGTGAGTGCAGCCGCAGTCTGTGGCCTCGTGAGTGCAGTCTGCGGCCTCGTGAGTGCAGCCTGCGGCCTCGTGAGTGCAGCCGCAGTCTGTGGCCTCGTGAGTGCAGTCTGCGGCCTCGTGAGTGCAGTCTGCGGCCTCGTGAGTGCAGCCGCAGTCTGTGGCCTCGTGAGTGCAGTCTGTGGCCTCGTGAGTGCAGTCTGCGGCCTCGTGAGTGCAGTCTGCGGCCTCGTGAGTGCAGTCTGCGGCCTCGTGAGTGCAGCCGCAGTCTGCGGCCTCGTGAGTGCAGTCTGCGGCCTCGTGAGTGCAGCCTGCGGCCTCGTGAGTGCAGCCGCAGTCTGTGGCCTCGTGAGTGCAGTCTGCGGCCTCGTGAGTGCAGCCGCAGTCTGCGGCCTCGTGAGTGCAGTCTGCAGCTTCATTGTTTCCTGCTCCTCCAG
Source organism: Eucyclogobius newberryi (assembly GCF_026437365.1). Taxonomy (NCBI): domain Eukaryota; kingdom Metazoa; phylum Chordata; class Actinopteri; order Gobiiformes; family Gobiidae; genus Eucyclogobius; species Eucyclogobius newberryi. The sequence goes on from NW_027315723.1 coordinate 4,963,884, forward strand.
AGCAGCTCCTCCTCTGTGTGTTTGTGCCTCACTTTTCTCTGTGGTTCAGGTGCACGTTAGATCGAGTTGATGTGGTCAAAATATCAGCCTTTAAAATGCTGCCACCACAAATAGAATCTCACACTGACCCTCGCTCCTCCCTCTCTTTTCTAAATGGAGTATTTGATAAATGGATGTAACATGTACCTTTATGTCACTTCCTTTTGGCCCTTGTTCCATGTGTGTGTTAGCGGGACCCCCGGCGCCCTTTCATTCCTCCTTTCTGTACAAGTTTAATTAGTTAGATTTACTCTCAGTTTTTTGTTATAACAGTGCATTTCTATCATTTCCTCTGTGAAATGAAGAGTGGTTTGGTTCTTACTGCGGCGGTGACGGCGCTCAGAGCCGAGGCGCTCTCATTCCTAAAGCAGAACTCAGTTTGTGCCTATTTGTCTGACTTTGACACTGGCACTGGAAGTAAATACACAGATTTATCTTGGACTGTCATTATTACTGTTAACATGGTCAAGTTGGTCTTAAATAGGTGAAAAATGCAGTATCAAACAGATATGACGTAACAATCATGATGCAATACCGGTAAGTTTAAATAAAAAGTAAATTAGAATAGCAATTTCTTGCAAAATTGAGCAGCCCTGGTAAAAATGAATAATCGCAGTCTGGGTGCTGTCTGTCTTTTTCACCATTGCGAGACAAAAACAAATATGTTTGCAGTTGTCTTTGATTCTTATGTGTTTCTTGTGCACCAGCTCAACGATTTTTGAAAAATGCCCATCTGTCAATTTTCTTAACAAGCATTGTGAATTTACACTGAACAGAAGTAGAAACAGTGTCTTCCATTTTTCATGAGCTGAATTCATAGATATAAAACTTATGCACACAAAAAGACCTTATTCCCCCAAATATTTTACACATATCTGTCAAAATATATTTGATTGAGCACTTATAATCCACTTATAATCCAAACTAATAATGGCTCATCAAGATAAATAGACAGTATGAATATTGCAGAGGTTTTTCCTACACTGGCCACAATAAAAGGACAAATGTTCAGTTTCATCGCACAACGAATGCCACAGAAGTCACAAATTCTGCAGTGAGCGTGCAGTTTGCACGCTCACTGCAGGAAGGTCCACCAGAGCTGTTGCCCGTGCATTGAATGTTCATTTCTCTACCATAAGCCAATTCAGCAGTACATCCACCCGGCCTCATGACCACAGACCACGTGTAACCTCACCAGGCCAGGACCTCCTCATCCAGCAGGTTCATTTCCAAGATCAGAGACCCCAGAGACCCCACCAGAGACCCCACCAGAGACCCCACCAGAGACCCCACCAGAGACACCCAGAGATGTTCTCTTTATGCAGATGGCAGACAGCATTTGTGTCCAGAGATCGATCGATCACTGTGGATTTTATTGTAGATACTGTAGTGTGACTTCCTCTCAGTTTGTGTTCACATCTAGTGGGTGTGTTGGATTATCAGATTCCAAAAAGTGTGCGTGTCACGTGACCCACGGGTGCGATTCTGTTCTGTAGACCCTCAGTCATCGTGACGTTTTCTCCAAGCAGCTTCTTCTTCAGTTCCTCTGACGTAGAATTAGTCGCTCCCTTATATCTCCCTGAAGGAAGGAAGAACTACCGCAGTTCTTGTACATAAGGTGTGAACTGTCATATGTAACATAATCGTCATCCTAATAGGAGAAGGATGACTGATCAGTATTTTATTTTTAGTTTAGAATGTTCTGCATTCTCATTGCAAGACAAAAAACTGCTTCTGGTATAGGTCTATACTCCCGATGTCCTAGTTTTAGGATTTCCCAACCTCTCTTTTCTCCATAGCCTCTTAAATAATCCGACTTCAAATGTCAGATTGTGAATAGTTTTCCATCAGACAGAGCAGATGAGTTGAAGTACATCTCCTCTTCCTCTTCTCTCTAAAGCGTGTAATTATGGGACTCAATGACAGAATCGTGGTTTCTCATTTTTTTCCAAATTAAATAGGGTTTATTTTTTGCACAGAGCCAAATGATGGAACATACTGGATTTCACCAGTGTCTGCAGCTGTCCCGTTCATCACCAACTCACAGCAAATCACTTCAGAGAGAAATTTGGGATTTGTGGGAATTTGCAATGCTAACTCTGCACAAAACAACAAGTAATACAATACTTTTGGAACCGTAAACAGAAAGGTGTAAATTAGGGCTGCAAGAAATGCAATAGCAATTTAATTGGTCGCATCTAGCTGCAGTTCTTGAGGTGTTATACCTGTGAGAGCTAAATGTCTCTGTGTCTGAGGGATTATTCTGTGTAAAAGCTGTTAACCCTGTAGTTTAGACCTCTGCAAACATATATCGCAAAATCATAACATATCTGAGCCAAATCACATCAAAATGTGAGAAACCCTGTGATTTCCAGTTCTAATTTATTGAATAATGTAAGTTCCGCATTTGTGGATTTCCTTTTGAACCTTTCTTACAAAAATATAATCGATGGACGAAGATGCAAAGAATTCCATAACTCCCCTCCTGTGTCTCGTCTATCCCTCCCTCCTCTCCCTTTCCTCTCTCCTTTTCTCTGCCGTCCTTCTCCAAGCCTCATTAAACCAGTGTCTCAGATCGTGTTGGCAGTAACACAGAAAAACCTCAGACCAAGCTTTGACCAGACCAGCCAAATCCAAGCTTTAGCCATCACCATCACACACAAGTCGCTGACCCTGGAGAGAGAGGGAGGGAGGGAGGGAGGGAGGGAGAACAAGAAGAGAGAGGAAGGGAGAGAAGATGGAGAGAGAAGAGAGGAGTGTGTGTTGGAGAGAGACACCAAACGATGTCGAGCGTGGGAGGATAGAAATAATATCTATGTACACATCGGAAAGTTTGTCTTGGAGAGAAGATCTCAAACTTCTCGACAAACTTTGAATCATAATATCATAGCTTTTTAAGGAGTAAAACTTTTACACAAACGTATAGAATTAATGCTGTGATATGTGCAGTAAACATCAGTTGGAGGGTCGTTTGCATTTTGGCAAAGTGGTTGTGGGTGAGATCCTTGGTGTGGATTCACTGTCCAGGTAAAGCATTTCATTTGTGCAATAATTAGGGACCATTCAAATGCTTATTTCTCTTGTACATTGTTTTTCATCAGATAAAGGTCAAATGTGTTTGGTTTAGACTTTTAGACAAACATATTGTAATTTGCATATGAATTATAAATGGTTGAATCTGTATCGTCCAGATAACAACTACTAAATCAGTTGTTGACAGATGTATTTATGCGTTCTATCGTGTTACTAAGGTAAAATGATTTCCTTTGTCGTTTGAAACCCAACCAGGCCCAGAACATGCACAAGCCGACCACAAAACCAAGTCAAGTTCATCAGTTAGATTTCACTTTTGATTTTTCTGCTAATACTTGTTACCACCAACAAACAATCAAACATGACTGTTCCTTATCCTGCAAAACTCGCATCCAAACACAGGCAGAACACACACATTCTAACCACTATGCCACTCTGCCAACACCAACTGGCCTGGTTATTCTTCCAATAGTTGCCTATGTAAAATGCCTTCTCCCATTACCTTTTCCCACAAAGGTCAATGCTCCTTTCCTATCGTTCAAATCCTGCGTTTTAGCTCTAGAGATTATTACATCATTAAGTTTAATAGTTTCTGACCCTCGGGCACATTAAACGCCCCCGCACCTGCACAACTACAGCTTGTTAACAGCTAACCATAGTACCAAATGTGCAAAGGGTGAATCAAAAGGTTAGGGAAACCCAGGCTGCACCAGCAAGAGGCCAACCCACGGCTAATTGGCGACATTGTTAGTGTTTGTTGGGCTTGAACTTGTGACCTGACCAAGATGGCTGCCTTTGCATTTCCATAGAGATACATCTAGAGTTCCAGTGGAGGCGGAAGATAGGGAGACTTTGTAAAGCTTTTTAGGAAGTGAATGGGAAAAGGTGTTGTGGTCGTTAGCTAAATTGTTCACTGGAGGGCAAAGGTCAGGGTGGTATTGGCGCCGGAGTTGCATTGTTGAATTAGAAACGAGCAAGTCAAGAGAAAGTCACATTTATTTTTTAGAACGAACGCCACTTTCATGTGTGGTTCTAAATCAGATCAAGTGACTGCGGTACAAACACGCAGATCACATTATCTGACTTCTACTGCATTAAAATGGTACAGGTGCTACATTTACACACTGGAAAAGGCAGGAATGAAAGACAAAAGTACTCACACCAGACAACAACAACTGCAAATGAAGTGAGCTTTAAAAGTGAATGGGTATTTTGGAATATTAATTATCAAGGTAAAATATAAAGACAATTCATTTATGAAAAATGTGTACTGACACTTTAGTACAACAGCGCTCCTGGATTGGTTTTGTCTTCTGTAATCAGAAATAAATAAAATAAGTATTAATAGTAGGTATTTTTAAGGATAAGTAGCTTATTTCAATCACTACATTTTAAAGGTCCTATATCATGCAAAATCGACTTTTCTGAGCTTTTAACCGTCTTACACTGCTATTGGTGCCTCATATATGTGCCCAGAGTGTTTTTTAGATTGATTCCTGCAGTTTTTAGCGAGAGTACAGTCTATATCCTTTTCCTCGGATCTGCAGACGGACGGGCCTACTCACCGCAACGTGTCACAACAATTATTATGATCAAATACCCTTAGAGTAGACTACAAAACGGGATCTTCAAAAGGGTAGAGCTATTCAGCAAACTGTCGAACAGAAATCTAACCCTCAATGCCAAAGCGGTAACAACCACATATGTGCAACACTCCAAACCACTTCACCACCAACAAGAATCAATCACTGCATCTAATTGCGTAATGCCGCTCGCCAGAGTTCTTCTGAAGTGTGCTTTGTTTTGTTTCCAGACGTTAGCAGTAATCACTTGTCCAAACCTGTTCCATGTGTTAGCCGTTAGCCTGTTAGCAGCTAGCGTGCGTGTGTGTGGTCGTCGGTGGTTGTTTATGCTCCGCAGGCTGGTGTCCTGGTTCCTCGCTCCCGGTTGGTGTTAGCTTGCCCCCCTGCCGATCACTGAAATAACATCCCTTTCCCCTCTGAGCCAGAAGTGCACTGGCCAAGAAACTCCAGAAAACTGTGGACCCTGAAATATCACTCTCGCTGTGATGTGTTGGAAAGAGATAGTAGAGAGTGGAAAATGTCTCAAAATTACAATTTGAAGGGTCACTTTTTTTTTTTTTAATCACAAAGGTTTGTCATTTTTTGGTAATACAATGTCCTCTTTGAAAACTAAAGGTTTCTGTGTTTTAACCCTGCAGTTTAGTTTGGTTTAGACAACACGTTCTCAGATAAATAGGATTCTTTCATTAGTTTAGCAGTTAAGATTTCCGTTTTCTCTCAAGATAAATGCTCTGAACTTATGGCTCTATTAGCGTAGCATTTACATTTCCTATGGGCTTCATTTGCATATGTTTTTATTGTTCTGCTGCTGAAAGTGGAAACAAAAACATACACATTATTTTAAGTTAGAAAAAATGAAATACTCAGCCAATTAAAGCTGTAAGAATGCATCATATGTCCACTTTTAAAACAAAAATGACATGACTAATTATAACTATATTATTTCCAAATCCACAGTAGATTTGGCCAAGTTATTTCATGTCTGTTTAGTCACAGATTTGTGCACATGGGGGGGGGGACTTTGATGTGTCATTTTTGCACTCCCGTTTTCCAAAATCCTGAGGTAGAGCAAACAGTTTGACACAAGTTCTGCCAAAGAATCAGTGTGGAAGCAATAAATAGGGCAAGAGATGTGTTTTCTCTTTCACCCCACTGTAGGTTTTGGGTTTGAGTCTCGTATTGTGGAGTTTGCATGTTCTACCTGTGGCTAGTTTTCCCATCAAACTAAAACATGCACATTAAGCTATTCCTACATTGAACTTATACAGCAGTAAAACACACTGAATGTAACTGAAGTAATCTCCATGGAGACAAGGAAATGGCTGTGCCTTTTACGCACCACTATAAGCTCTGGTTCTGGTTTGAGTCTGGTTTGTCCTTGTCCTGATTTGTACTTGATTAGTCCTGTGGTTATCCCTTCATTAGCCCTGGTTTAGTTCTCGTGTAGTTCTGTTTTTTCCATTCCCGTTTTAGTGAAAACATATTTACAGCCTGGTTTTCTTGGTTTTCTTCTCCTTTACAAAGCACCACCTCTTTGACCTCTGTAACCTCCACATCTTAAATCCACAATTACGCTCACAAGAGGCTTTGAAACGTTTGAGAGGGGAGCAAATGATCCGGGGGGGCGGCAAGACATGCTTTTCTGTTTGCCTCTGGCCCCGCCGACGCTATACGCACCAAAAATCAGTCCCCCGTTGGCTTAAGCTAGCAAAGCGGGGAGGAGAGTAGCCGCGTGTCGCTCGTACAGCATCGCAATGAAAAGACTTAAAACAAGCGAAGACGACGAGCCTGAGGGACCATGGCTGAGAGGCAAGGACAGGAGGAGAGGTCCGTGGGCAGAATTGATCAGTGAGACTTTACGAGGCGAACAAGGGAAGGGCGGCTACGCGAGTGTGAAATGTCTTAGATAGTAGAAGAAGAGGGGCAGATGGAGGCGCTTGTAGCTCGATCCCGGGGGGAGAGGGCGGTGGCCGTGAAGGTTGGAGGAAGCGAGATCAAAAACGTGGATCCCACAGCAATGGGCGATTAACGAGGAGTGATGCTAAAGGTTGGCTTCAAATGTGACACGTGAAGGTTGGAGGGTTGTAAAATCATAACACAGATACTAATCGATACTGAAATGATAAAGACAATGCGGCGCAAACAGTATTTTGCCTCGATGCATGTTCTTTTACACACTTATAAAGCAGGTTTTGTGCTCTTTGTCAGTAGTAACTTTATGTCTCTAGCCCTATCTATCTAGTAATCAATTATGGTGTGATGGAGTCTTTGTTTAGGTCTGATTAAGAGCTTATTTAGTGTCTTTGGCCCTGGAGTATTCCTTTTATATGATGTAAAAACTTAAAAAAAAAAAAATCTTGGTCAACTAGTATTTTGAGTGTGTTATTTTCTTTTTTTAAACTTTTGGCAGTGTGGTTTGCAGGCTAAATTCAGCGTGACCGTAGAAACAACATTGTGAGCGGAGCCAAACGGAGACTTTGATGCCGGACTGTGGTTGGTGGATTTATGTGATTGCGGCGTGTTACCTCATAAATGTCAGCTGTAAAATCTGACCAGGAATGAGTATGAGAGAGCTGCAATTTTGATTTGCAGCATTGCAAAAGAATAATGCCGCACACAGCTCGATATAACGGCTTCTATACGTTTGATTCTTACTTGTTGTGGAATTTCTGTTTTTATAATGACGTAGCAATTTTAAGTGGTTGTATCTATCGACAAAATATTTAAATGGTTTCAAGGCTTTTTCATTAGGTTGCGATCAATCAAACTTTATTTCAGACTCAGTCAAAGTGGTCCATATAAAACAAAAATGAAAAAGCACACATAAACGCAAAGAGCACAATGTAATAAAAGTCTCAGGGCTATTCAACTTCATTTTCCCAGATGGCCAAGGCCTCTGCCGGAGCTGCACACACCACTGTAACAGCATTTTGGGTCGCACAAAACATCCCCAACTTTGTATCAATAAATGGAGTTAATACAATAATTTACTGATAGATTAGATATTTGTGAAAAAAAATAGCATACAAAATGCTGCACCAACTTTGATTTGCAAAATGGCCCATCCAGTACAGAACCAGAATTCAGTCTGAACCATCAAGGACTAAACCAAGACCAAGCCAGGTCTAAATTAGAAGTAACCCAGATGTAAACCAACAAGATTTCCTTTTTAATATTTGGAAAATGGGTTTTGGGCCGGATTAAAATGCTTGGAGGGCCTGATTTGGCCCCCTGCATAATAGGCAGTTTCACCAGTGCCTCCAGAGGTGTACTTGACTATTATAATTTACAATCAGTGACGTCCTTAGAAATAGAATTGTTTTGTGTTTATTTATAAGATAAGAGTTTTTACCAGTGACCCTGATCCAGCTGAGATCTGCTCCTGAACCCAGTACTGCACATGTGGGGACTGAACCCTGCTCAGTATTGGACCTGTCCCCACCAGTCTTACATAAGTTATCTTTGAAACTAGAGCAGCCTCGGCGGGCCCCCTCCCACTCGGTACATACTCAGAGACTATTCCATTCTAATACCAGTGGGGGAGATTGTTTGGACAGATGAAATATATTTGATGTTCATGAAGGGTTTTTTGTTGTTGTTTTTAAAGTGCACTGTCATCATTTACTTTGACACTTGGAGAATAGCGAGTGTTTCGGGTCTTTGGGCGAATGACGGTCAGAAGGGCATCTGATTGGGGGCCCCTCCAGCTTGGGGGGGCTCAAGGCAAAATGGGCTTGTTGCCTAATGGTATGTCCGCCACTGTTTAAAGTACCACCTTTGTGTCCACATCATCTAAGCGGTCACCCGAATATTTGACCTTATCCACAACAAATTGGTCACTTTCAAATCGATTAATCTTGAAATAAGAAAAAAGATGACAAGTGTCTTAAAACACGCAAATGGTCCATCAAGTTATAATTCGTAATTAGTAAAAACAAACAAATTAGATTGATTGATTGATTGATTGATTTTCATCCAAATAGTTGGTGTAAGGGCAACACAAATATGAATAACAAATGAATGACTTGCTATGAAGCATTTTGGAAAATGTTAGATATGAAATGAGCTTATATAACATAAAATGGTTGAAAACATCTGGTCATCTGCGACGAGCCCCGCCTTCGGCCCAAAGTCACTGGGATAGGCTCTAGTCACCCGCGACCCTAAACGGGAACAAGCGCTAGAAAATGAATGAATGAATAAAATGTCTGTATCTCCATAAATCTCCTGGTAACATCTGTGTTTGTTTACGTCGACGCCCAAACAAAGACCAAAGGGGGAACACCGTGGTGACAGATGACGTTTCCTCATCATTAGCATAGCACCGGTGCTACATTCAAAAACACATGGCACATGCTAACCCGATTAACTCTGCCATTAGCCTGACATTAGCCTAGCGCACACCTCCTCCTCCGCTGCAGCATCTGGCTCCATCACCCACACAATACATAAACAGTTCATTTTCTGAACCTCGCAAATGTACTTCTCTTTGTGTTTGTGAAAAGTTTGTAATTAATTGGACAGCATGGACACATGGGAGAAATGGAATAGAAGGCAAAGATGGCAGAGAATCGTACTTAGAGAAATAATGAGCCAAAACACAGGATATAAATAAACATTAGCTCAACCCAGTCAACACAAAACGGCTTATTTCTGCATGTGTTGGACGTATGCAGCAGGAGATATTTCCTTGGAAATAAACTTCTTTACAGTGTTTTTAATGAATCATATGGGCAACTTGATATGTAGTTTTTCCCTTTTGCCTGGATTGTTCTATAGTGTGGCTTTTAACTTTCTTAAAATTAGTTTTATTTCACAATAACTGGAAAAACATGCATTCCTACTGTGCCTCTCCACAGATCTGACCTGTAACGTGGCCTGTTGGCGTCACCTCCTTGTCTCTATAGATACATTTAATACCATACTGTGCAACATTCTCGGCAAAGCAGTAATAGCTCCATGGAGACAAGCAGGTGACAGACTCTTCAGCAGAAAAATTGCATCGTGCGTCTTTAACATTTGTGACCATGTTGTTTAGGCACTATATGTGGCTTATTAAATGTATACAATTGCAAAATCGTGATAACATTTTTTCAAGAGCTATTTTTTATCGAATTGTGAGCCCTATTTTGTATTTCTTGTTCATGTCGACACCATAAATCTGCTTCTCATACTGACTTAGTTTCCTTTTCCCCATTTGTCATCATTTCCCCCTTTTTTCCTTGTTTTGTTGAGTTTTTTTCTCCCCACACACCCGTATTTCAAAACCTCATTTTATCATCTTTGAACCGTCTAATTTGGAGAAAACGCTTTGTCTTGAATTCATCTCTGCTTCACCCACCCAGTGTTTGTCCTGCTTCATAAAGGCGACCAACCAAAGAACCAGACCCAACGCCCGGAGCAGTTATGTTAATATAATCAGTGGACAAAGAAGTCATTTTGTCCTATCATTCTTGTTTTGGTATTGTCCGATGACAAATTACATTGTACACAAAGGACCCCACCTGGGCATTTTAACTCATAATGGGCATCTTTTAGCATAATTTTGCCGTCTAAAAAGAAAGGGAAAGCATTTGCCGTGATATTAAAAAGAGAAGCTAGCTACACATGCTACCACAGTATTAGCATAGATAAGACATAAAGGAGTTAATATGTCCCAAAATGAGGTCCGTCTACACCAGATTCTAATCTAAAGATGGCAGCGCTGCAGGTCTATTAACTTGCAGAATGGGGAAAGCATCATAAACTAGACATTGGCCTCCATATGAACATTATGGCTATTGACGTCTCACTTTAGAGCCACCACAGTTACTAGCATGATATCACTTTTCTTCTACAAACACTACAATTAATGAATGTTGTTGTTTTTTCAATCGTACTACATTGCTTATTACTTTCAACTATTTGCCAATTTCCTCGCAAACTACAAATGTACAATTCTTCAGCCGTCGTCCCTCCATTTGCTTTGAGACAACTTCCATCATGCTTTTATTTCACAAGTGGATGATGTTTACGTATGCGTGCACTTTCCTGAGTTTGTAGTTGAGCGTGTGTTTACGTTCCCCTGCACTGGTGTACGGTCCGAGATGACTGAAACATCCATGTTGATTCAAACGTCCTCCTCGGATGTGAGAAGGGAGACGCGAGGCCCGAAATTGCCCTTAATTGAAAATGCATGCTGCTCTTTTTCCGTGTGCTGTGTCGAAATTCATTGTCTTAACTTCTGGTGTCGAGGTGGTTTAGTAGTGACACAATTGGGCAAATGCTTAAGAATATTCAGCTGATCTTCATGTTCAGATGGTGTAATAGTTTCATCTATATCAGACGATAAGTCAAAGATGATGTATTCCCTTCAATAGATGACATAATAAAACGTATTGCTTTGCCTGAATGTTCCACACTATGGCATTAAACAATAGCATCTGAAGACGAGCAGGTGACTGACGGTCCACCAGAAAAGCTACACAGTGCATCTTTAATGGTTTTATTTGTTAAACACCATGATTTTTCTGAATTGAACATATTTGTTATTGTTTTACTGGGACAATAATCTATAACTTCTGCTGACAGCGTCACCTAAACCAGAGTCCTCCTGTTTACAAGCTTTTAATCCACTTTAACGTTTTCAAGCATTTCACTTTTGTTTCTCATTTTGAATTGGAATTTCCCAAATCCCACGTTTGAGCTTCAAACTTATTTGCACGGCACTTACTTCTGTCACTTGCCCATGTTTTTGTTTTACCGCAAACTACAGCTTTTCATACCTAGTCACCAAAAATGTGACGTTGCGGAGGTTTACTGAAAGAAGAGCGGTTTAAGTGTCAGGAATTCTGTGATTAAAACAAAATGAAATAAAGTTTGAGCTCAAGGACACGCATAACCATTGGCTGGTTCGGGCTGTGTTGCATGTTACAGGACACATATTCTGCATGATGTAATTGTATAAGTGTTTGCCTATAAACATGCTTTTTATGTTGACTTCTCATGTTTTAGAGCTAAAAATAATGTATGTATTCTCCTCATTCCGCCCCGCCCACACTGTTTACATGGATCAGCACTCCCGGTCGAGCAGGAAGTGGAAAGTCTCGCCTCTAAAATATGCTATAAAGTCAACTGATTTGAGTAAAATATCCGGTGTTCATGGGACCAACAAGTCGTCAATACACCGACGGCCCGAAAAGGGCTTTTTAGTCGGTGTAGAACTTGTTTCCTCTTCCCGATGTTCACTAATACAAGCGGGAGGATTACGTGGAACGGCAGCGCCCAGGCCAACATCCAGAAGTTTGCCTGAGTCTGACTTTCTCGTCAAGATTTGGTTTTAACACGCCATCTACTGGTAGCAGAGGGAATTGCCATTAGGAAATAAACAAACGCTGGCTTACCCCATCATGCTAATACAAGAAAAGAGTTGTAATGAACAGGATTTGATGATACAAACTATTAGAACGAGTCTGGCAATGATTTATGGACTTACAAACAGCAGAGATGACGACTTCGCGATGAGGGAACAATGTTATTACATGGTTAAACGTTCAAAAAAGTTAATTTTACATGACTTGTCCTTTAAAAGACAGCTTTAAACTACTGTTTTCGTGTCAGTGCATAAAGCATCTATCACAACTAAATCCGATGTATTAAATAACGGCACAGAAAAGTAAAGTAGTTTTGTGTTTACTCCAGGTTAAGCCACGTCTGATAGTGCCATAAACGTACAACCTCTAGGCGTTAAGATTTAAATATGTAATTGAGGTATTATTTAGATTATATTCATTAAGAAAACATTTGTTATATTTCGGTGACATCAGTTGCTTGTTAGCGTGGAAACACAGGCTGCCATGAACCTGACCGAGCTGAAGAGAATTCACCAACACATGGCAGACCCTCCACCAGAAAGATGCATAAAACAGTTATATGATATTGAAAAGGCTAATATTTGATGGTGAATGGGAGGTATAGGGCTGTAGAAAATGTCATTGATAGATTGGCACTAGTCTTATTGCATTTACTGTATATATACTGCTGTGCTGACGTCAACCGGCTTTTCATTTAGTTAAAAGCAGCTCATACATTTCCTCTGACACGCCTCACTCCACAGACCATCCAGATCACTCCTCACTCCACAGACCATCCAGATCACTCCTCACTCCACAGACCATCCAGATCACACCTCACTCCACAGACCATCCAGATCACGCCTCACTCCACAGACCATCCAGATCACTCCTCACTCCACAGACCATCCAGATCACTCCTCACTCCACAGACCATCCAGATCACTCCTCACTCCACAGACCATCCAGATCACTCCTCACTCCACAGACCATCCAGATCACTCCTCACTCCACAGACCATCCAGATCACACCTCACTCCACAGACCATCCAGATCACTCCTCACTCCACAGACCATCCAGATCACTCCTCACTCCACAGACCATCCAGATCACACCTCACTCCACAGACCATCCAGATCACTCCTCACTCCACAGACCATCCAGATCACTCCTCACTCCACAGACCATCCAGATCACTCCTCACTCCACAGACCATCCAGATCACTCCTCACTCCACAGACCATCCAGATCACACCTCACTCCACAGACCATCCAGATCACTCCTCACTCCACAGACCATCCAGATCACTCCTCACTCCACAGACCATCCAGATCACTCCTCACTCCACAGACCATCCAGATCACTCCTCACTCCACAGACCATCCAGATCACTCCTCACTCCACAGACCATCCAGATCACTCCTCACTCCACAGACCATCCAGATCACTCCTCACTCCACAGACCATCCAGATCACTCCTCACTCCACAGACCATCCAGATCACTCCTCACTCCACAGACCATCCAGATCACTCCTCACTCCACAGACCATCCAGATCACTCCTCACTCCACAGACCATCCAGATCACTCCTCACTCCACAGACCATCCAGATCACTCCTCACTCCACAGACCATCCAGATCACTCCTCACTCCACAGACCATCCAGATCACTCCTCACTCCACAGACCATCCAGATCACTCCTCACTCCACAGACCATCCAGATCACACCTCACTCCACAGACCATCCAGATCACTCCTCACTCCACAGACCATCCAGATCACTCCTCACTCCATCCAGATCACTCCTCACTCCACAGACCATCCAGATCACTGCTTCTGACCAGCTTTATATTTAACATTTTAATACAACTAGTGTTATGCATTGTGGCTTTTACTAATGAAAATGTTCTGCTCCTGTCAAGATTTTCTGAGCATATTTTAGAATAAACCAGGGCTAAACAGTGTCAAAACAGGACTTAATCAGGACATGTCCAAGCATGGAATAAAGCTAGACTAAGGAAGGTCTAAACCAGTTCCAAACCAGGACTAAACCAGGACTAAACCAGGACTAAACCAGGACTAAACCAGAACTAAACCAGAACAAAACCAATCCAAAACAAAACTAATCCAAAACTAAACTAAACCAAAACTAAACCAGGACTAAACAAGGACTAAACAAGGACTAAACAAGGACTAAACCCGGACTAAACCAGAACTGAACCAGGACAGAACCCGGGCTAAACCCGGACTAAACCAGAACTAAACCAAACCAAAACTAAACCCGGACTAAACCCGGACTAAACCTAGACTAAACCCGGACTAAACCCGGACTAAACCAGAACTGAACCAGGACAGAACCAGGACTAAACCAGAACTAAACCAAACCAAAACTAAACCCGGACTAAACCCGGACTAAACCAGAACTGAACCAGGACAGAACCCGGACTAAACCCGGACTAAACCAGAACTAAACCAAACCAAGACTAAACCCGGACTAAACCTGGACTAAACCCGGACTAAACCCGGACTAAACCAGAACTGAACCAGGACAGAACCAGAACTAAACCAAACCAAAACTAAACCAAAACTAAACCCGGACTAAACCTGGACTAAACCCGGACTAAACCCGGACTAAACCAGAACTGAACCAGGACAGAACCAGGACTAAACCAGGACTAAACCAAGACTAAACCAGGACTAAACCAGCACTAAAAAACAGCACTAAACCAGAACTAAACCAGGACTAAACCAGAACTAAACCAGGACTAACCCAGAACTACACCAGAACTAAACCAGAACTAACCCAGGACTAACCCAGGACTAACCCAGGACTAACCCAGGACTAACCCAGGACTAAACCAGGACTAAACCAGGACTAACCCAGGACTAACCCAGGACTACACCAGAACTAAACCAGAACTAACCCAGAACTAACCCAGGACTAACCCAGGACTAACCCAGGACTAAACCAGGACTAAACCAGAACTAACCCAGGACTAACCCAGGACTAACCCAGGACTACACCAGAACTAAACCAGAACTAACCCAGGACTAACCCAGGACTAACCCAGGACTAACCCAGGACTAAACCAGGACTAAACCAGAACTAACCCAGGACTAACCCAGGACTAACCCAGGACTAACCCAGGACTACACCAGAACTAAACCAGAACTAACCCAGGACTAACCCAGGACTAACCCAGGACTAACCCAGGACTAAACCAGGACTAAACCAAGACTAAACCAAGACTAAACCAAGACTAAACCAAGACTAAACCAGGACTAAACCAGAACTAAACCAGCACTAAACCAGCACTAAACCAGGACTAAACCACATAAATATACATTTCTGTTGCATATTAACCTCGCTGAAGCACATTCCTTTAGAACACAGCGCTCCACATGTTTACATTATTGTATACATTAAATGCGTTGTCCATCTACACCCTGATGGCTAAAATATCTGTGATGAAAACTCCCCCTAAAACATGCTCAGTTCTCTTGGATCCCATTTTCAGTGTGTGATGTGGAAAATGTAGTGTCTCATTTATTTATGTGTTGCCATGGCACCTGGGACCCTCTGCACTTTTTCTTTCCGCTTTTTCAAACGTGATGTGTGCTTTTTTTCATTCAATATTTTGGCAGCGGCTTCAGACATTTGGTTTGGCTTCGATCAGAATAAACAAATGAGGACGATATATTTCACTATCAAAACCTGAAAATGAACGTTTGCCATTTAGTTTGATGAGAACAATCGTGTCAAAAGTTTGCATCTACAAAACAACAACCGTTAAAGGTGCGTTATATGTCACTTTTATTGTGAAGGGCCCGCTTGGAGAGGTCATTGCTTGCTTTGTAATGTTCCACAGTATAACATTACACTTTTCGTAACGTTTTGGGGGTTATTTACGCACTAAAACCACATATAAATGAAAAAGTGTAAGAGCACACTGTGGAATATTCCAGACGATGCATTAAGATCTCATGGAGTCGAGCACATTAGTTAGCAAAAAGTTTCATGTTTCAACTTCAATGCGCTCTTGTCTAATGTGTTTTGTGTGTGTGTTTGTTTGTGTTTTGTAGATGGCACCGAGAGCCAATGAAACTCTGCCTTCACACCACTACGAGGAGATAGGCCGGCAGTTTATGGCCCCGCCCAGGTAAGACCCGAGTGTCAATCACCACTATCTTTATACTTCATACTCTGATTAAGATCCTTCGTTTATTCTCGTGACAGCAGCAAGTCTTTATCATGATATAAAAGAGAACATTTGCCATAAATGATGTAAAATTGAAGACTAAAAAGATAAGATATTCCTTTATTGTCCACACATGGGGAAATTTCATTGTTGCAGCGCAGTAGATACAGAGGAAAAGGACAGATAACTTATAGGAAGTTTAAAAAAACACTCTTAATAGAAGAACTCTTAGAAACAAAACTCTTATAAACAAAAACTCCTATAGACAAAACCTCTCATTTCTTAATAAGGAATGGAGGGGAAAAATAAAGATAAAATAAAATAAAAACAGCTAGCGTAAGACAAGATGATACTAATAATAATGGTAAAATTAAGAAATGTCAAATAAAAACGTGCTGTGGTATATATTTGTTTATTGACGTTGATGTGAGTAATGATTCCACTCCCTTGGTCTTATTCTCTGTCATTATTAGAGTTGTCTCCACAGTGTTCATGTGTCTTATCGTTTCTAATTAGCTGCAATCTCTTACTTTCCTTACTTCACAGCTGTGAGGAAAATCAGCTGCTGTGTATGTGGAATTATGTCACGATATTCCAAATTCCATATTGCCCCAAAAGCGAATGACGACATATCATGAGCAATATAACTGGAATATTGTATTGTTGTTCTTGATTTCCAAATAAATACTGCTTTTATACATAGAATATGAAGTGCTACATTAAAACAACAATGGATGTAAATGTTAGGACGATTTTTTAAATAGCTTTGAATGAATAGAGCAAATACATTTAAAAATACATTTTAAACTATTTCTTTCAAATATGTCAACAAAATGTCGTAAAAATTGTAAATGATAGAACAATATTCTAAATTTACCCAAGACTACAGTTTTGCATTCAAACATTTTGGCGATGATTATTAAAAAACTAAAAGACTAAAGAATGCTCTGCCTGTGGCTTTTCCATGATCCGACCCATAATGCACTTCTAAGATGCAATAGCAACTATTCAAGCAGAAGTGTCTTAAAATGTCAAATGTGAGATTAAACTCACAATTCACCCCTAAAACTCAAACTAAATCACTCTTCTCGCTTCTGCTGTAGGTGCAAAAAATAAATAATGCATAATTGATTAAACTAATCAAAATGTTTCAAAATATTCTGATAGTAAAACTTTATTGCTTTTTCGGCTCCAGCTCGGCTCTCGGCGCAGGGCTCTAATCCTCTCATAATTAAATGTTGAAGTGTGTTTAAACAGCACTGATGTGGGCCCCAGGGAGTAGGACCAGCACATGTGAACCACCCAGGACTACTGAGCCACGGGTTAGCCTGGATTAGGCCTGGTTTGGAACTGGTTTGGACATATTTCAGTCCAGGTTTAGACCTGATTGGTTTAGAGTGAGTTTAGTCCAGGTTCAGTCCTGGTTTTGACCTGGTTTTGACCTGTGTTGGCCCTAGTTTAGTCCTGGGTTGGTCAAGTTCTGTTTAAATCCAACCCAGGATCACGGCACTTGGTTGAGTCCTTGCATTTGATTGAAGTAGTTCTTGGTTTGACCTGATTTAGTCCTGACTTAGACCTCGTTTAGGCCTAGAATGTGTTCAGACCTGAGAGAGTCCCATTGATCAGCATCTTAAAACCATTAAAAAAACATTAATAATAATAATAATAATAATAACTTTTATTTATACAGCGCTTTTCAGTGACCCAAAGACGCTGAACATAATAAAAAAAAGGGGGGGGTATTTACAGACAGGGGGGACAACACGTACAGAACACATTAATATACAGATAAAATGAACAAGACAGAAGAAGTAGAGAGAAAAAGATGGCACTTGGCCGTATCGCCACGAGTCCAACATGTGTTTCAACTGTCCACAAATGCACACAGCTCCCAGTATAATTGTCCTACAGGCTCCTGTCTTCCCCGTCTTCCCTGTCTTCTGTTGGACGTGTGAAACGAAGGAGAAGAAATACAGGGGAAGAGAGAAAGCCAGAGTGATTTCACGGGTTATTGGGCCCAGTGATATGACAAGCACCAAGAAGAACAGACATGAGCGTGGAGAAGATAAAAGAGAAGCTATGGAGGTCAAATTAAGATGCAAGTCTATGGGACACATCCGTTTAATATACACATGGAACAAATCTATAAGGTCAGGACACGTTACCCTGCGCAGCAAGATGAACACTTGCAAAATGTTTGACCCACACGAATAGATCTTCTGCGTTTGAGCTTGATGTGGGACTAAACATTTAAAATAGCAATAACAATGAGCAGTGATTTAATCCTCTCTGTTCTTGGTCAATATTTAGTCATTTTTGTGTAAACTACGTCAACTGGCAGCGTTTCCTTCTCCAGACAGTTTCCATAATGTTTTTTCCAAATGTGCCTACCATTTTATAGCTCTCTACAATGAAAGTTGAATTACATCCTATGAAAATTTTCAATATTTAGTCATTTTTGTGTAAACTACGTCAACTAGCAGCTTTTTCAGCAGTTTTTGTTTCGACAGTTTCCACAATGTTTTTCCA
This sequence comes from Eucyclogobius newberryi, assembly GCF_026437365.1. Classification (NCBI taxonomy): domain Eukaryota; kingdom Metazoa; phylum Chordata; class Actinopteri; order Gobiiformes; family Gobiidae; genus Eucyclogobius; species Eucyclogobius newberryi. Next base: position 4,982,602 of record NW_027315723.1, read on the forward strand.
AATGTGCCTAACATTTTATAGCTCTCTACAATGAAAGTTGAATTACATCCTATAAAAATTGTCAATATTTTGTAATCCTCAAACTCCCAACCCTCAGACTGAAATACCCTATTGATAAACCGTTAAAAATCTGCACACAAAAGGTTGAAATTTTGCTCTTTACTTCCAGAAATACCCCACTGGTTTCAAAGCGGGACTCTGTGGCTCTTTGAACTATTTTGGTATTAGACCCAGAGGAGAGTGTTTGAAATGCATATGGAGCAGTTAACACAGGGACACTCTTCTGCCACAAGAGACACCGCTATTTCAGAACTGTTTGTCTTTTGGAGTATTTTCTATAGCTGATGAATCATTGTTTCCCCGTTGTTTCCCAGACTCCCGTAGAAAACAGACGGAGGGTTAGACTGAGTAATGGAATAATAATAACACTTCAAATCAAAGGTGAACCATGTAACTTTTCTGATGTTATTGCTTATTCCAAATGGCATTAAACCTGGCAGATAAGCAGGTGACTCCATGAGGTTTAAGTTACAGGTCAGGTCTGTGCAGAGGGGACCTGCCCACAGTGATGTTTTTCGATATTCCTTGTACCTGTAATTGCATAAAAGCAATGTGATTAAGTTTAATGCCATAATTTCGAACATTTTAGGCAAAGAAATAACATCTCCATAGAGACAAAGCAGGTGGCGGACCCTCCCATGAAAAGTTACATAATGATAACAGATATTGACAGTGATAAAGTTAGACTAATTTCACTAAAAACGCAACAAAAGATTCCAAAAGTGAAAGTGTAGCAAATTTGATGGATTTATAACTTTACTTATTGACTGTAAATCATGACATCACAGCAGAACTGTTACCCAGCAACAATGTTTTACATAGGGTCAAAACTCCTTTGACAATTAAAAATACAATGAGAGCACCTTCGTTTTGTTGAATTGTCAATTGTGCCAAATTTTTGAGTCTCTAGTGTGATGTTAATACAAAACAGTGGTGTGTCCTAGCACAATTCTGCAGACGAGTCAGATCTATGTTTCACTGTCGGCAGGTGAATATGGACCAGTGGATTCACTCTGTCACTGCATCCAACAGATCAGTTTGTGGAGGTAGAACAACTTTCTCCAGCTGAACTCAGACAAGACTGAAATCATTGTCTTTGACCGACAGAAACAAAGAGAAAGTGTTAGCGTCACCTCCAGAGTCTCGCTCTAAAATGTGTAAACAAAGTGAGAAATGTAGGAGTAATAATGGACTCCGACTCAACAGCTTTGACAATTCAATAACATCAGCAGCTTTTTTTCATCTGAAAAATATTGCCAAAAGAATAGTGTCTAAACCAGGAGAGACTTATCCATGTGTTTGTCTCCAGTAGATTAGACTGTAACGGCCTGTTCACAGGTCTCTCCAAACGAGCTGTAAAACAGCTGCAGTACATCCAGAACGCTGCTGCTCGGGTCCTGACCAGAACCAGGAAGTGACACTGGTGTAGCTGTGACACTGGTGTAGCTGTGACACTGGTGTAGCTGTGACACTGGTGTAGCTGTGACACTGGTGTAGCTGTGGCGCTGGTGTAGCTGTGACACTGGTGTAGCTGTGACACTGGTGTAGCTGTGGCGCTGGTGTAGCTGTGGCGCTGGTGTAGCCGTGGCGCTGGTGTATCCGTGGCGCCGGTGTAGCCGTGGCGCCGGTGTGTAGCCGTGGCGCTGGTGTAGCAGTGACGCTGGTGTAGCCGTGGCGCTGGTGTAGCCGTGGCGCTGGTGTAGCCGTGGCGCTGGTGTAGCCGTGGCGCGTGTGTAGCCGTGACGCTGGTGTGTAGCCGTGCCGCCGGTGTAGCCTTGGCGCCGGTGTAGCCGTGGCGCCGGTGTAGCCGTGGCGCCGGTGTGTAGCCGTGGCGCTGGTGTAGCAGTGACGCTGGTGTAGCCGTGGCGCTGGTGTAGCCGTGGCGCTGGTGTAGCCGTGGCGCTGGTGTAGCCGTGGCGCTGGTGTAGTTTTTAAGCTGTTGTAGCAGTGACACTGTTGTAGCCATGACGTTGTTCTAGCCGTGACAATATTGTAGCCGTGATGCTGTTTTTGCTGTGCACTCTATCCTTTTTGCCACTTGCGACTGTCACTTATTTGGTCGAGAATGGACGAGAAACTGAACGATTAAACTATACTTCCAATATTTTTTCATATTTTCTTCACAAACTGCTACTTCATTGGTGTGAATTTATCATTTAAATTCACATCGCATAGAATAAAGTCAAAACTATAAAAGCATAAAAATACACACATTAATGTCAATAATTCTCAAACAAATGGTCACATTCTTTTCAAGTGTCTTATCGTGTAATTTGTGGAAATGGTAAAATATGACAGTATTGAACAGTTATTTGAGATTCTGTGTTTTGTCTCTTTGCTCACCACACACACATGTCCAGAGTAAGTGTTTTGAGTGTATGCTAATCAGAAGCAGGCCCGAGCAGAGCCTCATTTGTAGGAAATGGTTTTCAATAATGTTCCCCCTCAGGGACAGCTGCAAAGTTCAGCTGCAGCTCTGAGAAATGTGCTCTGTTCAACGCTCTGTCTGTCCCTCCTTCTCTCCTATCACTCCCGTTTCTGCTACTCCAGGGTTGAACGATATGGGGAAAATGTATTCACATTTACCCCAACTCACCATATTGATTGATCTGAATTTCCTTCCGTCTTATTGAAAACACAGACAAGTGGACTGAGGTAAGGATAACAGAGGATCATAGAGTTTTATTTTGTGTGGTTGAGACCGATAATTGCACTGCTATCGCCAGAAACCCTTGCAAAGTCTTTGTGTTGAATTGGGTCTTACATTGAACTCATAAACTGGTTCTGACTCTGCTTTCTCCTAAAAAGTCAGTGTAACTCCTCCTCAGGTCCAAGCTTTATTGGATTGACTCATAGATCTGATGATGTGCTTCTTATCAAGATCGATCAAGTTTTTGATCTATCTTTTTTTTATGGCTTTCTGTTTATATCATCTTATCTGTTTATTTGCTATGTGACGAGACACAAATTCCATGAGAATAATATATATATATATTTTTGAAATGTGCACAATTTTGACCTCACAATTTTCGATCAGTTTCCTCATGATGTGTTACAATAATGTGGCAATTTCATCTCCCCAGATCCTGTGACATTAGAATGTGTTTATCAATCTAATGCCCCTCTCTCATAAACCAGTGTTTATTGCTCCATCTCTCCTATTTCCTTTCTCTCCATCCAAAGTGAAAAAAATGAACTACTAGATTCCCGGAATATATTTGCAGAGGGCGCAGGGAGGCACTCAAATTCAATAGAAAAATTGATTCTGATAAATCATTCTGCTCTATACTGAACTGGGACTGAACTGGGACTGAACCAGGACTGAATCAGGACTGAATCAGGACTGAACCAGGACTGAACCAGGACTAAACCAGGACTAAACCAGGACTAAACCAGGACTAAACCAGGACTAAACCAGGACTAAACCAGGACTAAACCAGGACTAAACCAGGACTAAACCAGGACTAAACCAGGACTAAACCAGGACTAATCCAGGACTAAACCTTTGCCGGGAGTAAGGTATTACCATGGTACTGGAGATTTATGACATCTCTGAAGGAGCAGAGACTTCACGCTTTGAGCGTTGGGAAAAACCTTTTCCATCAAATGACTGCTTTTGGATTAAAATGAACTCACAAGGATCCTTTTCTCTGATCAGCTGACCCCAGGGGTCAGTCAGCGAGAGAGGAGAGAAGACCAACTCTATTCCATCGGAGAGGTCCACCAGATAGGATCTCGGGAGATGAGGGCTAATCTCAGGTCTAGCAATGCTAAGCTAACCTACGGAACATAGACATTCCAGAGACACGCCCGCGGAAGCTAACTTTTCTCTCCCATAAATAAGAATTCTGTGCCCGTTTTTTTAGACATGGTTTAAACTGCATCATGCAAACTCAAGAAAAGGACTTGAAAAACTTGAATCCAGGACAGTCTCTTCTGATCAGCATCATTGATAAATCACTGCAGCGCCCTTTTTCATCTGAGGAACGCCTCAGAGCCAAGGGAACCGCAGATATCTGAACCTGATCCGGTGCTTCTCCAGAGTGGCCGCGCCCTGCCCAGTGTGTGGACAGAGCTGTGACCCAGCTTGACCCCTGAGTGAACCCTGGAGGCCACTCGGACACACACAGGCCCCGTCTCCTCGGGATCACAGCTCCTGCTTCTGGTCGCATGAAAAACACATGCATTTCACATCTGGCTGATAAGATCCTATAGAATCAACATTAACTCACACACAACTAGCCTGATCAAGTACAATCATGTCTATTGACTCATTTGCATATTCCATATTCATATTTATCCGTCTTAATTATTTGGTCAATAAATCTTCATAAACCACAGTTTGTTAAGTGTTCATTCAATTCCTGAAAAGGGGTCAATATCACAGTTATGTTCTCACAAACCTTGCGATTAATGAGAACATTTTATTTGAATTAATTCATTTAGATATTTGATGATATAATTGTTAAATGCCTAATACAGTATGGTGCCCCACATAACTCTAATAAACATGCACACATACACATGCAATGTGTTTGAATTTGTCATCCAATTCTTTAATCAATATCAACTTTGAATGCCAGCCTCTTTCATACGTGGGTGGACATGAATAACATGACAGTACTTGTACTAGTAAGAATCCCCTACCAGAATCCCCATAACCAGGACTGAACCAGAGACTGAACCAGAGACTGAACCAGAGACTGAACCAGGACTGAACCAGGACTGAACCAGAGACTGAACCAGGACTGAACCAGGTCTGAACCAGGTCTGAACCAGGACTGAACCAGAGACTGAACCAGGACTGAACCAGGACTGAACCAGAGACTGAACCAGAGACTGAACCAGGTCTGAACCAGGACTGAACCAGGACTGAACCAGGTCTGAACCAGGTCTGAACCAGGACTGAACCAGGACTGAACCAGGACTGAACCAGGTCTGAACCAGGTCTGAACCAGGTCTGAACCAGGACTGAACCAGGACTGAACCAGGACTGAACCAGGTCTGAACCAGGTCTGAACCAGGACTGAACCAGGACTGAACCAGGACTGAACCAGGACTGAACCAGAGATTGAACCAGGACTGAACCAGGACTGAACCAGGACTGAACCAGAGACTGAACCAGGTCTGAAACAGGTCTGAAACAGGTCTGAACCAGGTCTGAACCAGGACTGAACCAGGTCTGAACCAGGTCTGAACCAGGACTGAACCAGGACTGAACCAGGACTGAACCAGGACTGAACCAGGTCTGAACCAGGTCTGAACCAGGTCTGAACCAGGACTGAACCAGGACTGAACCAGGACTGAACCAGGACTGAACCAGAGACTGAACCAGAGACTGAACCAGAGACTGAACCAGAGACTGAACCAGGTCTGAACCAGGTCTGAACCAGAGACTGAACCAGGACTGAACCAGGACTGAACCAGGACTGAACCAGAGATTGAACCAGGACTGAACCAGGACTGAACCAGAGATTGAACCAGGACTGAACCAGGACTGAAACCTGTTTAGGCGATGGAATGAATGGGACTGTTCCAGGATTGAAGCAGGACTAATCTAAGACTAAACAACAACTACTACTGACCCCAGAAGGAGGAGCTGGCTGTTAATCTCAGCAAATAGAGATCCTAATAATAAACATTAACATAAACTACAATTAAAGAAAATGAACACATTGAATCTCACCCGTGTCCTGCTTTTGTCTTGGTGTTAGTCGTGATTTCAGTCTCGTGTTTGTGATGCAGATTTAGAGGAGCATATGGAGACAGCAGGCAGGTCTTTCACACTGACAAAGATCTCACTCTGTTCTAACGCCAAACGTTTAGGATCGAGTCCTGCAAATGAACCAGCGGGTTTGTGTTTCATCTACAGTAAGATGAGATAAGATAAGCCACACATGATGAGATCTATCTACAGTAAGATGAGATAATTTGTCCACACATGGGGACATTTCGGTGTTGCAACACAAGTAGATACAGAAGAAAGGAACAGATAACTCTTAATTGGAAAAAAACCTCTTATAAACAAAACTCCTATGTACAGAACCTCTCATATTCTTAATAGGGAATAGAGAGAAGGAAAAAAAATAGAAAAAAAGATTAAAAAAACAAGCTAAAACAGGACAAAATGATACTAATCATAGTGGTAAAATAAACACTCTAATTTACAGCACTTCTCTGCACATGAATATGACATTATTGCACATGAGTGTGACAGTTATGCACACAAATGTACTTTGGACTAGAGTCAAATTATGATTGCACAAGTCAACTTTTTGGGTGGAAGGTCCAGCATCTATCATATGTTCCACAATATGATTAAACGTCTTTCTATCTCCATGGAGACAAGCAGGATACACTACTTATCAGAAGAATGTCCTTATTTCATCTAAAATATGTTGGGGTTAAATTAAAAGTCCAGTTTGAGTGGGTTCTGTTTTGTCTTGTCTTGCTTTAGTCATCTTTGGGTAAAAGGGTCAAATTTTACAGTGTTAAATAAAACAGACCAATTGATCAAAAATGACACCCTGAAATCCCACAATCTATGACACGTTAGATCAAACAAATGCTTTTAATTTGAAAATCTGAGCATTTTTACACAGCTAAAAATCTGCTAAAACGTGCAATTGACGAATATATATTTTTTCCAAATCAACACTTTGTAAATTGGCAGATAAAGGCTTTTTTTTTTTATTTATTTTTTATATATAAGAACTTTGCAGAATGAATTGCCCTTGGCGCTACTGCTTCTTCTTGGACAATAGTAAATGATGGATGTTTGTCAGCTTTTGTGCGGGCACCCAGGAGGCCCAAAACACCTGCCTCTTGCCTTTATGAACGGCACAATGTAAATTTATAATAACATTTGTGAATAATTACTTTGTGACACATCAGTTTATTTGGGTTTCAATGGGATTTGAGACGGTCCATGTGTTTGAATTGGAAACGCTGGTCAAAGAATCCAAAAAATACATTTGTCAGGAAATGTGTGGTAATGATGAACACATTTGAGCTATTTCTACTGCCAGTAAATGTAGCAGCAAATATTTCCACTTTGCCCAACTATAAACTTTAATTTTACACTTGTTGAATAAGATAATTATAGGAAACGGGACTTATTGTCATCTGGGAGCTATTAGGTTGTCCAGAGTAGATTAGCAAAAATACACAAATGTCAGTTGATGCAATTGGTCGATTTTGTCATGTTTTTAATGGGCTTAACTTCACAAACGGAGGCGGGGGAAAAGAGTATAGAATTGTGCTGCAGCTAGCGCCAAATGCTATTCCCACTTTATATTATAAGTTTTACCCTCAATGCAGCTTATGAATCCAGTACAATTCAAGACATGTCATTTGTTTTACAGGTAGTTAAATAATGTTTACTTGTCTATAAAAATCATTCGTATGTATTTTTAACACTATTATTTTTATTTGGTAGTATATTTAATGGTAAAACATATCATAATAATTAGATGAGACAGTGGGAATGAGCTGCTTTATAAACCCTCCGCTCAAGATTTTAAAATGTTCAGTGTTTTGCCTTGAAAGCAAATGTATCCGTGGCTTTCAGTCATGTGACCTTATTGTCACCACAATGTTGAAGACGTCACACATGCTGTGGTCATGGAAAAACAGCATCACATTGAAAATGAAAAAGTTTGATACTTCAAGAAGACACAAGTTATGGGCTTTGATCCTTATCAACAGCAACAAATTAACAAACTTTTGTGGACATTAAACCTTCATCGTTCACAAGCCCTCTGCACCGCACAATAATATGTAAACTAGCATTAGCCAGCTGCTAACTATCTTGTCCCTCCTGACCACAGTCACATCTCTGCACAAACTGGTTCTTTGGAGATGTTGCAGAAGAGGAATCCTTTGTTTTGAGAGAATGTCACGTCATTTTGGACCCATGAATACATATAAACTATAACTTTAACAATATTACGACTAGTTTCTTCTTTTATAGAATATGAAGTTTTATGCAAAAAAAAACCTCAAATACTGATATGGTCAAAAGAGTTGCAGGGCGCCTCTGGTTCACATTTATATTTGTTGCTGGAGTCTTTTGGCTGGCTCCTGTCTGTCTCACTTTCAGTCCAAGTGCCAAAGGCTACACTCCAGCGTTCACACAGAGGAGTCCAGCGGCAGGATTTGGAGAGGTTTCTGCCCCAGGGCGAGTACAGCGGCTGCCCCAGCTCCCGCCTCGTCTCCATGGGTCATTAGGACAAGCGCAGCCCCTTTCAGAATCCGCCATATGGTCAACATTAACTCCATTACCAATTCAAAGCTCTCAGGTCAGAGCAGCGTGACGACCTCCCTCCTCCGGGAGAAGTAGAAGTGGTAGTGGTAGTAGTTGTAGTATTTGTAGTAGTTGTAGTAGATCTAGTTGTAGTTGTAATAGTGGCAGTAAAACATTTGCAGCTGTTGAGTCATTGAAGTAGTTGTTACAGTAGCTGACAAAGTAAAAATATGTGGTAGTAGTTCTAGTTGTAGTTTATTAGAATAGCACTTGTTCTAGGTCTAGTAGTAGTAGTGGTAGTAGTGGTAGTAGTAGTGGTGGTGGTGGTGGTAGTAGTGGTGGTGGTGGTAGTAGTGGTAGTAGTGGTAGTACTCGTAGATAGGAACATATACTGTATGACACGGCATGATGACATCGTTTTTCTTCGGTCTTATATATTACATAACTCCTAATATATAATTTACACTGAATTTATCTTACAAAAGACAAAATAATGAACAGATTGTGGTATTTCCAACGACGAGACCACAAAAACGGGAAAAACGCAAATGTCTGAATCATTTATTTCTTCTTCAAAACATAAATATTTTGTCAGTTGTAGTCTTAACCAAAAAGTGACATCTTGTAGAAAAGGTACTTTGAGAAGGAAACATTTTGTCAAAGCGTTACTCAAGTAAACCTATGTGAATGTAACTGATTACTACCTCTGGTGACACACCCCCCCCCCCCCCCCCCCTCCCCCCTCCTCAGGGTTATGCAATCACAGCCCTCCGTGACCCCGTTCCAGAAGATGATTGGATTAGGGGCACATTTGGCTGGATGGCGGCGCTGCTCCGAGCTGATAATTGGTTGATTTATGTGTGGCCGTGGGGCAGCCATTTTGGGAAGGGCAGAGGAAACAGACTGGTCATCCGAGGTGGCTGTCACAAAGGAACAGCAGGGCCAGAACAACAATGCATCTGCGGTAATGGAGTTAGAGGAAAAAGGGAGATACAGGTGCGATCTGGCAACCTCACAGGGTTTTTAGGATGACTTGAATACATGACACGGAAACACAAATTGTCAGTGTAAATTAGCTTTGATTTGATCTCATTAGTCGGTACGGTGTGGTATTTAGGCTAAATAAGCGACACCTCTGATGATATATCGATTTGTAAATACATATATAACAAAAAGCATATGAAGCTAAATGGAAAATTAAAGTAAATGTGTCTATTCGACTCTTACTCTTATTTACAATTCATTTCTTTCCAGAATATGTACCTTGTGTGAACGTATAAGATGATCGTAACATTTACACTCCAAAGTTAAATAGATCTTGTTTTGATAAACTTTAAAGAACCGTTTTGGGGAAATGTATCCACAAAAGGGCAAAACGCCAAGATTTACTGCCCGAAATCAGTTTCTGTGATTCTTGGACATATTTACATAACTGCCTCAACTTCTTGTATTTCAATTTGGGCTTTTCAACATGACTCCACGGTCAGAATAGTGACTAAACAGTGTAACCCAGCTTTTCATCTAGTACTTCAAACTAACCACAAGACAATGACTTCTTGGTTGTGCAAAGAATTTCAACTAAATTTAAGAAGTTAAAATATTTATCAATCCATCTTCTTCTCTCACACCATCTAACTTCTCTCTCTCTCTCTTTTAATACATCTTCTCTTTTGTCTTTTAAAATACTAGTCTATACAGTCTTCCTGAAGATGTGAGACAGGTTTTACTCTAACAATGTTCAAATCTAAGCTAAAAACAGTTTTGTTTAGCTGTGCATGTGACTGAAAGGATTTTTCTTTGCACTCTTCTCTTTTATGTTTGTGATTTCATTAGTTTAGACAATTGATTTAAAAAGGAATTGGACTCCGAAAACACATTACCCTTTGTGGCTGTGTGGCGGTGTTTTTTATTTTTATTTTTTATTTAGTTAATTTTATTGTATTTCTGTAATTTCTTTGTGATTTTAATGCATTTTTTCCTGTTGTTGTGAAGCACTTTGAATTGCCTTGTGTATGAAATGTGCTCTATAAATAATCTAACCCTAACCCTAAACATTTGCAACCAGGACTTAAACCAGGACTAACCAAGATACCTACTAAACCAGGACTAAGCCTTCTTTCAGTCATTTGGTCTTCCTCAGGCGTCATGTTTGAACCTCTCCTTCTCTCCGCTCTGTAATGTACATGTATATCTTGATTTTGGACTGTAGGCCGTTTCCATTGGTTTGCTTTGGAGCGGATCGGTACGGTTGAAAAGTGTCTCCACAGCCTTAAGTGAACCATATCGGACTCACTGAACAAACACTGCTCTTGTTTTTGCTCCCGATTGACCAGTTTCTTTCAAAAATGGATCAAAAATCGAAGTTGGTTGGCAAACACTTCTGTTTTGTGTGGCATATGAAGATGGTTTGGACATGGTTTAGTTCTGGTTTGGCCCTGGTCTAGTCCTGGCTGAGACTTGATTTGGTCTATCATTATAGTTTAGACCTTTTTAGGCCTGTTTTTTGCCTTTGCTTTACTACTCTCTCTTTCCTTCATTTCCCCATAAAATTATCTCCAAAACCAATTCCTATTTTATCGCTTTATCGCATCACTTTAGCTGCTTAATATTGTTATGAATCATTGAATCATTTTCAAGGTCGAGAATTTTCCGCTGAGCTCTAAACATTTATTAAAAGCCAGTTTGTCTCTTCTCCCTCCTGCAGTCTCCAGATGTCAGTAACTCCATCTGAACCACCCAACCCACTTTGTCTCCCTGTAACACATTTATTCTAGCACGTCGCAACAGACTAACATAGTCGTTTTTATGACTTTTTATGCCTTCTAGCGCGTTGGACCCTCTGAAACCTTTGCTCTGATTGGTTTAAAAGGTGAAGCGGCCATCTTATTGGGGTTTATAGTCATTTCCCAAGGGCGATGCTGGCCTTTTTCATATGTTTTGGGCCCCATAGTGAAAAGCTCACCTAAACAATGGGAAATGAAATGGACAAAGGTGGAATCGAGAGGGCTTAGGTTAGCTCTGTCATTATAGTTGCTGCTGCGACTACTACAACCTTTTTTGGCTCAAGATCTACTTTTTGGGTCAGACCTGTAGATCTACCTGTAGATTTTTATATTATGGGTGCAAGGACCGGGGTTTATTAGGGTAATAAATATTGATCACAGATGACATCAGACATGACACGGACAGCTGTGTCCTGCAGAAGTTCTCTGACGACTCTGCCATCATCGGACTCATCACGGACGACGATGACGCGGAGTACAGAGGACTGGAGCAGGACTTTGTGGACTGGTGTCAGCGGAACCACCTCCTCATCAACGCGGGGAAGACCAAGGAGATGGTGGTGGACTTCCGCAGACGCCACCCCACTGCCCCCTCACCAGTGAGAGAGTGGACTCATACAAGTACCTGGGTGTTCATCTGAACCACAAACTGGACTGGACTCATAACACAGACGCACTGTACAGGAAGAGCCAGAGTCGGCTCTACCTCCTAAGGAGACTCAGGTCTTTTGGAGTGACAGGGCCACTCCTGAAGACCTTCTACGACTCTGTGGTGGCATCAGCTCCTGTACGGTGTGGCCTGCTGGAGCAGCAGCATCACAGAGAGGGAGAGGAAGAGGCTGGACAGAGTCATCAAGAAGTCCAGCTCCGTCCTGGGCTGTGCTCTGGACTCGGTGCAGGAGGTGGGGGACAGAAGGGTCCTGGCTAGATTCACATCTATGCTGGACCATGAGTGTCACCCCCTGCAGGACACTCTGTCCGCTCTGGAGAGCAGCTTCAGTGAGAGACTGATCCACCCTCGATGTGCGAAGGAAAGGTTCCGTAGGTCTTTCCTTCCTGCTGCTGTCAGACTTTATAACAAAAACTGTTACTACTGAACACTCGCAATACTGACCTAACCTAATACTGATGTGCAATTCTGTCATATGTGCAATTGCTGTTGGAATTCATGTGCAATTCATGTGCAATTACTATGAAATTCATGTGCAATCTATGTGCTGTCGTGACACATATTCATGTGCAATTACTGTCGTGATCACATGCAATGGTATTTATTTATTATTTATTTATTTATTTGTCTATGGGAGTTTTTATTTATTTATAGGAGATCTTCTACTGAAAGTGTTTTTCAGACTTCCTATAAGTGATCTGTTCTTCTGTATCTACCTCTGTATCTACCTGCGTTGCACCAATGAAATTTCCCCATGTGGGACAATAAAGGAATATCTTATCTTATCTTATCTTATCATATGTAGATCTACATAAGATAAGCACTAAAGGAATATTGAAATAAAATATATATATCAATCAAATTGGTAAAGGAATATGTGTTAAACAGTAAGCTTGAATTTGGTGTTATTTGGCATAGCTGATATTTCATTTGTTTGAATATGAAATAAAAAAACGTCAGATGTCAGTTGGACGGGTCACTGTATAAGGATGAGCAGGGCTCCGGGATCGCTTTGTTTTGACGCTGGGATCGACCTGTAGATAGCGATCGAAGGGTTGCCCATCCCTTCTTTAAATTGTTTCACAATTGCAGAATTTAGTTATACAGTAAAGGGATTAGCAGTCTTGGTATTGGTAAAACTGTTTGTACCATTCTGCGTTCTAAAGGCTGGTACGGTTCCTTAAATTAGCTCCAATACACGTTCTTGTTTTAAAGAACCCGTCGATTTTATTGGATTATTTGCTTGAAATGAGGATGAGAGGGGGAAGGACATTCGGCAGATTATCAGAGCCAGAATCACACTTGTGGCGTTGCCGCTGGCAGCACATGGAGCACATGGAGCTTGGCTTGTGTGCAATACACTCAGCACGAGTTAGCGTTAGCGTTAGCATTCAGACATCACAAACTACGGCCAATGTAGTAACTCTATGTGAGATTTACTCAATTTACAGAACAGAAATAATCTTTTTATTTTTATTTTTTGGGGGGGGTTAAGTCCACAAATTGACCTTGTAAATCTAAAAGTATTTTCAACTCAACCCAAGGGCACCACTTTCTGAAGCTTTAGTGAAAAAGTAGTTTAAATGTTGTTTATTTGTTGTTGACAGACAATGTTAAAAATGTACCAGTTTTTGTTTCTTTTGTATAAGCCCAGTATTTATAAAGATATGAACGATAAGGTCAAAAAAACTTCCACCTCAAATTCTGCCTTAGACTCATTATATTTAGTTTCCGATTTGTCCTCTTGCGTCTCCTTTCTTTTCTCTCACCTCCTTCCTGCTCCCCCTCTCTCTCCTCTCCCACGCTCTTGCAGGTTCAAGATGACAGCTTCATAAATAAAACAAAACTAGTGCTCTGAAGGCCTCACGGTTCAAACCTAAGAATATAGAAGAACGTCGTGTTTGAGTCAGAAAAAACATTGAATACGCAAATTTAACCGGACAAGTACACAAGTCACTGCCAACTTCAGGCTCCTATCATACATTATAGACAAGAGGGAGGAAAGGATTTGGAAGTATTTTAAGAAAGGGTTGTGTTTCCAAAATAACTGCAAAAATAATAATGAAGAAAAGGATTTAGTGGATCTTATTTAGTGGAAGTCATACCATTACCAGCAAATGTAAATAGTTAGCATTCCTCATTGCAGTTGTAGTACAAATATCTGTTCTTTTAACGTCATTGGTAGAGGAATAGTAATAGTAGTAATAGTAGTAATAGTAGTAATAGTGAAATGAGTCAATGTAATACCTCAGTTGTCCAGGAGTAGGAGAAGTGGTCGTAGGCAGAGTAACAGTAATACATGTAAGTATAGGCAGTGTCTTCTCCCAGAGCTTGAATATAAAAACAGACTGAACTGGACGTGAACCCTTCAGTGCAGTCGTGTTTTGTCCATCTGTTTTAGTGGTTATTCACTCAGAGGTTGACGGCCGGTCCCAGGCACTTCTCCATTTCACAAAGCTCTGACCCTGAGTCAGCACCGGGGGTTTCCACTCGTTAGAAGCACTATTTAACTTTTAGACATTTGAAAATGTAGCTGGAATGGTGTTGTTTCACTCACTCTAACTACATTCCTGGTTGAGTCATGGTTTTGGTCATGGTTTTAGACCTTGGTTTTGGCCTTGGTTGAGTCCTGTTTTAGTCCTATTTTAGTCCTGTGTTAGTCCTTGTTTAGTTATACTGTACTTTTTGTTTTAGTCCATTTGTGAATTCCTGGTTCTTCTTTTAGTCCTGTTTACTTTTAATTTACTCCTAGTTTTGTCCTGGTTTAGCCCTGCTTCAGCTCCTAGTTTAGTCATTTATGTACTCCTTGTTCAGTTCTAATCTACTCTTATTTTAGTCCTGTTTACTCTTAATTTAGTCCTAGTTTTGTCCTGGTTTAGCCCTGCTTCAGCTCTTTGTTTAGTCATTTATTTACTCCTGGTTCAGTTCTAATCTACTCTTATTTTAGTCCTGTTTACTCTTAATTTAGTCCTAGTTTTGTCCTGGTTTAGCCCTGCTTCAGCTCTTTGTTTAGTCATTTATTTACTCCTGGTTCAGTTCTAATCTACTCTTATTTTAGTCCTGTTTACTTTTAATTTGCCCCTAGTTTAGCCCTGGTTCAGTCTCTTGTTTAGTCATGGTTTAGTCCAGGTTAAGCCACTGCTTTAGTCCTGCTTTATCCTCCCGCTTCTTCATTAGCGCTAACATCGTGTGCGTTAAAGACAAGGATTGAGCTGTAGATTGTGGCAAATTCATCATCACTAATGAACACGTCGAGTGGATTTACATGACTTAAATAAACTCTTTCAGAATAACGGATGGAGCCGCGTGTCAGAGAAAATAGAACATGTTTAAAAACTAAATAAAACCCAATAGTGCAGAGTAGAGCTCCAATGATTAATGGAGATTGACTTGAAATTGCATTTTGAATAGTCATCATTGGCAAATTACAAAGATGGGAATGTTTTAGGTTTGTCCTGTGTCTCTGTGGTCTTGTTGCGTGTAAAAGCTGCTCACTCTACACTCTACAAATGCATGAGTTTAGCTTTTCAGAGAGTAGTAGTGCTATGATTTGCAGTATTAGAGTTTGGATATTCTTTAAATGTCATTGTCATTTTAGGGGAAGTGTGTTGTACAGTAGCAATAGCAGCAACAGTAGCAGTAGTGGTAGTAGCTCTTTTAGTAGTAATAATAGTTATAGTAGCAGCAGCAACAGTAGTGGTAGTAGCTCTTTTAGTAGTAATAATAGTTATAGTAGCAGCAGCAACAGTAGCGGTAGTAGCTCTTTTAGTAGTAATAATAGTTATAGTAGCAGCAGCAACAGTAGTGGTAGTAGCTCTTTTAGTAGTAATAATAGTTATAGTAGCAGCAGCAACAGTAGTGGTAGTAGCTCTTTTAGTAGTAATAATAGTTATAGTAGCAGCAGCAACAGTAGTGGTAGTAGCTCTTTTAGTAGTAATAATAGTTATAGTAGCAGCAGCAACAGTAGCGGTAGTAGCTCTTTTAGTAGTAATAATAGTTATAGTAGCAGCAGCAACAGTAGCGGTAGTAGCTCTTTTAGTAGTAATAATAGTTATAGTAACAGTAGCAGTAGCAGTAGCAGTAGCGGTAGTAGCTCTTTTAGCAGTAATACTAGTTATAGTAGCACCAGTAGCAGCAGTGGTAGTAGCTCTTTTAGTAGTAATAATAGTTATAGTAGCAGCAACAGTAGCAGCAGTGGTATTAGCTCTTTTAGCAGTAATAGTAGTTATAGTAGCAGCAGCAACAGCAGTAGCAGTAGCGGTAGTAGCTCTTTTAGTAGTAATAATAGTTATAGTAGCAGCAGTAGCGGTAGTAGCTCTTTTAGCAGTTATAATAGTTATAGTAACAGCAGCAACAGTAGCAGCAGTGGTAGTAGTTCTTTTAATAGTAATAATAGTTATAGTAGCAGTAGTGGCTCTAGAAACAGCACTAGTAGTAATAGTAGTAGCTGCAGTAGTTGATTATGCACATAACACCAGCTGGTGTTCTGTAGCTCACTTGTCATGCTTGTATTTGGTAATTACCCATCTCCACGTGCAGTAGACCTCCATAAACAGCCCTCTGTGAGGCGCGCTCTCCTCCTCCGGTTCAAACCACATCTGCATTTCCGTGTAACTGATGCATATGGAGACGCACCTGTCTAACACCTGGTCTCCATTTCACAGGCGAAACCCACCACTGCACAGCTGCAACTAGTCTGTGCCAAAGCAAGACCCCTGCCCACGCTTTCAGCCGACAAATGTGTCACATTCTGCCTGGCAAAGAGAGAACGGACTAGAACTACTACTGCTGCTACTACTAATATTACTACTAGAGCGATAACTGCGACCTTCACTGCTGCTTTCTACTAGAGCGCCCACTAGTACCACTGCTACTGTGACTACTTGTGATTACTACTGCTACCAATGCTATTAGTACTATTTTACTAAACATTTAACCCATTGAGACAGGGCAGTCGACCATTAAACAGTCTGAACAACATGGGACAAATGTTTTTTAATATTGCGATAATTTTTAAGTCTTTTTACTGATTGAAACCATTCGAATTGTGATTTTAACTACATTGTGATCAATCTTGTTGTGTAGAAAGGAAATGTCTCCACTAGCAGATACAGATGGTAGAGGTCCAGCTGTCTGTAGTTATTTGTGTGTGTGCGTGTGTGCGTGTGTACATGCGTGTGTGCGTGTGTACGTGTGTGTGTGTGTGTGTGTGTGCGTGTGTACATGTGTGTGTGTGTGTGTGTGTGTGTGTGTATGTGCGTGTGTGTGTGTGTGTGTGTGTGTATGTGTGTATGGGGAGTATTCGGGGGGCTCGGGGGGTATGACTGGGGGGGTCTAGTCATTTCCTGGTTCCGCTTCCTAACGGCAGGTGCAGGACGATTTGCTGGCCCCTCCTCCTACTATTATGAACATCTGAATTCTTCACTGTCAGCTCAAAAGTGATTGGCTCTCACTGATCATTATGTGCTCTCCACATTTTTTACCCAAAAAAACCACACATTAAAAAAACCTAAAACATAGTGTGACATTCTTTTTAATCGGGTTAGGGTTATTTTCTTTTACAAGGTGGCAATGGTGCAATGAGGTAAACATCTATTAAAGTGTAGCTGCTTCAAATCTCCCCGAGTGCAAACTGTTGCTGTGCCATTTAGCAATTAAGACTTTAATAAAGGCTGGTTTCTATTCCATTTATCGCTCAAATGCATTTTCAGTGGGAGAGTTAACTACGGTCCCTGTCATGCAGATCTTCTTGTGTGCAATGGGGGACGGGCCAGTTTCCTCTGGTTGATGGGCCAATCCAGAGCATAATGCAAAATAGCATTAAATGAAATATAAAAAGCGGTATTAAGTCAAAAGATAAGAGTGCGTGAAGCAATTTTTCCTGCGCGAGTCTGTTCGGCCTCTGTGCGCGGCCCCGGGACAGCACCTGAAGACGCGCGCCCGTTTCCTTGTCTGCTACACGCCGCGCCAACGCCTTTATATCACAAATACACATTTTAAACCCGTTTACCACATTTTCTCCAGCGTGTTTTGCCGTGACTAAGACTGCACACTTAGAAGAGTCAAATCTACCAATGCAAAACACACTAAATCTACTGTTACACTCACCTGTGCGTCTCCCCCCCCTCCTCCCGTGGTGCATTTTGGGTAAACCCGGAAGAAAAAATCTATTGAAATTATATTTATATTTCGCCCGCCTGTTCAATATATTTCATTTAAAAATCTGTAAACCAAGTATTAAAATAACGGCCTTTGGGGCAGATGTTTCCTAAAAACACATACTAAATGACTAAAATAACCCCCAGACTGAGACTCTAGTTTTGGCCTCTGTTGTCCAATTTACACTTAATAAAAGTTAAAACAAGTTCTGCACAGAGAAAAAAAACTGATTTAAAAGTAGGATTAAAGCTGATGTTGGACTGACTGATCACGATTCTACCCTTTTATCAGCTGTTGGACAAAAAGGAATAGATCCATCCATCCATCCATTAAAAGGAATAGATTAAGGACAAAATCTAGCTCTCACTCTTCACATTTGATATTCACATTCATTGTTTATTTTTTGACCAATTGCAAAAGAAATCTGTTTTGTTGATCTTTTTCAATATGACATTTTTTTCACTTTAGATTCCCGTGTTCTAATAGTTTTTCTTATTTAATTATGAAGTGGATTTGTTGCAGGTTGAAACGTTGTTAATGACCTCTTTCTGCTTCTCCACCTCCACAAATAACCCTCATATCACAGTCTTTGCGCCGCCGCCGACACTACATTTATTTTCACTTCTAATTTCTTCTTTTTTTTATTGCACATTTTGACGTTTTGCAAATGGTCTTGAATGTTTTTTATTGTCATGTCTTAATACGGAGGAGATTAGCAGAACTGGCAGCTCCGTTGTAATTGTCATAAATGAACCAAATGATGGTTTAATCCTCGAGGAGTTTTCAACATTTGACATGTTTTCACACGAGTCTGAAAAAACAGCTTAGCACTAATTCAGACGGCTTTGTTTTGGCGTTTTAATGCGCTCATCAGTTTTACTAGTCTCTTCATTTTGTACCTCATTTTTTTCTTCCTTATTCCTCCGTTTAGGCTGATTTTAAGATTTTTGTTCGGGCAAAAATCTAGGATCAAACCTGGACTAAAGCGGGACTAAACCAGAGCAAAACCAGGGCTGAACCAGGATTAAGCCGATATTTTTCAGCACTAAACCTGGACTGAGAACCGAGATTAACTCTGTATTAAACCAGGTCTAAACACTGACTAAATTAAGACTAAACTGGGACTAATTAAAGCCATGACTAAACTAGGACTTAACTGAGATATGACCAGGACTAAATCAAGAACTAAGACTAGACCGGGGTTAAACCAAACCCGAACTAGGACTGAACCCGTTCTAAACTAAGAACTGACAAAACCACAACAAGGAATAAACCAGGAATAGACCTAGACTAACCCTAAAACCAAGACTAACCCTAAAACCAAGACTAAACCAAGACTAAACCAAGACTAAACCAAGACTAAACCAAGACTAACCCTAAAACCAAGACTAAACCAGGACTACACCTACAACCAGGACTAAACCAGGACTAAACCAAGACTAAACTAGGAGTAAACCAGGACTAAACCAGGACTAAACCAAGACTAAACCATACTTTACCCGAACTGAACTAGGACTAAATTAGCATTGTTGGCCGTGACATAGGATTACGTGTTCCTCTACATCAAATATAAATCAGATTTGAGTGCTGCTGACACGATTCAGTCACAAGTGAGTCAGATGCCATTTCCACTTATTTATGAGCTCATGCTCATTTATATAATGACTGTTAAAAGCTTATGTCAAATAAACCAATCAATGAACTCTAGTCACTGGAATACAAGGGTTTACAGTTGCCATTTGTACATTTTACTGTAGTGGTTCAGGTGGACCTTAGTCCTGATTTAGTCCTTGTTTAGTCCTGTTTTAGTCCTGGTTTACTACTACTTTAGCCAAAGTTTATTCCTGGTTTGCTCCTTGTTTAGTTCTACTGTAGTCCTGGTTTAGTCTTACTTTAGTCATAGTTTATTCTTACTTTAGTCATAGTTTAGTCTTACTTTAGTCATAGTTTAGTCCTGGTTTAGTTCTACTTTAGTCCTACTTTAGTCCTGGTTTGGCACTACTTTAGTCCTAATTTAGTCCTAGTTTAATACTGGTTTAATCCTGGTTGTGTCCTTTACTCATGGTTTACTAGTTTAGTCCTGGATTAGTCTTACTTTAGTCCTAGTTAAGTATTACTTGAGTCATGTTTAGTCCTACTTTAGATCAGGTTTAGTTCTACTTTAGTCCAGGTTTAGTATTGGTTTAGTCCTTGTTTAGTCCTGATTTTGGCCTGGTTTAGTCTTGGTCTTAGTTTAGTCTTAGTTTAGTCTTGTGTTTTCAAATATTAACCCTTCAGATTGTGATTCTGTTGTAACGTTAGCGTCTCGCGTCACAAGAATGTGAGCCGTTGTCAGAGGAGCTTAACCTTCTTGACGACAGCTTGAAAACCAAACCCAGAGGAAATCCCGGTCTTTGGGTGGTCCCTGGTCCTGGTCTAGAGTCCGGCCCTGACCCCGGCCCTGACCCCGGCCCTGACCCCGGACCTGACCCCAGACCTGGACTAAACCTCCCGTCCCTCTCTTGACGTCATCTTCCTGCGGTGTTGTCTCCTTGATTTGAACGAATGAGGACATCGGCCTTGGACGGTTCCGCCGCCGCCGCCTGGTCTCGTCTGAGGAGATGGTTTTTGTTTCCACCGGGACAGAACGGGTCAAACACGACCACATCGCTCTTCATCTGACACCGAGTTTCACACTTTTACTTTATCTTTAATGAAATAGTTAGTAGCACCGATATTTATGTGACTTTGAATTTCCGCTGTACTTGTGTGACCGGAGTGTTCGTGCGATGTGTCATGGATGTGGTGTGTTATTCTTGTCACTGAAAACAGAAAAACACCAAAACAAGGCAGATCCAGCCTCAACTAAAACGGGATATAACGACAATTAAATCAATATACAACACATAAAACATGAAGGACGACACGAGGGATGACTGACCTCTTCCCCGCACTGACCCCCACTATGTGCAATACTGACTTAACCATGTGCAATACTGACTTAATCATGTGCAATACTGACTTAACCATGTGCAATACTGACTTAACCATGTGCAATACTGACTTAATCATGTGCAATACTGACTTAATCATGTGCAATACTGACTTAATCATGTGCAATACCGTCATATTCATGTGCTGACTTTAGTTAGATATTCCTTTATTGTCCACACATGGGGAAATGTCGGTGTTGCAACGCTGTAGATACAGAGGAAAAGGACAGATAACTTATAGGAAGTTTAAAGAAAACACTCTTAATAGAAGAACTCTTATAAACAAAACAAAAAACTCTTATTAACAAAACTCCTCTCATATCTTAAGATAAGATAAGATATTATTTATTGTCCCACATGGGGAAATTTCATTGATGCAACGCAGTAGATACAGAGGAAAAGAACAGAAAACTTATAGGAAGTTTGAAAAACACTCTCAGTAGAAGATCTCTTATAAAAATCTTAGGATGTCCGCCGGGATAACGTGACGATCTCCGGGTAAGACGACGGTTCTCCGCAGTTTCATGAGTTCCTCCTTTGTGTAAACGCGGTACGGCGCCGGCCGGGGGGGATTCCCTTAATAGGGAATGGAGAAAAAAATGAATAAATAAAATAAAAAGATGAAGCTAAAATAATAATACAATAAAATAATAATGAAATAAAGTAAAGTAAAAATAGCTAGCATAAGACTAAATAATACTAATACTAATGGTAAGTAAACACTCTTATTTACATCAGTTAAATGCACATGAATATGGTCTTAATTGCTTGTGAGTACGACAGTAATTGCACATGAATATGACGGTATTGTACATGGTTAAGTCAGTATTGCACATGAATATGTCAGTATTGCACATGGTTAAGTCATTATTGCACATGGTTAAGTCAGTATTGCACATGAATATGACGGTATTGCACATGGTTAAGTCAGTATTGCACATGAATATGACTGTATTACACATGATTAAGTCAGTATTGCACTTGAATATGATGGTATTGCACATGGTTAAGTCAGTATTGCACATGAATATGACGGTATTGCACATGGTTAAGTCAGTATTGCACATGAATATGACGGTATTGCACATGATTAAGTCAGTATTGCACATGAATATGACGGTATTGCACATGGTTAAGTCAATATTGCACATGTTCAGGGCTAGCAGTGTTTGGTTACAGACTAGGACTTAAACTGAATGGAACACGTGCAGAGGGAAGTGCTTTGCTCATGTGGACGGGAAAGACGTCCGTGGTGTTCTCTCCAACTGAATTGAACTAAAGTTTGATTCCTCGGCCCGTTCTGCTGCTGTTGTGATGTTTTGCCCAGATTATGTAGAACTTCACTCAGAGCGACGCCCTTAATGTTCACGGGTCGTCCCGTTACCAACTGGGTAAGTGAATATCCGGCAGATTGTCATAAATCATGCAGAATTTTGTGGAAAACAATCCACATGATGTATTCTTTATGCATAAATAAATCAAATTATGGTGTCAAATCAATGACGAAGCTCTTGTGTTTGGTTAACATTTGTGCCCAGTGGGAGTAATCGTTTTAAAATAACTTTATTGTCCTTTGCTGACAGGCCTCCTGCAGCCCTGTCATTGGGTGGTCTTTGCTCTCTTCATATCTAGGTCAGTCTCGTATTTAGTCCCCTCTTTAGACCTCTATCTTGGACTAGATCCCCCCGGGACTCAGACCTGGATCCAGACCAAGACTTAATCTGATGCTAATTGGCAAACAGGTGCCACTCCGTGGGATTTATGTCCTGAAATGTGGAGCTGGAAATAGAAATCGCTTCTCTTCTTTTATTCAGAATGACTTAAAGGTGCACTAAGGAACTTTTCTGGTCAAAGTTCGTGGCAAGAGACAAACATTAAAGAGAAGTTTGAAGTATTATTATTTTAAACGTGATTGCACTTTATAAACAGTTATAATCCATTGACACGTGTCCCCAGTTGTTTTGATGTAATCACACAACAAAAATAGGATGTTAATATTGTGTTGTCTGGTTAGAATAATCAAAAAGTAGTGTTAAAAAATAGATAATGATTTTTGAATGGGTATTGATATACTTGGAATACTTGCCAAACCGTCCACTTTAGATGTCTTGAATGAGTCGTCCGTGTTGTAAAGTGTTTTTTTAGTCCGGTTCAGACTGGTTTAGAGCGGCGGACGTGGCGCAGATTTGGCCCTAAGCCCCCCGGAGTTATCCAGTTTACAGAGAGCGGCTGTGGCCTTGGCAGCACCCACTCGCAGAGAGAGAGGGAGGAGGGAGAGAGAGAGGGGGTGAGCGAGCTGCTGGTCGAGAAGGAGGAGAGGGAATATGAAGAGAAGGAGCGAGAGAGAGGGATGCAAGCAGGGGAAGGGAGAAAAGAGAGAGAATGAAAGAGGAGGGCATGATGGACAAGCACTGGGAGGCCACAAGAGAGATGGGGAGGAGAGGGAGAGAGAGGAAGGTAAGGAGGAGTGTGAGAAATGGAGTGAGGGATGTGAGATAAAGATGGAGGGGAAAAGAAAGAAGGAGAGAGAATGAGGGAAGGAGAGAGCGGTTGAAGGAGGAGAGGCCCAGAGATGCCAGGAGATAAGTGTCCTTTTGTTTTTGTCTTGAGTCTCAGATATTTAATGAATCAACAATACTCTAGTGTCTAAGGAAGTTGTTGCAGATGCTGCATTTACATACAAGCTTTATTTGAATGAAGTCATGTCATTGAATACAGCCGTCCTGGTTCAGTCTCTGGTTCAGTCTCTGGTTCAGTCTCTGGTTCAGTCCTGGTTCAGTCTCTGGTTCAGTCTCTGGTTCAGTCCTGGTTCAGTCTCTGGTTCAGTCTCTGGTTCAGTCCTGGTTCAGTCCTGGTTCAGTCTCTGGTTCAGTCCTGGTTCAGTCTCTGGTTCAGTCTCTGGTTCAGTCCTGGTTCAGTCCTGGTTCAGTCCCTGGTTCAGTCTCTGGTTCAGTCCTGGTTCAGTCTCTGGTTCAGTCTCTGGTTCAGTCCTGGTTCAGTCTCTGGTTCAGTCTCTGGTTCAGTCTCTGGTTCAGTCTCTGGTTCAGTCTCTGGTTCAGTCTCTGGTTCAGTCTCTGGTTCAGTCTCTGGTTCAGTCTCTGGTTCAGTCTCTGGTTCAGTCCTGGTTCAGTCTCTGGTTCAGTCTCTGGTTCAGTCCTGGTTCAGTCTCTGGTTCAGTCTCTGGTTCAGTCCTGGTTCAGTCCCTGGTTCAGTCTCTGGTTCAGTCCTGGTTCAGTCTCTGGTTCAGTCTCTGGTTCAGTCTCTGGTTCAGTCCTGGTTCAGTCTCTGGTTCAGTCTCTGGTTCAGTCTCTGGTTCAGTCCCTGGTTCAGTCCCTGGTTCAGTCCCTGGTTCAGTCTCTGGTTCAGTCCCTGGTTCAGTCTCTGGTTCAGTCTCTGGTTCAGTCCCTGGTTCAGTCCCTGGTTCAGTCTCTGGTTCAGTTCCTGGTTCAGTCCCTGGTTCAGTCCCTGGTTCAGTCCCTGGTTCAGTCTCTGGTTCAGTCTCTGGTTCAGTCCTGGTTCAGTCCCTGGTTCAGTCTCTGGTTCAGTCTATGGTTCAGTCCCTGGTTCAGTCTCTGGTTCAGTCTCTGGTTCAGTCCTGGTTCAGTCTCTGGTTCAGTCTCTGGTTCAGTCTCTGGTTCAGTCCTGGTTCAGTCTCTGGTTCAGTCCTGGTTCAGTCCTGGTTCAGTCCTGGTTCAGTCTCTGGTTCAGTCCTGGTTCAGTCCCTGGTTCAGTCTCTGGTTCAGTCCTGGTTCAGTCTCTGGTTCAGTCTCTGGTTCAGTCCTGGTTCAGTCTCTGGTTCAGTCTCTGGTTCAGTCTCTGGTTCAGTCCTGGTTCAGTCTCTGGTTCAGTCCCTGGTTCAGTCTCTGGTTCAGTCCCTGGTTCAGTCCCTGGTTCAGTTCCTGGTTCAGTCCCTGGTTCAGTCCCTGGTTCAGTCCCTGGTTCAGTCCCTGGTTCAGTCCCTGGTTCAGTCCCTGGTTCAGTCCCTGGTTCAGTCTCTGGTTCAGTTCCTGGTTCAGTCCCTGGTTCAGTTCCTGGTTCAGTCCCTGGTTCAGTCCCTGGTTCAGTCCCTTGTTCAGTCCCTGGTTCAGTCTCTGGTTCACTCTCTGGTTCAGTTCCTGGTTCAGTCCCTGGTTCAGTTCCTGGTTCAGTCCCTGGTTCAGTTCCTGGTTCAGTCCCTGGTTCAGTCCCTGGTTCAGTCCCTGGTTCAGTCCCTGGTTCAGTCTCTGGTTCAGTCCCTGGTTCAGTCTCTGGTTCAGTCCCTGGTTCAGTCTCTGGTTCAGTTCCTGGTTCAGTCCCTGGTTCAGTTCCTGGTTCAGTCCCTGGTTCAGTCCCTGGTTCAGTCCCTGGTTCAGTCCCTGGTTCAGTCTCTGGTTCACTCTCTGGTTCAGTTCCTGGTTCAGTCCCTGGTTCAGTTCCTGGTTCAGTCCCTGGTTCAGTTCCTGGTTCAGTCCCTGGTTCAGTCCCTGGTTCAGTCCCTGGTTCAGTCCCTGGTTCAGTCTCTGGTTCAGTCCCTGGTTCAGTCTCTGGTTCACTCTCTGGTTCAGTTCCTGGTTCAGTCCCTGGTTCAGTTCCTGGTTCAGTCCCTGGTTCAGTTCCTGGTTCAGTCCCTGGTTCAGTCCCTGGTTCAGTCTCTGGTTCAGTCCTGGTTATTATGTGTTTAGTTGTTTCACAATTTCAGGTGGTGCCTTGTCAATGTTAAATGAATCAAAAATAAAATCTGACGTCACAGGTAGAAACCCTGAGATCTCCTGGGCTGTTTTTAAATCCATAAATGATTGTCAGACTCTGTGCATTGTCCATCAAACCGCGTTAATTTCAACTGTGTGCTCGTATTTGCCAGCTTTTGTTTATTTTAATAAATCATTCTCTAAAACAGCCAAAGCAACTATACACGAGCATGTTTAAAGGACAATTAACAATACAAATAATGTATGTGTTCATTGCACACAGACAAAGTGGACGGGGCAGTGCCATCATTTATTTATATTTTATTGACCCTTTTTTAACCAGGATAGTCCCGCTTAGTGTCTTTTTCAGGGAAACCATAAAGAGAACACGCAAACTCCACACAGAAATGCCCCACCCGCGAGTCGAACCCTGGACCCTCTTGACTGAGGCTGAGGTGCTAACCACTGTGCCACCACGCCACCCAAAATAAGAAAACATAGTACATCCATGTGTGTGCGGAGGAATTCAGTCTGGTGGGTGTTCAGTCACGAGAGAGCCAGCTGCAGCTTTAGGTGATCAGCGGGTGAATCCAGGGGTAAAGTGACACGTTTGGGGTCCGGGGAGGGAGGGACCAAAGGGCAGGAGGTGTGGTCTCAAGAGAACCACTTCCTGTTCCACAAACGCTATGGAATCCTCTGTTCATTGCACAGAGTATCATTTTACATAACAATTCCACCATATTATAACGTCGTTCTTGCATCAAATACAGTGTTTTTTGGGATCCTGAAGTCAGATATTATAGTTGGCGACTGTTAAATTTGAATAACTGCATTTCCAACCTCTTATTTTGATGAATGTACCAAGCAGTTTAAAGCGGATTTCGAAAGATGGAAACTCATTCATACACTCTTGAAGGGAATGACCCTCGCACCTGCCAAACTTCGTAGTCAAACACAGGACACAGGTGATGAACGCAGCCAGAATAATCCCAGCATGCTCATTGTCTTGCCCAAAGTCCTCAGGACAGAAGAGCAACAGCTATACAAACATCGTTTCCCCGCACCATGCTTGAAGTTCATGCAAAAAAAACTGAAATGTGGGCTGACTAACAACTTGCCCAGAGGGGACAGTCTGATACACATATGCACTGTCTGTTCTCTGTTCTTCATGACTTCGACTTCAGTGTGTGGAGTACTTTGGCATAAATAGAGCAAGCCGCCTTCAGCGTGGTGGTAAAAGACATCTATAGCTTTATTGCAGTCGAAACAACCTGCTAACTTTTGGACACAACAATAATGCGTGGAGCAAACAGCTGGAGAATGAACGTGTCAGAGTAAGTTTTCTGCAGTTGTAGAAGAAGCTGGAGGCGACTAAAGACAAGCTTTCCATCGGTTAGTCAACTAAAAGGAGGCGAGGTGTTGTACTGGCAAACTATCTCAGAAGTATGTCTTACCCTAAATGCCCTGACAACACGACAAAATCACACAATTACAAATATTTAAACAGAAAATTCCTCTTTATTTGTCTGTAAAATCGTAAAATAAACTCGAGTTTCCCTCAGATCTCCATCTCACTCAGTCCAAGCGCCTTCCTTTCTGCTGTGATCCACATAAATCTCTGTAATCCTGACAAAACAATGTATCACTCACTGTACTTACTGTCGTTATGTTTGTATGTATGATTTGAGCACGATTCTTCACTCTTATGGTTCTCTCCTGACGCAGTAATGTACACTACCAATCATATGTTTGGACACGCCTCCTCATTTCATAGTTTGTCATTTATTTTCATGACTATTGTAGATTCAAAAAGTGTCTCTGCTCCGTCTCTGAGACTCAACAAAAACAGTTTCCCAGATGGCCCTGGCTCAAAAAGTTAAATTCTATAGATAAAAATGTATTTGATTGTATTTGTTATCTTCCAGGAGGGACCCATACGACTACCCCAGACCCATCTCCAAAGACCCAGGCTACGACCCCAGGGAACGCCTCCCTCCGCCCCAGTCCAGCAACCCGCCGCACCAGACCCGCACCGCCAACGCTGACCAGAGGGGGCGCCAGCAGTACCACGAGCCCGCCAAGGCAGAGGGCTACAGGGAGGCTAGCCCGGGACGCTACATCGACACGGAGCGCTACGGCTACGGAGACGGGAGGCAGCCAGATCCACGGAGGAAGAATACGGTTATAGGCGCGGTCTAGAGTAGAATATGGAAAAGGATAATGAGGCCAAAGTAGAGTCCACGCACGAGAAAATGATAAATCGCCTTTGAAGAGATTATGTTTAGACACAAAACTACATAAACACAACTGCATTTGGATTTTAGGGTGCGTCTGCAAACATGACAAACCTGGACTAGAACAGAACTAAACCTGGACTATACCTGGACTAGAACAGAACTAAACCTGGACTAGAACAGAACTAAACCTGGACTAAACCTGGACTAAACCTGGACTAAACCTGGACTATACCTGGACTAGAACAGAACTAAACCTGGACTAGAACAGAACTAAACCTGGACTAAACCTGGACTAAACCTGGACTATACCTGGACTAGAACAGAACTAAACCTGGACCAGAACAGAACTAAACCAGGACTAAACCTGGACCAGAACAGAACTAAACCTGGACTAGAACAGAACTAAACCTGGACTATACCTGGACTATACCTGGACTAAACCTGGACTATACCTGGACTAGAACAGAACTAAACCTGGACCAGAACAGAACTAAACCAGGACTATACCTGGACCAGAACAGAACTAAACCTAGACTAAACCTGGACCAGAACAGAACTAAACCTGGACTATACCTGGACTAGAACAGAACAAAACCTGGACTATACCTGGACTAGAACAGAACAAAACCTGGACTATACCTGGACTAGAACATAACTAAACCTGGACTATACCTGGACTATACCTGGACTAAACCTGGACTAAACCTGGACTAAACCTGGACTAAACCTGGACTAAACCTGGACTAAACCTGGACTATACCTGGACTAGAACAGAACTAAACCTGGACCAGAACAGAACTAAACCTGGACTATACCTGGACCAGAACAGAACTAAACCTGGACTAAACCTGGACCAGAACAGAACTAAACCTGGACTATACCTGGACTAAACCTGGACTAAACCTGGACTAGAACAGAACTAAACCTGGACTAGATCAGAACTAAACCTGGACTAGAACAGAACTAAACCTGGACTAGAACAGGACTAAACCTGGACTATACCTGGACTATACCTGGACTAAACCTGGACTAGAACAGAACTAAACCTGGACTAAACCTGGACCAGAACAGAACTAAACCTGGACTATACTTGGACTAGAACAGAACTAAACCTGGACTATATCTGGACTAGAACAGAACAAAACCTGGACTATACCTGGACTAGAACAGAACAAAACCTGGACTAGAACAGAACTAAACCTGGACTATATCTGGACTAGAACAGAACTAAACCTGGACTATACCTGGACTAAACCTGGACTATACCTGGACTATACCTGGACTAGAACAGAACTAAACCTGGACTAGAACAGAACTAAACCTGGACTAGAACAGAACTAAACCTGGACTATATCTGGACTAGAACAGAACTAAACCTGGACTATACCTGGACTATACCTGGACTATACCTGGACTATACCTGGACTAAACCTGGACTAAACCTGGACTAAAACAGAACTAAACCTGGACTAGATCTGGACTAGATCAGAACTAAACCTGGACTAGAACAGGACTAAACCTGAACTAAACCTGGACTAGAACAGAACTAAACCTGGACTAAACCTGGACTAGAACAGGACTAAACCTGGACTATACCTGGACTAGAACAGAACTAAACCTGGACTAAACCTGGACTAGAACAGAACTAAACCTGGACTAAACCTGGACTAGAACAGAACTAAACCTGGACTATACCTGGACTAGAACAGAACTAAACCTGGACTAGAACAGAACTAAACCTGGACTAGAACAGAACTAAACCTGGACTATATCTGGACTAGAACAGAACTAAACCTGGACTATACCTGGACTATACCTGGACTATACCTGGACTATACCTGGACTAAACCTGGACTAAACCTGGACTAAAACAGAACTAAACCTGGACTAGATCTGGACTAGATCAGAACTAAACCTGGACTAGAACAGGACTAAACCTGAACTAAACCTGGACTAGAACAGAACTAAACCTGGACTAAACCTGGACTAGAACAGGACTAAACCTGGACTATACCTGGACTAGAACAGAACTAAACCTGGACTAAACCTGGACTAGAACAGAACTAAACCTGGACTATACCTGGACTAGAACAGAACTAAACCTGGACTAAACCTGGACTAGAACAGAACTAAACCTGGACTAAACCTGGACTAGAACAGAACTAAACCTGGACTAAACCTGGACTAGAACAGGACTAAACCTGGACTATACCTGGACTAGAACAGAACTAAACCTGGACTAAACCTGGACTAGAACAGAACTAAACCTGGACTAAACCTGGACTAGAACAGAACTAAACCTGGACTAGAACAGAACTAAACCTGGACTAGAACAGAACTAAACCTGGACTATATCTGGACT
Source organism: Eucyclogobius newberryi (assembly GCF_026437365.1). Taxonomy (NCBI): domain Eukaryota; kingdom Metazoa; phylum Chordata; class Actinopteri; order Gobiiformes; family Gobiidae; genus Eucyclogobius; species Eucyclogobius newberryi. The sequence goes on from NW_027315723.1 coordinate 5,012,757, forward strand.
AGAACAGAACTAAACCTGGACTAAACCTGGACTAGAACAGGACTAAACCTGGACTATACCTGGACTAGAACAGAACAAAACCTGGACTAGAACAGAACTAAACCTGGACTATACCTGGACTAGAACAGAACTAAACCTGGACTATACTTGGACTAGAACAGAACTAAACCTGGACTATATCTGGACTAGAACAGAACTAAACCTGGACTATACCTGGACTATACCTGGACTATACCTGGACTAAACCTGAACTAAACCTGGACTAGAACAAGACTAAACCTGGACTATATCTGGACTAGAACAGAACTAAACCTGGACTAAACCTGGACTAGAACAGGACTAAACCTGGACTATATCTGGACTAGAACAGAACTAAACTAAGTCTAGTCATTAGGACTAAACCATGATCCAGTTGTAAATCAAAAAAAACAACAGAAATGGAAAATTTAACCAAAATTGTTAGAAAACGGGTCAATATTTGAATTTAAGGGTGTTTTCACTCTTGAACATTCACCACATCCAAATTGGGACTAAAATGGGACTGAACCTGAACCAGACCAGGACTAAACCAGATCTAGAATAGCACCAAACAAAACCTACACCCGGACTAAACTGGGCTAAAAGTTTGAACGCACCATGAAAACAGTTACAGTTTAAACTTTACTGAGACTGGAATATTTCAACGGACATTTGTATTTGGCCATTTCACTAATAACAGTCTTTGAGATCCTAAACTAAACTTTATTGCTCAAAATACGTCCCAAAATGACTTATCTTATCTTATCCACTGCCAATCTGTGCTGCCTACAACACAATGTCATTCGAACACATTGTCAAGAACTAACATTTAGGAGAATAGGGACATTTATAGTGTTTCCTTTGAGTTCATATTTTTTCTACATTGTGCACTGATTATGTACATATCACTATAGTTAGTCATTTAACCATGAAACGACTCAGTGGAAGCCATATTTGTACAGTAAAGTTGTATCCGGGATGGAAGGCCGCGCTGAGTCTGCACACAGGAAGCAGACGCACTCCTCTCACAACACACGACCAGAAAGTAGACACAGGAAGTCCGACATGACAAACAGGAAGCAGGAAGAAGCACGCCCGGCTTCAAAGCGTCCCCGTTTGTCCTTGATGTTGAATTCCCTCTTACGCATCTTTGGACATTTTTATTACTCCTGTATGAATTGATAATATATCTGTCCGCGCTGCTTTTGTGTGCCATGTTGTGCGGCGTTTGCAATAAAATGTGTATATTTAAATCTGTGAGCTGTGAAACCAAAACGACTTACTATATCCAAGGTGTTTTTGGGGGTTTGGATTTGCCAAATATGTACGTTGCATGGTTTTTATACCTTTTTTTTTTTGCATTAAAGTCTCCGAAATCCACTCGCTTCCAACTCAATTTGCCTTTATTATGCCTTATTTTGCATAATATTAAGCCATGAGTCATCAGTTTGAAAATTAATTGCTGTAGATAAATGGGCCCTGTAAGATGACTGATAAGCGGAGCCTGCGTTTTGATAATGGCTAAATCATTTCTGACAATTAGCAGCCGGGAAGTCTCCACTAGAAAATGATTACTGGCCAATTTGCTGTTTTAAATGAAGATGGTGGAAACGGTGGCCCTAAAATGAGAATAATTAGTATAAGGAGAGTTTAATTAGCAACAAGACATGAGCTTGAGCCCGTCGATCACTATCAAGAGGAGATGAATTTGCTCCCTGCCACTTTTTTTTTTTTTTAAATAGTTGAGACAAAACTGTGCTAAAAATGAATAGAAGGGATGTGGTCGTACAAAGCTGCACAAACGGTAGGAAATAATGTGGGTTTTCCCTGTTGCGACTGGAAAATGATTGGGAAAAGTCCCCAAATGTGGAGTTATGAAGCGAAGATGATCGTGTGATATGATGTTTCATTGTTTTTGAGACCAATTCAAGCCGGAGCTGCTTTTTATTTCATGTTAACGTCAACTTTTATGTCTTTAATTCACAATTATTGACCATTTTCTGCACACACAGCACGTCCCTTTCCTTTAGCAACAGCCCAAACCGCAGTGATGAGAAGAAACTCGTCTCTTCTCAAGTTCGTAAGTATATCACATTTGTTTTGCATGTTTCTCATCGTTATAACTGAGCTGGATTCATTGTTTAATTGTCTTTTTTCCAGTTTCAACTTCTTTATTCGCCGTATTTTGGTATTGACTTTGTAATTTGCTGCATAAAACCTGTTTCTCTCAAATTGCAGTGGCACAAAGCGCGCTCGCTGCTCAAATTAAATCAAAACTAGTGGAATGAAAAGTCGACCAGATCCGACTGTGTGGCAACAATGCTATGCTAATATCAAAGCTAATCCTAATTTCAAGCAGCGTGTGAGCGTTGTGAGCAGCAGCTGTCGTTTAGAGAGCGTTCTCTGCAGAGACGCAAATAAAGCAAAACATGATCATATTTAATGGATTACGCTGTTACCATGGAGGCCAAAGAACGGCTCAAATCAGTTATGGGCGTGAATGTGTGCAAAGTAGATATTAAAATACTTTAGATTATGGAAAGCTCAACTATTTAAATGGTTTGTGTGTGTGTGTGATTTTTTGGAGCATCACAAGTTTTCCCCCCGAGACAGTAAATGTGAAATGTTTTATTTTCCTTTTTGCAAGACAAAAGTAAGAGAAATACAGAATGTATCTGTGCACACTGCGGGATCGGCCTTAAACACATGTTTTAACCAACGTTGATCTAATATTTAACAATAAAATCTGAGATCAAATAAGAAAAGTGGAGTAAAGTTCCAAATGGAGGCATTACTCGTCTCCTGTTCTCCACAACAACACACAAAACATAATATAACAACTGAATAAAAGCACTTTAAAAGCATTACATACAGTAAACATGTTCTTATGTTGCCAGATAAATATTTAAAGAACTATTCTGGAATTGGACATGGTGCTGTGCCTGTGTGCTGCTGCTCTTGTTCTAGAAAAAACATTAACAGACACTTTAATTACTTAATTAAATTAATTTAGCACTTTATATTTGAATGACATGGTTTGTATAAGAGAAAGAATAGTGCAATTACAACCTTATTACTACTACTACTACTACTACTACTAGTACTACTACTAGTAGTAGTAGTACTAGCAGTACCACTACTAGCAGTACTACTACTAGCAGTACTACTATCACTACTAGTACTACTACTAGCAGTACTACTACTACTGCTACTAGCAGTACTACTACTAGCAGTACTACTACTAGCAGTACCACTACTAGCAGTACTACTATCACTACTAGTACTACTACTAGCAGTACTACTACTACTACTACTAGCAGTACTACTACTACTAGCAGTACTACTACTACTACTAGCAGTACTACTACTACTACTACTACTAGCAGTACTACTACTACTACTAGCAGTACTACTACTACTACTACTACTACTACTAGTACTAGCAGTACTACTACTACTACTACTACTAGCAGTACTACTACTACTACTACTACTAGCAGTACTACTACTACTACTACTACTAGCAGTACTACTACTACTACTAGCAGTACTACTACTAGCAGTACTACTACTACTACTAGCAGTACTACTACTAGCAGTACTACTACTACTACTACTACTACTACTACTACTACTAGTAGTAGTACTACTACTACTACTACTACTGTTACTACTACTACCACTACTACTACTATAATTAAACAGCATTTTACACATCAAACCAACAAAAGCCACATATACATTACATTTAGTGAAGCGCTTGTACTTCACCCACGAGTGTTCCGTTCTCTATAGAATACATCTCTGTGATTGGAGCACTTATCTGCTCCACTGGCTGTACTTAACTCCATCTACAAACCGTAAACAGCCTCCGTGAGCGCTGTGGTGAGTCTGAGCGCCGTCATAATGAAAACAAGGCTCTAGAATGAAGCAGATTTAACCTCCATCCAAACCAAAGCTTGAAAAATGACTGCACTTGTGTCTTTTACTGTTCAGTCTTGAGAAATACAGTGGCTGTGGAGCCGTATATCCTGTTAAAAAGCCTGTGCCGTCTGTTTTAAAATGACAATTAGCATGCTTATCGTTAGCTTGGATTATAAACTCTTGGTGGGGAATAATTAGGATGTTTGGAATGATCATTATGAAAGCGTTTTTAAGCACTAGCGCCTTTAAATATGGGCCGGTATTCACACATTGGCATTTCATGTTGTTGAACTTAAAATGTATTGTACTGAAAAGCACACGTTACTCTCCATCAGCCGGGCGTTTCCTCATCAGCATTGGTGTTTGCGCTCCACCTACTGGCAGCACATAGAATTACCGTCGGGAAAATAAACAAAAGCTAGCTTATAATGATTCAGTGATGGTTTGTGGACTTGACAGAGCAGGAGACCTCATGACCTTTCTTGGATTTTCAGAGCAAAGGACTTTGAAACAGGATTATTGTGGGAAAAACGTGTAAATACAACTCCAGGTGTGTTTTTGATGAAGGAATAATATTAAAACATGGTGAAAAGCTCATAAAAGTCCATTTTGCACGTGTCCATAACGTGTTATTGCTTTGCCTAAAATGGCTTTAGATTGAAACGCACTCAGTGAAATACACGTAAAATAGAAACACTTTAACTAGTTAAGTTTTAATGCCACACTGCAGAACATGCGATGCACTAATCTCAGTGTTGATTGTGGAATGCAATGACTCGGTTCTACACTTTGTCAAACATTTCAGATTATTTGCAAATGTGCTAAAAAGTGTATTTCAAAACATGTCAAACAAATGGTTCCGCACGAGGTCGATGGAGTCACATGAGCGGAAGTCGACTTTTCAATGTGACTCTTGTGTGTGTGTGACTCTTCTTGGCTGTTGGTATTTTCACAGTGATGCTTGTTATGGGGGTTAATGGGTCATAAGTGCTGTAGAGCCACCAGCTTTTACAATCACAGGCTTTTATAAAACTGTGTGAACTTTAATTTAGAGATTTAAACGTCAGTGGATGATAAAAAAGTGATCACGTTTTTCATGTAATGTTTTCATACAAATATAAGGCATTTTATGTGTAAAATGAAATAAATTGCCCACATTTGGGACATGTACATCTGAAAAATAGATTTATTTATTTTTTGCTTAATTGTTTTCATAGATACAAAACAAAACTATTTTGGATTTATTATTTTGTTTTTTCACAAACAATCTGACTGAAAAGTTGCAGAGCTGTGCATTACCCCTGCCTCTCACACTGCCTCTGTGCCCCTCACACTGCCTCTGTGCCCCTCACACTGCCTCTGTGCCCCTCACACTGCCTCTGTGCCTCTCACACTGCCTCTGTGCCCCTCACACTGCCTCTGTGCCCCTCACACTGCCTCTGTGCCCCTCACACTGCCTCTGTGCCCCTCACACTGCCTCTGTGCCCCTCACACTGCCTCTGTGCCCCTCACACTGCCTCTGTGCCCCTCACACTGCCTCTGTGCCCCTCACACTGCCTCTCACACTGCCTCTGTGCCCCTCACACTGCCTCTGTGCCCCTCACACTGCCTCCGTGCCCCTCACACTGCCTCCGTGCCCCTCACACTGCCTCTGTGCCCCTCACACTGCCTCTGTGCCCCTCACACTGCCTCTGTGCCCCTCACACTGCCTCCGTGCCCCTCACACTGCCTCTGTGCCCCTCACACTGCCTCTGTGCCCCTCATTCGTCCAGGAGTGTTCATTGTAGAGAAAGCTTCAGTTGTATCATCTGGACTCTCATCTCAGTCTTTGTCAATAAAAGAACTCTATATTTATACTATTCTGTGGTAAGTCCAGCCCTGTGGGCGGCTTACATGAAGTGGACAGAGTTGTTTGTTTCAGACGATGTCAAAATGGGACTCTGTAAGACACACGATCAATACAATATTCATTCATTTATTTCATGAATTTTATTTATTTAAACAGGGAAACCCCAATGAGAAATGTTCTCTTTTTCATGGATTTCCTGTTAAAACACAACACAAAAGAAACAACTAACTAACACAGGATACTAAAACACAAATAAGAAAAATATTGACTTATTCATAGAAACATATTAATACTCTGAGATAAAAGTGTTTAAGACGAGTGCACTTCACTGCGGGTCGTTCATACCATGGATCTTTAAAACAAAAATATCCCGAGACCTCAAACTGTGACAGTTTGGCTGTTCTGTTCCTCACATCCTACTTTAGAACATAACTTCTCCTGTAATTAACCTCAGAGCTGGACCTTAGAGCTGGACCTTAGAGCTGGACCTTAGAGCTGAACCTCAGAGCTGAACCTCAGAGCTGAACCTCAGAGCTGAACCTCAGAGCTGAACCTCAGAGCTGAACCTCAGAGCTGAAACTGAGCTGAAACTTAGAGCTGAACCTCAGAGCTGAACCTCAGAGCTGAACCTCAGAGCTGAACCTCAGAGCTGAACCTCAGAGCTGAAACTTAGAGCTGAAACTTAGAGCTGAACCTCAGAGCTGAACCTCAGAGCTGAACCTCAGAGCTGAACCTCAGAGCTGAACCTCAGAGCTGAACCTCAGAGCTGGACCTTAGAGCTGAACCTCAGAGCTGAACCTCAGAGCTGAACCTCAGAGCTGAACCTCAGAGCTGAACCTTAGAGCTGAACCTCAGAGCTGAACCTCAGAGCTGAACCTCAGAGCTGGACCTTAGAGCTGGACCTTAGAGCTGAACCTCAGAGCTGAACCTCAGAGCTGAACCTCAGAGCTGAAACTTAGAGCTGAAACTTAGAGCTGAACCTCAGAGCTGAACCTCAGAGCTGAACCTTAGAGCTGAACCTCAGAGCTGAACCTTAGAGCTGAACCTTAGAGATGAAACTTAGAGATGAAACTTAGAGCTGAACCTTAGAGCTGAAACTTAGAGCTGGACCTTAGAGCTGAACCTCAGAGCTGAAACTTAGAGCTGAACCTCAGAGCTGAACCTCAGAGCTGAACCTTAGAGCTGGACCTCAGAGCTGAACCTCAGAGCTGAACCTTAGAGCTGAATGATAAACCGAGTTCAGAGGTTTTAACTGTAGAATGTGTAAAATATCACAATAATCTAGAACTGAATGAACTGTTTCTACAGTTAAAGAGTAAAACAAAGACAATCTGGATTTAAGATGATTTGTCAGATCTTGTATGTTGTTTGTTTGTTTGTTTGTTTGTTTGTTTGTTTGTTTATCATGGATCCAGAGCCCAGGATTTGTAATCTGGTACTTGAGAATAGATATCCTTTTTGAGTGTCTTTTGCAGAACACTAAACATTTTGTTTTATTTAAATTATCGTAATTAATTGTTTCAAATTAGCACAGTTTTGTTGGATGGAGTGATTTTGAATCACTTTAGCGTAATAGAATGACATCATCTGCACAAGTGGATGCTCCTGGTTTTATATTTCACCCAATTGAATTTATACAAGTTTTAAATAACAGCGGTCCAAGGACAGAGCCTTGAAGAACACCTTTATTATAATATAACTATACAACAATAAATATAATGCATATTAACATTTTAATATATACGTTATTGTTTTTAGCTCCTTTGTGACTGTGAGCTAGCAGACAGTTAGCATTCTCCTCTCTCGTCCTTCTCTTCCTCTCTCGTCCTTCTCTTCCTCTCTCGTCCTTCTCTTCCTCTCTCGTCCTTCTCTTCCTCTCTCGTCCTTCTCTTCCTCTCGTCCTTCTCTTCCTCTCTCGTCCTTCTCTTCCTCTCTCGTCCTTCTCTTCCTCTCGTCCTTCTCTTCCTCTCGTCCTTCTCTTCCTCTCTCGTCCTTCTCTTCCTCTCTCGTCCTTCTCTTCCTCTCTCGTCCTTCTCTTCCTCTCTCGTCCTTCTCTTCCTCTCGTCCTTCTCTTCCTCTCTCGTCCTTCTCTTCCTCTCTCGTCCTTCTCTTCCTCTCTCGTCCTTCTCTTCCTCTCGTCCTTCTCTTCCTCTCTCGTCCTTCTCTTCCTCTCTCGTCCTTCTCTTCCTCTCTCGTCCTTCTCTTGCTCTCTCGTCCTTCTCTTGCTCTCTCGTCCTTCTCTTCCTCTCTCGTCCTTCTCTTCCTCTCTCGTCCTTCTCTTCCTCTCGTCCTTCTCTTCCTCTCTCGTCCTTCTCTTCCTCTCTCGTCCTTCTCTTCCTCTCTCGTCCTTCTCTTCCTCTCGTCCTTCTCTTCCTCTCTCGTCCTTCTCTTCCTCTCTCGTCCTTCTCTTCCTCTCTCGTCCTTCTCTTGCTCTCTCGTCCTTCTCTTCCTCTCTCGTCCTTCTCTTCCTCTCGTCCTTCTCTTCCTCTCTCGTCCTTCTCTTCCTCTCTCGTCCTTCTCTTCCTCTCTCGTCCTTCTCTTCCTCTCTCGTCCTTCTCTTCCTCTCTCGTCCTTCTCTTCCTCTCTCGTCCTTCTCTTCCTCTCTCGTCCTTCTCTTCCTCTCTCGTCCTTCTCTTCCTCTCTCGTCCTTCTCTTCCTCTCGTCCTTCTCTTCCTCTCTCGTCCTTCTCTTCCTCTCTCGTCCTTCTCTTCCTCTCTCGTCCTTCTCTTCCTCTCTCGTCCTTCTCTTCCTCTCTCGTCCTTCTCTTCCTCTCGTCCTTCTCTTCCTCTCTCGTCCTTCTCTTCCTCTCTCGTCCTTCTCTTCCTCTCTCGTCCTTCTCTTCCTCTCTCGTCCTTCTCTTCCTCTCGTCCTTCTCTTCCTCTCGTCCTTCTCTTCCTCTCTCGTCCTTCTCTTCCTCTCTCGTCCTTCTCTTCCTCTCTCGTCCTTCTCTTCCTCTCTCGTCCTTCTCTTCCTCTCGTCCTTCTCTTCCTCTCTCGTCCTTCTCTTCCTCTCTCGTCCTTCTCTTCCTCTCTCGTCCTTCTCTTCCTCTCGTCCTTCTCTTCCTCTCGTCCTTCTCTTCCTCTCTCGTCCTTCTCTTCCTCTCTCGTCCTTCTCTTCCTCTCTCGTCCTTCTCTTGCTCTCTCGTCCTTCTCTTCCTCTCTCGTCCTTCTCTTCCTCTCTCGTCCTTCTCTTCCTCTCTCGTCCTTCTCTTCCTCTCGTCCTTCTCTTCCTCTCTCGTCCTTCTCTTCCTCTCTCGTCCTTCTCTTCCTCTCTCGTCCTTCTCTTCCTCTCGTCCTTCTCTTCCTCTCTCGTCCTTCTCTTCCTCTCTCGTCCTTCTCTTGCTCTCTCGTCCTTCTCTTCCTCTCTCGTCCTTCTCTTGCTCTCTCGTCCTTCTCTTCCTCCCTCTTATCCCTCACCACCATTTCTACCCCTCTAACCCTTTTCCTTTCCTCCTTTCCTTCTCCTCCTCTCCTCCATTGTCACGAACCCGGCACAAGTGACAGAATTCCCTTGCTACTTAGCGTTAGCATTAGCCATTCCTCCCGCGCCCCCGTCTCTCACCTGTTAGCTTGTTAGCATGTGTCAATCAAAGGAATCCACTGGAGGGAGGACAAAGTGAAGAGCGCCCACGGTTATCTCTGCCAAACACTCGGGAAAGAGAAGAGCGAGGCCACGGATCAGGGGACGAGAGGTTAACTGGAGGCAGCGGCTTTGGACGGCTAATTAGAAACTTATTTTACATTCTAGCTTCTTGAAAAGTCCATTTTTTTATTTATTTTTACTGGATTTTAAGCCGGTGTCCAAGATGTTAAATAATGACTTCAAATAGATCAAATGAAGTATGTTTTGGGGCTGGAAAATGTAAACCAAGATCAAGAATCAGACATTTCTAAAGGTCAAAGGTCAGCGGGTGTCTGGTTGAAGGATGTGGTTTGGAGCAGAAGAAATGTTGCTGCTTTTTTGTGTTAAATATTTCAGATTAAGTCTTATCTTGTTTATGTTTATAAGTCAAAACTGTGATCGTTTTTAAAGTTAGTTTTTAAAAAGAAAACAGGCTTTTACTCCAACAATTCTAACCCTATAAACGGTTTTGTTTAGCTGTGTTTGACTGAAAGGACTTTATTTGCTCTTTAATTAGTTCATTTTATTGTCTTTCTGTTTCTGTCATTTCTTTGTGTTTTTAATGCATTTTTCCTGTTGTGAAACACTTTGAATTGTCTCGTGTATGAAATGTGCTCTACAAATAAACGTGCCTATAATCCATAATCAATATATATTTGTTCAAATCTTGACACATTCTTTTGCCTCTTCATTTAACACTAATTCAGTTCAGTTTATTTTTGTGACGCCCAAAATCACATAATTTACCTCCCGAGCTGAACAAACCAGTAACAGTTGTCATTGGTCAATAAAAGAGAAACATTTA
>NW_027315723.1:5030473-5042973 GCF_026437365.1 Eucyclogobius newberryi
ACCAGAGCGTCCCAAGACCAGAGAGTCCCAAGACCAGAGCGTCCCAAAACCAGAGCGTCCCAAGACCAAAGCGTCCCAAGACAAGAGCGTCCCAAGACCAGAGCGTCCCAAGACAAGAGCGTCCCAAGACCAGAGAGTCCCAAGACCAGAGTCCCAAGACCAGAGAGTCCCAGACCAGAGAGTCCCAGACCAGAGAGTCCCAAGACCAGAGTGTCCCAAGACCAGAGAGTCCCAAGACCAGAGAGTCCCAAGACCAGAGAGTCCCAAGACCAGAGTCCCAAGACCAGAGAGTCCCACACCAGAGAGTCCCAAGACCACAGAGTCCCAAGACCAGAGAGTCCCAAGACTAGAGTGTCCCAAGACCAGAGAGTCCCAAGACCAGAGAGTCCCAGACCAGAGAGTCCCACACCAGAGAGTCCCAAGACCAGAGTGTCCCAAGACCAGAGCGTCCCAAGACCAGAGAGTCCCAAGACCAGAGAGTCCCAGACCAGAGAGTCCCACACCAGAGAGTCCCAAGACCAGAGCGTCCCAAGACCAGAGAGTCCCAGACCAGAGAGTCCCAGACCAGAGAGTCCCAAGACCAGAGAGTCCCAAGACCAGAGAGTCCCAAGACCAGAGAGTCCCAAGAACAGAGAGTCCCAAGACCAGAGCGTCCCAAGACCAGAGCGTCCCAAGACCAGAGCGTCCCAAGACCAGAGAGTCCCACACCAGAGAGTCCCAAGACCAGAGAGTCCCAAGACCAGAGCGTCCCAAGACCAGAGAGTCACAAGACCAGAGCGTCCCAAGACCAGAGTGTTCCAAGACCAGAGAGTCCCAAGACCAGAGAGTCCCAAGACCAGAGAGTCCCAAGACCAGAGAGTCCCAAGACCAGAGAGTCCCAGACCAGAGAGTCCCACACCAGAGCGTCCCAAGACCAGAGAGTCCCAAGACCAGAGAGTCCCACACCAGAGCGTCCCAAGACCAGAGAGTCCCAAGACCAGAGAGTCCCAAGACCAGAGAGTCCCAAGACCAGAGAGTCCCAAGACCAGAGAGTCCCAGACCAGAGAGTCCCACACCAGAGCGTCCCAAGACCAGAGAGTCCCAAGACCAGAGAGTCCCACACCAGAGCGTCCCAAGACCAGAGAGTCCCAAGACCAGAGAGTCCCAAGACCAGAGAGTCCCAAGACCAGAGCGTCCCAAGACCAGAGCGTCCCAAGACCAGAGAGTCCCAAGACCAGAGAGTCCCACACCAGAGAGTCCCAAGACCAGAGAGTCCCAAGACCAGAGCGTCCCAAGACCAGAGAGTCACAAGACCAGAGCGTCCCAAGACCAGAGTGTTCCAAGACCAGAGAGTCCCAAGACCAGAGAGTCCCACACCAGAGAGTCCCAAGACCACAGAGTCCCAAGACCAGAGAGTCCCAAGACTAGAGTGTCCCAAGACCAGAGAGTCCCAAGACCAGAGAGTCCCAGACCAGAGAGTCCCACACCAGAGAGTCCCAAGACCAGAGTGTCCCAAGACCAGAGCGTCCCAAGACCAGAGAGTCCCAAGACCAGAGAGTCCCAGACCAGAGAGTCCCACACCAGAGAGTCCCAAGACCAGAGCGTCCCAAGACCAGAGAGTCCCAGACCAGAGAGTCCCAGACCAGAGAGTCCCAAGACCAGAGAGTCCCAAGACCAGAGAGTCCCAAGACCAGAGAGTCCCAAGACCAGAGCGTCCCAAGACCAGAGCGTCCCAAGACCAGAGCGTCCCAAGACCAGAGAGTCCCACACCAGAGAGTCCCAAGACCAGAGAGTCCCAAGACCAGAGCGTCCCAAGACCAGAGAGTCACAAGACCAGAGCGTCCCAAGACCAGAGAGTCCCAAGACCAGAGAGTCCCAAGACCAGAGAGTCCCAAGACCAGAGAGTCCCAAGACCAGAGAGTCCCAGACCAGAGAGTCCCACACCAGAGCGTCCCAAGACCAGAGAGTCCCAAGACCAGAGAGTCCCACACCAGAGAGTCCCAAGACCAGAGAGTCCCAAGACCAGAGAGTCCCAAGACCAGAGAGTCCCAAGACCAGAGAGTCCCAGACCAGAGAGTCCCACACCAGAGCGTCCCAAGACCAGAGAGTCCCAAGACCAGAGAGTCCCACACCAGAGCGTCCCAAGACCAGAGAGTCCCAAGACCAGAGAGTCCCAAGACCAGAGAGTCCCAAGACCAGAGCGTCCCAAGACCAGAGCGTCCCAAGACCAGAGAGTCCCAAGACCAGAGAGTCCCACACCAGAGAGTCCCAAGACCAGAGAGTCCCAAGACCAGAGCGTCCCAAGACCAGAGAGTCACAAGACCAGAGCGTCCCAAGACCAGAGTGTTCCAAGACCAGAGAGTCCCAAGACCAGAGAGTCCCAAGACCAGAGAGTCCCAAGACCAGAGAGTCCCACACCAGAGCGTCCCAAGACCAGAGTGTTCCAAGACCAGAGAGTCCCACACCAGAGAGTCCCAAGACCAGAGAGTCCCAGACCAGAGAGTTTGTCCTAAACTTCTCCACAAATAGACTCTCTTCACTGCAGAGTCAGACCTGGACTAAAGCCTGGTCATTTGCACCGAGGAATGTGACCTGTTCCACCTCAGCTTTGTCCATGTAGATTGGTTGATGTCCCTCTGCTCGCTGCCCCCTGAAGTCACGGGACCTGTTCTTATGTTTGGGCGACGTTCAGACAGATCATCATGTGAGAACCCGGATCCTCTCTCTCCGCCCCGAACATGATGGACGGATGAAGCCGGAGCCGTTTCATCGTCGGCTGCGGCGGTGTCATCAGCTTTTAAGGGGGGTTACCGTGCCAACCACATCGCCAGGGTTGCCGTGGTGACCGTCGCCAGATGCGGGTGATGGAGAAGAAAGATGGAGGAAATCTACCCTCTCTCTCTCATGCAATCTCTCTTCCTTCTCCTTTTTTCTTTTGTTTCTCCCACTCTCATTCGCCCCTTCTCTCTCTCCCTTATCCCCTCTCTACCTCCCTCCCTCCCTCTCTTCTGTCTCACTCTTCTCTCTCTCTCTTGTTTCTCCCACTCTCATTCGCCCCTTCTCTCTCTCCCTTATCCCCTCTCTACCTCCCTCCCTCCCTCTCTTCTGTCTCACTCTTCTCTCTCTCTCTTGTTTCTCCCACTCTCATTCGCCCCTTCTCTCTCTCCCTTATCCCCTCTCTACCTCCCTCCCTCCCTCTCTTCTGTCTCACTCTTCTCTCTCTCTCTTGTTTCTCCCACTCTCATTCGCCCCTTCTCTCTCTCCCTTATCCCCTCTCTACCTCCCTCCCTCCCTCTCTTCTGTCTCACTCTTCTCTCTCTCTCTTGTTTCTCCCACTCTCATTCGCCCCTTCTCTCTCTCCCTTATCCCCTCTCTACCTCCCTCCCTCCCTCTCTTCTGTCTCACTCTTCTCTCTCTCTCTTGTTTCTCCCACTCTCATTCGCCCCTTCTCTCTCTCCCTTATCCCCTCTCTACCTCCCTCCCTCCCTCTCTTCTGTCTCACTCTTCTCTCCCTCTTCTTTCTCCCTCTCTTCTGTGCAATAGAGAGAGAGAGGAACAAATGAGCCGCACAGTGTGAGTAGAAATAATGCAGTAAAAATGCAGCGCTTGTATTGACGTTTAAATAGGCCACGTCCCAACACTCGAACTTGTGCACTTCAGGAGAAAAGTTGCCTTGAAAAACAGCCGCCTTTCTGCAGATCTGACCCGTAACGTGGCCTAATACCAAACTGCGGACGCTCCACCAGACAACACAGAGTGCACTTTGACTGGCCTTTGCTTACATGTAACTTTCTCACCTCTGTCAACATTGAGCTAAAGCAAACGTCTGAAACTAAACACAGAGAGCGCTGCTGCTGCTGCTGCTGCTGCTGCTGCTGGGGTGATCGTAGCCTCGGATATGAAATAATTTCCAATATGAGCGAGGAGTGTGCGATTCAATTTCACAGCTCATGAGCAAAATGAAACAAACGGAGGAGGTTCACAGAGCAGACACTGAAAAAAAGAGACAAAAATACAAGTCACAAACAGCTGAAGTCGACAGCGGGCAGAGCCCCGACGTCCACAGAAAGGAGACATCGAGCACGTTAAAGAGCATTTAACCATATTCTGAGGATTGTTCTTCCTCATCTACCCTCTCGACGTTGCATTTAGATTGATTCGTGCATATTTAAGTCATCTTTGGGCATTAAAGCTGTATTTGAGCTTGACAAGATTAATGTCATTCCAGGCAAACAGGTTTCCATGGAGATAAGCAGGTGTCGGACCCCCCTCCAGGAAAGAGACGTATGCACCAGAAAATTGGACAGAATGCTCCACTGCATCTGGTCCTCTGGAATGTCTCCTGGATGCTTCAGGCATGTCCCACCGGGAGGACGTCCACCTGGAGGGACTGTGTCTTTCTGTGGCTGGGAACACCTCGGGAAATAGCTGTGTTTGGGGTGAAGGAACTCTGCCTCCGTGACCCGGCCCTGGAGAGCCCAAGACCAGAGAGTCCAAGACCAGAGAGTCCCAGACCAGAGAGTCCCAGACCAGAGAGCCCAAGACCAGAGAGTCCAAAACCAGAGAGCCCCAAGACCAGAGAACCCAAGACCAGAGAACCCAAGACCAGAGAACCCAAGACCAGAGAGCCCAAGACCAGAGAGTCCCAGACCAGAGAGCCCCAGATCAGAGAGCCCAAGACCAGAGAGTCCCAGACCAGAGAGCCCAAGACCAGAGAGTCCCAGACCAGAGAGCCCCAGACCAGAGTCCAAGACCAGAGAGTCCCAGACCAGAGAGTCCCAAACCAGAGAGTCCCAGACCAGAGAGTCCCAGACCAGAGAGCCCCAGAAACAGAGAGTCCCAGACCAGAGAGTCCCAAGACCAGAGAGTCCAAGACCAGAGAGTCCAAGACGAGAGAGTCTAAGACCAGAGAGTCCCAAACCAGAGAGTCCCAGACCAGAGAGTCCAAGACCAGAGAGTCCCAGACCAGAGAGTCTCAGACCAGAGAGTCCCAGACCAGAGAGTCCAAGACCAGAGAGTCCCAGACAAGAGAGTCCCAGACCAGAGAGTCCCAAGACCAGAGAGTCCCAGACCAGAGAGTCCCAGACCAGAGAGTCCCAAGACCAGAGAGTCCAAGACCAGGGAGTCCAAGACGAGAGAGTCTAAGACCAGAGAGTCCCAAACCAGAGAGTCCGAGACCAGAGAGCCCAAGACCAGAGAACCCAAGACCAAAGAGTCCCACACCAGAGAGTCCCACACCAGAGAGTCCCACACCAGAGAGTCCCACACCAGAGAGTCCCACACCAGAGAGTCCCACACCAGAGAGTCCCACACCAGAGAGTCCCAGACCAGATAGCCCAAGACCAGAGAGTCCCAGACCAGAGAGTCCCAGACCAGAGAGCCCAAGACCAGAGAGTCCAAAACCAGAGAGCCCCAAGACCAGAGAACCCAAGACCAGAGAACCCAAGACCAGAGAACCCAAGACCAGAGAACCCAAGACCAGAGAGTCCAAGACCAGAGAGTCCCAGACCAGAGAGCCCCAGATCAGAGAGCCCAAGACCAGAGAGTCCCAGACCAGAGAGCCCAAGACCAGAGAGTCCCAGACCAGAGAGCCCCAGACCAGAGTCCAAGACCAGAGAGTCCCAGACCAGAGAGTCCCAGACCAGAGAGCCCAAGACCAGAGAGTCCCAGACCAGAGAGCCCAAGACCAGAGAGTCCCAGACCAGAGAGCCCCAGACCAGAGTCCAAGACCAGAGAGTCCCAGACCAGAGAGTCCCAAACCAGAGAGTCCCAGACCAGAGAGTCCCAGACCAGAGAGCCCCAGAAACAGAGAGTCCCAGACCAGAGAGTCCCAAGACCAGAGAGTCCAAGACCAGAGAGTCCAAGACGAGAGAGTCTAAGACCAGAGAGTCCCAAACCAGAGAGTCCCAGACCAGAGAGTCCAAGACCAGAGAGTCCCAGACCAGAGAGTCCCAGACCAGAGAGTCTCAGACCAGAGAGTCCCAGACCAGAGAGTCCAAGACCAGAGAGTCCCAGACAAGAGAGTCCCAGACCAGAGAGTCCCAAGACCAGAGAGTCCCAGACCAGAGAGTCCCAGACCAGAGAGTCCCAAGACCAGAGAGTCCAAGACCAGAGAGTCCAAGACGAGAGAGTCCCAGACCAGAGAGTCCCAAACCAGAGAGTCCCAGACCAGAGAGTCCAAGACCAGAGAGTCCCAGACCAGAGAGTCCCAGACCAGAGAGTCTCAGACCAGAGAGTCCCAGACCAGAGAGTACCAGACCAGAGAGCCCAAGACCAGAGAGTCCCAGACCAGAGAGCCCCAGACCAGAGAGTCCCAGACCAGAGAGTCCGAGACCAGAGAGCCCAAGACCAGAGAGTCCCAGACCAGAGAGTCCGAGACCAGAGAGCCCAAGACCAGAGAACCCAAGACCAAAGAGTCCCACACCAGAGAGTCCCACACCAGAGAGTCCCACACCAGAGAGTCCCACACCAGAGAGTCCCAGACCAGATAGCCCAAGACCAGAGAGCCCCAGAAACAGAGAGTCCCAGACCAAAGAGTCCAAGACCAGAGAGTCCCAGACCAGAGAGTCCCAGACCAGAGAGTCCCAGACCAGAGAGTCCCAAGACCACAGAAACCACCTGTCAGCAGATCAAATAAACTCTCTCTCTCCCTAAAATCCTGCTGTCGTCACTTATTATTCCCCCTTTTATTCCGTCCTCTTTCTCCTCCTCAGGTTTTGAAGTCCCACAGAGGAATGTGATCCTCGCAGACGGCGCTAAAGCAAATATTCACACCTGTTGGTTCTGGCATTCTTCAGGACTTCACCACAAGACAAGAAAGAGATGTGAATGTTTATTTACATTTGGACGTTAAGATGTTTTACACTTGTGTTCGTTTAGACCTCATCTACTTTGGGAGGAAGGTGCATGTTTTGCTGCCTTTTTCTTAATAGAATCACAAATAAGAACAATAAGAACAACAACGATTAAATAAAACACACGTCATAGACATCACATCAAAATGGGAACTTAACTGGGACTAAACTTAAACCAGAACCGGGCTAAACCAGGACTAGAACACGGCCAAATCCAGGACCTTCATGTACTTCGTGCTTCACTTTTCATCATTAAGTTCCTGTCTAAGCTGCTATTTTGAGGACTTTACAACAGATAGAAAAGTTTGTTGTGAATCTAAAACTCATGTATACTCTAAACCCGACATTTCCCACAATGCACTTGGCAAGTCGTGCCCTACGCCGGTCACCACAGACGACAGAATCCGTTGCGAGAGTTGAGAATACAACCTCGGACACAGGGACGACATGAAGACACGGCAGTAATGGAGCGTCTTTGTATTGCGCTTCAGGCCAGGGTGGATTTTACTGCAGGCGATTGTTCTGTTCGGAGCCGGGGCCCACGGCGTGAAGGAGCAGGCAGAAGTTTCACACGTTCTGAAACAAGTTTGAAGCCCGACATGACAGTCTGTAGTTTTAATGGAAAGAAAACGATGCGGTGCAGGATGAGGACAAGATAAGACGAGGGCGGAGCCGCAGGAGCGTGGAGGCAGGTGTAGTTCCAGCGTCGGCCACCAGGCGCAGGTAAAACTGTGAGGGGGAAAAACGCAGTTAAGATTATATTTAAGATTTTTAATAAATATATTTTACCTCTTTTTTGATTGTTAATTGTGACGTTGCACAAGAAAAACTGTGTTGTCACTGGGACAAAACTTTAGTGTCACGGAAATGTTCCTTAATTTTGTTAATAATTAATGTTAAAATATATAAAAAAATTAATATATTTGTAAAAAAATATTTCTAAATAATTAATTTAGAAAATAAAAACAATAATAATAAATAATAATACATGGTGTCATAAATAAATAAAATAAAAAGAAATAGAAAGAAAGAAATATATGGCCTACTAAAACGCATTAAAATACTGGTGTTGTTTTCGGTTTATTTTATTTTGTTATTATGTATCAATGTTACTTAATTTGTTTGTTTTTTATTTAATGTTTTTTTGTTGTTGTTATTTTGTGTGTTTTAGTTTTTTGCAACTGTATTGTTATGTTAATTGTTTTGTTGTTGTTTAAAAAAAAAAATTCAAATAATAATAATTCATGTTTAATGGGTCAGTAAATTGTCGGCCTAGTGCAGTGTCCAAACTATGGCCTGGGGGGTTAAATGCGGCCCACAGACCAGTTTTTCTTGGCCCTCATGCTTCCTGATGACCCACATTACTCTGAAACTTTTCCTGCTGAATTACAACTTTAATAAATACATTTTGGTGCGACACAGACCTGATACTAATGGCCAGAAACTGTTTTACGTTTTTTTAAGTTTTCTCTTTAAAACCTCTGATAAATACAATGTTTTTGAACACCAATCTGTGGCTTTCACCGCTCATTCTACATTTTAATATGTGGCCCTCGATGAGATAAGTTTGGACGCCCCTTCCCTAGTTTTAGAACTTTACTTTACAAACTGGAAATATTTATATTCCAAACGGGTGTAAGGCCGTCGTTATTTTATTACTTGGTTTACGGATTTTTAAATGAAATATATTGAACAGGCGGACGAAATATAAATATAATTTCAATTTCAAATGATTTTTTCTTCCGGGTTTACCCAAAACGCACCAGGAGGAGGGGGAGGGGCGGGGCACAGGTGAGTGTAACAGTAGATTTAGCGTGTTTTGCATTGTCGGCAGTAATGTAAGTGCAGCGGATCCGTAAACCAAGTAATACAGTAACTGTGGCCAAACCCCACAAAATAATATCAAAATCAGAACATTATTTTTTAAAAACCATGAGCCTGAGAGAAAAGTGTAAAACACATTGGCATTGAGTAAAAGTGTACTTAAAGATGCCTGTCAACATCTCCATGGAGACGATGCAGTGCAGCTTTAACTACAACATGAGCTGCAGGAGCCTGGTGAGTAATATGGAGTAAAAGAGAGCGAGTGGCTGTGTGACATTCTGGACGGGCTGTTTGGGATTCTGTGGAAGGAATGCTCAGATAGATTACACACTCCGGACGCCTCAGAGTTTCCACAGAGGACGCACTTCCACGCACGGGCCAAGTCTGAGTCAACCAAATGAAAAGACGAGCAGAAATATAATCAATGAATGCATAACCTGCATAAATGACCCAAAAAATGAAAAGTATATTATAGTTTGAGCAAAATATTACCAGATGCTGTTCAAGCCCTAATTTACACGTTTGGTCCTGTTTTAGTCCTGTTTTAGTCCTGGTTTAGTCACAATTTTGATGTTTTTTGTGCGTTCTTGCAATAAAAAGGATTATATAATATCTCTTTAAACCAGGCTCTGATTTCACTCACATTATGAGTGCTTTTACTTTGTTAAAACCACATATATTTTTCATATTATGTAATTTTCTGTGGTTATGTCTTTACAAACTTTGAAATAATCTACAAATGAAAGTGAATGCGTTTAATGCCACACGGTGAAACATTCCAAAAGCAGTAACATGGAGACAAGCAGGTAGTGTACCCCCCAACCAGAAGTTTAAAAGATGAAGTGCAGCTTGACTTAAGCGCATAACACATACAAAAAAACCTAAACCTGCTAAAATAAGATCCTAAGTTCCAGTCATTTTCACAATCGAAACCATCTGTTTGACTATGATTATTCAAACGGGGAAAATATGTCACATTGAAGGTCATAATCTTCCAAACAACTCGTCAGTAATAGTGATGGCGCAACGTTCAAGTCCCTCACATTTGTCTGTAAATGCTGATTTCCTCTCTCCTAAATGGACTTGAGTGTAAATAAGAGCATTATGGCGGACCACCCACAGACTGTGTTGTTGTTATAGTTTTATCAGAGCCGCTCACTTGACTCGGAGCTGGAGCCGGGGCCCGTGAGAGCACAGAGCGAGGACGACCAGCACCAAGGAAAACTATTGGGTCTTATCAGGAGTCAGGATGCAAACCATGTCACAAGAAACGTTCATGATTATTGACACCACGACCAAACAACAATGAAACCCTCCTTCACTTTTATATTGTTTAATAGAACACCATTATCTCATTTGTTCCTGCAAAATTGTATTTCTACCCCTCAAATTAACCAAATTGTTCCCTCAAATTAGCTAAGAATGGTCCTGCAGACTTCAGTTGCTCCTGTCGCCAACGTCAAGGTTCTGGCCCTGGTCCAGTTTATACTGGTTCAATGTGGTTGATTTAAATGTGCAATATGTTTGATTTTAAAGAGACGCTGTTGCATAAACTAACCCAGATATTTAAGAGTTTTGAGACTTTTTATTGTTTATTTATTTAATGAAGTAGATTATTCAAATGCGTCAAATATATGTATGTGAAAGATTACCTTTGTTAACTATGATGTGAGCTTATAATTCAGGTTTTATCAGAATCTGAAAAGGTTTATGCCATTGTCAGTGAACAAAATTCACTAGTTACAAGTACTAATACAATTTTAAAAATAGACTTGGTCTGAGTATATATGTACACAACATTTACAAATGGTAAGAAATAGTGCAAGTGAATAATAATTATTAAAGTGACAGGTGTTACTGTTCTTGTGGCGGGAGGTTCTGGTCCGGATGGACCGCAGCCTCCTGCCTGAGGGGAGTGGCCTCCTGCCTGAGGGGAGTGGCCTCCTGCCTGAGGGGAGTGGCCTCCTGCCTGAGGGGAGTGGCCTCCTGCCTGAGGGGAGTGGCCTCCTGCCTGAGGGGAGTGGCTCAAATAGTCCATGTCCAAGGTGAAAAAGGGTCGGCTGTGATCCGACCTGTTTGTCCCAGAGCTCTGGAGACGTACAGGTCCTGCAGAGATGGAAGTCTGCAGCCGATCACCTTCTCAACAGAGGCACAATGCACTGTAGTCTCTGTTTGTCCCTGGCTGTGGCTCCAGCGTACCACACGGTGATGGAGGAGGTGATGGAGGAGGTGATGGAGGAGGTGATGGAGGAGGTGATGGAGGAGGAGAGGATGGATTCAATGATGGCCGTGTAGAACTGCACCATCATCTGCTCTGGCAGCTTGGCTTTTCTCAGCTGCTGCAGGAAGTACATCCTCTGCTGGACCTTCTTGATCAGGAGCTGATGGTGAGGTCTCACTTGAAGTCCTGAGTGATGGTGGTGCAGAGGAAGCGGAGGGAGTCCATGGTGGAGATGGTGGAGTCTGTGATGTGAGGGGGGGCTGGGGGGCTGTGTTTTTCCTGAAGTCCACGATCATCTCCACTGTCTTCAGGGCGTTGAGCTCCAGGTTTTTACCACCAGGACACCAGCCGCTCCACCTCCCTCCTGTAGACAGAGGGTGGTGGACCGGAGGGTGGTGTTGATCAGTTTTAGGGAGTCGTGTTTGGAGGTGCAGCAGTTTGTGTACAGCGAGAAGAGCAGAGGATAAAGTACACAGCCCTGTGGAGCTCCTGTGCTGATGGTCCGAGTGTCTGAGACATTCTTCCCAAAATACATGATTACAAGTATGTGCAATTCTTACTTTTGTAGAAATTCTCATTAACATACTAACTTATATTAAAATGAAAAAACTTCAAGTTTAAGTTCGGTCTTAAATCTGAATTAATTTAGTGCAAAACTAGTACCAAACGCACAAAAAGTGTCAGGCACTTACATGATGTGTTCCAGCTGTTAGAAAGAGTATTAGAGTCCATTAGATTTGACCTATGCAAATCAAATACAGCTTTTACATAAGTCGCTCTAAGAACCCCACGTTTGCGGCTGTAACTTTGTTTCTTCACTTACGTCTTTAGCTGGCGACAGAGCTCGTTACAAACATGCCGGACGCTGTAAACACCACGGATTGTAGCCGTGTCATTTACATCCTTTTCACTGCATTCTCACAGCACACATTTATTTTCTCAAAAAGTTTCCATTCTTTACACTCTCAAGTTCACGTTGACCCACGCTCCCCGGTTCCATTTAATTTATTCTCCTCTCTTCTAACAGTCATGTTCTGCCAAATGCGAGCGCAATTAGCAAAGCTTTTAAATAATGAAACAAGGCGCATCAATTAGAAAACCATTTGCCTGTGCACATTTATCTCCTCTCACCAACACTTTATTTTAGCTTCCCCAACTCTCTTTCCCTCTCTCACATTGAATTAATCAAATTTGGCCCATCTTGCACCCCATAGAGGACACTGTCACTGTAATTGGCTTTTGACAACATGGCTCCGCTGTGTACACATCTTTAATCGCCTCCAAAATGTTGATGTCAAGATGGCGGCGCTAAGATAAACGCTTGGGACAGACTAACGTGCCTGTGTGCGTCGCAGATAGTTAGCAGTTAGCGACAGCAGCTATTGTTTTGAGTGAGTGAGTTGGAGAGCAGCCAATTCATTAAAACCTATTGGTCCAAGAGGCAGAGGCAGATTTTAATAAGCGTACAGGAGCAGATAAGGGAGCAGTATTGAGAATGCATGATGGAAAAACACATCGTGAATGTAATTACAGGCTATTGTTGTTTTTAAAATAGCAGAAACTGTATAATGTATTAGAGCTTATTATTTAGCACACAAGCTATTTTAACTTTCACATTCAGT
>NW_027315723.1:5050473-5082973 GCF_026437365.1 Eucyclogobius newberryi
TCACACCGGGCAGGACAGGCTTCAGCGCTACTGGTTTCACTGCAAGACAAAAAAGGAAATAAAAAGAAATGACAGGGTTATATTTATCTACGGTCGCTGATGTTTCGCTGACATTGTTTTCATATCTCAAACGTCATAATTATGATCTACATGTAATATAAAGCTCACCACTCTCATTTGTTGGGTCTAGATTATTTAACTTTCTTTGTTAATTTGTGACACAATTTTAAATATTCTCAATAACGCCTTAAGTTTATCACATCTTGAAACCGGTCGGTCGTGTAAAAAGAGAAACTAGAGGTTTTTAAATCGCATTTTAAAACGTGACACAAAGTTCGCAGAGCACAGACATAAGTACATTACTGTCTCGCACTCACACACACCGCATCAATGCAATACTGACTTAACCATGTGCAATACCGTCATATTCATGTGCAATACCGTCATACTCATGTGCAATATCGTCATACTCATGTGCAATACTGACTTAACCATGTGCAACACTGACTTAACCATGTGCAATACCGTCATACTCAAGTGCAATACTGACTTAACCATGTGCAATACCGTCATACTCAAGTGCAATACTGACTTAACCATGTGCAATACCGTCATACTCATGTGCAATACCGTCATACTCATGTGCAATACTGACTTAACCATGTGCCATACTGACTTAACCATTTGCAATACTGACTTAACCATGTGCAATACCGTCATACTCATGTGCAATACTGACTTAACCATGTGCAATACGTCATACTCAAGTGCAATACCGTCATATTCATGTGCAATTACTGTCGTACTCACAAGCAATTAAGGCCATATTCATGTGCATTTAACTGATGTAAATAAGAGTGTTTACTTACCATTAGTATTAGTATTATTTAGACTTTTATTATTGTTTTATTTTATTATTATTTTATTTCATTTTTATCTTTATCTTTCCCCCCCTCCATTCCCTATTGAGATATGAGAGGAGTTTTGTTAATAAGAGTTTTTTGTTGTTTATAAGAGTTCTTCTATTAAGAGTGTTTTCCAAACTTCCTATAAGTTATCTGTCCTTTTCCTCTGCATCTACTGCGTTGCAACACCGACATTTCCCCTTGTGTGGACAATAAAGGAATATCTTATCTTATCTAATCTTATCTTGTCATTTTTCAGGAAAGATTTGCTACAAGTGGAGGACAATCGTTAATAGTGTCACAAACGTTAATAGTGTCACAAGTTTGAAGCTCTTCATGTTATATTCTTCTTTGATTCTTATTTACAGCGAGATCAAAGCAAACGTAACAAATGTGTGTCTGAAACTCCACAGAAGCGCTTTATTCACTGGAGGTAAAAAGCCTCCTAAAGTCATTGTCGCGGTGACCATAAACCAGGCATGCCCAAACTAGGGCCCGCGGGCCAAATGCGGCCCTCAGACCAATTTTTGTTGGCCCTCCAGCTTCCTGCTATGTCGGCCCAAACAACAAAATCGACTACCTCACAGACCGACCCCAGTTTGTGAGAGCCCGGAACTGTGTGTCTGACACTCGGACCTGCAGTGTGGGGGCGCCCCAGGGCACTGTCCTCGCGCCCTTTCTCTTCACCCTTTACACTGCAGACTTCAGACATGACACGGACAGCTGTGTCCTGCAGAAGTTCTCTGACGACTCTGCCATCATTGGACTCATCACGGACGACGATGACGCGGAGTACAGAGGACTGGAGCAGGACTTTGTGGACTGGTGTCAGCGGAACCACCTCCTCATCAACGCGGGGAAGACCAAGGAGATGGTGGTGGATTTCCGCAGACGCCACCCCACTGCCCCCTCACCAGTGAACATCCAGGGACGGGACATTGAGAGAGTGGACTCATACAAGTACCTGGGTGTTCATCTGAACCACAAACTGGACTGGACTCATAACACAGACGCACTGTACAGGAAGAGCCAGAGTCGGCTCTACCTCCTGAGGAGACTCAGGTCTTTTGGAGTGACAGGGCCACTCCTGAAGACCTTCTACGACTCTGTGGTGGCATCGGCCCTCCTGTATGGTGTGGCCTGCTGGAGCAGCAGCATCACAGAGAGGGAGAGGAAGAGGCTGGACAGAGTCATCAAGAAGTCCAGCTCCGTCCTGGGCTGTGCTCTGGACTCGGTGCAGGAGGTGGGGGACAGAAGGGTCCTGGCTAGATTCACATCTATGCTGGACCATGAGTGTCACCCCCTGCAGGACACTCTGTCCGCTCTGGAGAGCAGCTTCAGTGAGAGACTGATCCACCCTCGATGTGCGAAGGAAAGGTTTCGCAGGTCTTTCCTTCCTGCTGCTGTCAGACTTTATAACAAAAACTGTTAGTCCTGAACACTCGTAATACTGACCTAACCTAATACTGATGTGCAATTCCGTCATATGTGCAATTACTATGAAATTCATGTGCAACCTATGTGCTGTCGTGACACATATTCATGTGCAATTACTGTCGTGATCACATGCAATGGTATTTATGTATTTATTTATTCATTTGTCTATGGGAGTTTTTATCTATAGGAGATCTTCTACTGAAAGTGTTTTTCAGACTTCCTATAAGTGATCTGTTCTTCTGGATCTACCTCTGTATCTTCCTGCGTTGCACCAATGAAATTTCCCCATGTGGGACAATAATGGAATATCTTATCTTATCTTATCTTATAAATGAAAAAGTTGGCACAAACTCTTTTTGGTCCACTATTTCTACACTGGAGGCGTGTCCGGCTGCTCTGATTGGCTGCGACAGTTGGAACCGTATGATTTGGGCTGCGAGCGCGACCAGCAACAGAATCACACAATGAGGAGAGAAGAGCCAGCACAAATAAGACTAAACCATGGCTAAACCGAGCACACCGCCCTGGACTGGTGGAGAGACGAATCGGGAATTAAAATCAGGCTAAAAATGTGCCAGCTTTAGGTCATCCTGGTCCTTATGGTGAAGAGCAGTGTTTGAAATCAACTCAAACCACGTCCGAAACAAGTTATTTTATTATTTTCCCGTATTATAAGAAACACACAATAGTAAAATGTTTCCCCTGATAATTTTCTATATTTTTCACGCCATTATGCAGATGAACTAAAGACATTTGACCTGCTCCGTCTCCGTTAAACACCTCAGGAATAAACGAGGAAGGGAAATGTCATTTGAAAGCAGCAAAATCAACAAGTTTGATTGACAGTATTTTGAAATGACTCGTTGGCGTGTCACTCTGAGCATTTTTGACGAGCTGTAAATGAAAGTCCAGGTGTAAATGGAAAGAATATATTGAGAAGTGTGGAGCTGATGACGAGTGACATAGAAGTGTGTTTATCTTATAAAGAGACATTTTTAGTTCAAATATTGACTATTCCAAACATATTTGTGACTATGTGTTTTCAAGCTCACATCATGGTAAATGATATTATCACGTGTTTACCGATACTTTAATTTAAATAATATTGATTTGAGTGACAATTAAGCACACAAAACATGCTTATTTCACTTCACCCAGTCCCAAGTGTCCAGTGCATTGATTATGTCCAGTTTGATCATTAATATTGATTAACTTTCTCACCAAATAGAACAATGTAACAAAGTGAGATTATAACTGTCATTGCACATGGAGTTTTGTTTAGAATTGTTCTTTATATTTGAATTTAAAGCACTAAATCAGGACCGAGCCAGGGGCAAGACCAAGAGCAAGACTAGACTAAAGCTAAACCAGCACTAAATCAGGTCATCATGGTAAAAAGGTCTTGATCTCCATGGGTTTTCTTATACCTCGTTAAATAAAGGTTAATAAATGAATAATAAGAGACTAAAGCAACGTTAAACAGACCAAACTAAACTAAACCAAGACTAAACCAAGAGCAAACCAAGACTAAACCAAGACTAAACCAAGACCAAACCAAGACCAAACCAAGACCAAACCAAGACTAAACCAAGACCAAACCAAGACCAAACCAAGACCAAACTAAACTAAACCAAGGATCAACAGACAAAACCAAGACAAAACCAAGACTAAACCAAGACCAAACCAAGACCAAACCAAGACTAAACCAAGACTAAACCAAGACTAAACCAAGACTAAACCAAGACCAAACAAAACTAAACCAAGGATCAACAGACTAAACCAAGACTAAACCAGGACTAAACCAAGACTAAACCAAGACCAAACCAAGACTAAACCAAGACCAAACAAAACTAAACCAAGGATCAACAGACTAAACCAAGACTAAACCAGGACTAAACCAAGACTAAACCAAGACCAAACCAAAAAGTAGATCCAGGACTAATCTAAAATCCTAAATTTAGACTATTTAGAGTCTAAATCCAGACAAATTAAACTAAAACTTTGGTAACACTTGAGAATATCTACACTTTTGAAGTATTAACAAAGACAAAATTATTAATGAACAAATGCTCAGTAACTACTTTATTAAGGGGTTAAAAAGTTACCGATCCTGAATCATTCTGAATAAACTATTTGTTCATTAATAATTAAGTCTCTGTTCATACTTTAACAAGGCTAAATAAGGTGCAGTTATTATAAACTTGTTCTTAAACATCCAAGTTCACATTTCATTCCTTGTCTATTAATAAACGATAAAGATCTCGATTGTTTGTTCTTTAAACACAGCAAATCATATGGATTGACTTGTGTCGACATAATCTACAGATATCGCTCTGACCCATTGATTGAAACACACCGAGTTGAAGATAAGGCAGGTTTTTCATCGAACCACTTGACCCTTGGAGGCCACCGTCCCCTCCCCCCCGCCTCCTCTGACCCCTGGCGTGTTAAACAGAGCATTCAGACCGGGACCCCCCACTGACCCCTTAATGGACCTTTTGTTTGTGTTTCAAAGAGCCGGCAGCCTAAGAATGAAACACTATTAGATTCATCAGAGTTAGTGAATATTTAGAGGAGTTCCACAGTGAAGCTTTAAGGACGTGGCACTGAGGAGATCCAGGTTCTTTTGGAGGGACATAGACACAATTGTGGTGGTAATATTACTTGCTTTTTAGTCTTGATTTATTCCTGGTTTTGTCATTTCCGTGTAATCCTGTGCTAATCCTGTTTATGTCCCTCTTTAGTCTTATTTGTGTCGTGGTTTTGTTGGTTTCAGCTGTAGTTTATGACACATTTTGCACTGAAACTGAACTTGTTTT
This sequence comes from Eucyclogobius newberryi, assembly GCF_026437365.1. NCBI lineage: Eukaryota > Metazoa > Chordata > Actinopteri > Gobiiformes > Gobiidae > Eucyclogobius > Eucyclogobius newberryi. The sequence goes on from NW_027315723.1 coordinate 5,055,635, forward strand.
AGTGCTGTAGTGTTGAAAAATGTTGGTTAAAGTCTAAATTTATCTCGTGTTGCATTTGCTCTGTGTTTGTTTTCTTTAGATCCACATGTTTGTTACGTTGTTGCTGGGCAGTTATTTACCCAGCGTTAGACTCTTATTGACCGTTGTATAAGTTCAACAATCTGACCAATGGAGTAAAGATATTTACATTTATTCCCCCAAAGGTTTTGTTTTTGTATTATCTATAAAGAAGTTAGATCTTTGCATCAAATGTTGGGAAAGTTGCTTATATATTTTTGACATAAAAGATGTCTTCATAAGAATATCAGGCCAAGTTAAGAAAAATATGTTCTAATTTGGGTTAATCTGAAAATAGAATAACAGTGAGAATATAGTGAAGGTGGTTTTGAAGAATATGCAGGTATATTTTCATAATACTAATCTAAAATGATGCAAAAAGAGCAAAATAAAGGCAAAAATAGAAAAATGCAATGTTGTAAATTTACAAACGAAGGTATAAAGTGACATTTCAAGAGATTTGGGGGATAATTTCAAGTGTCATTTCACTTTTCACCAACACTTAAACCTCAGCTAAACTAAAAGACATGTTTTAGCACATTTCTGTCCATTCAACGCCTCAATAATAATGAGATATTCACTTTTGTCAACGTCGTCCACCACCACATGTACTTGAGACGAGAAAAACACATTAAGCTCCCGTGTGCTGTTTTTGTTGATCGAATCAGCTCATAGTTTGTGTCCATTTAAGTCGTATTGTCTTCTGTCCCGCGGCTAATGCTAAGCGCTAACAGTTCTGACACGTCTCATTCTCACCATCGCCTCGTGTGCGACGCTTTCATTCAAACTGTCCATCTTAGTTCACACTTCACCAGAAGAATTCACACTTTTACCAATGAGTCCAAGTGTCTTTTCTGCTGTGCGTCTGCGACCGTGTTGGACAAGACGAGGAAAGAGAAAGAAATGGTAAGAAGGGATTTGAATATTTCTGGGTGAAATGTAAGAAATATTGATATTATTACGTGTTAAGGCAGTAAAGGAGATACTTGTAACATGGTGACTGGGCAATGTGTTGGTTTGCTTAGAACATCATGACACTTTTCTGCTGAGATGTTATTACTTTGCCTGGAAAACTCCGCAGTATGGCTTTAAAAGAGGTGGCGGATCAAATTTAATTGATTTAAAAAGGAAAATGGAAAACAGGTACGAATAAAATGTGATATTTCTACACGCATGCGGGTGATTGAACTGTACTTTCACATCTGCCTGATACTTAAACTTCAACTAGTACATTTTTGACACATTTGACACATTTTTGTTGGATTTAAATCATATCTTCTGAATATTATGATCAGAATTCTCCCTGAACCCACTGTACAAATGGTGGACGTTGTTTTTTTTAAAAAATGGTCCAGAGAAAAGCGTCCAAAAGAGACATTAGAAGACATCGGTGACACATAAACAGTACTGAAGGATGAATAGTTATTTAGTGAACGTGCTTTTGAGATAGTTAATGTACAACTCGTGAGAGAGAGAGGAGCTCGGCACATTCCTGGTCCTGGACGAACAACCAGAGACTAAACTGTGCTTTGTTCTAAAGGGGACGCACGGGTTCGAGAAGATATCTAACAAATATGATGATTCAATTGTGTTCATTCATTTCACGTTTGAGAGAAGACTGAATCTGGAAAGAACTGAATCATAGATTTATATGATGAGTACTTTTGCAGCACAGTCTTTAAAAATGCATTCTCTCCCAAGAACTTGTCATCGCGGGACGGTTTCTCCATCTTGTTCAAGCTAATCCCTCCACCATTGTCAGTCCACAGATTTCCTTGATAATGATGCTCTCTTTTGTCTTCCATTCCCTCGTTTTTTTAGGCCACAGTTATTTTATAAGTTGGTTTACGGATCCGCCGCACTTAGATGATTGATTTCTACAATATAAATAAAATCAATTATTATCAATTTTAAGTAAGTACATTTTATTTCACAGACAGAAATCACAAAGTGCTTCACAAAAACACAGAATAAAACAATAAAAACACAAAAAACTTACAGTGAGCAATACATATACAACAATATATAGTAAAATCAGTCCCTAAAGCAAATGCATTTAAAAGGCTTGACTAAATAAAAAGGTTTTAAGCTGACCCTTAAAAGCAGTAACTGAGTCCAGTGACCATAGGCGGAGCGGAAGATCGGTCCAGAGTCTGGGGGCAACAGCCTGGAAGGATCGGTCTCCTCTGGTCCGAAAACGGGTGCGAGGAACCACTAATAACTACTAAAGGAACCGCCTTTATATCACAAATACACATTTTAAACCCGTTGACCACATTTTCTCCAGCGTGTTTTGCCGTGACTAAGACTGCACACTTAGAAGAGTCAAATCTACTAATGCAAAACACACTAAATCTACTGTAACACTCACCTGTGCGTCTCCCCCCCTCCTCCCGTGGTGCGTTTTGTGTAAACCCGGAAGAAAAACTCTATTGAAATTGAAATTGTATTCATATTTCGTCCGCCTGTATCCGTAAACCAAGTAATAAAAAAACTGTGGCCAAAGGTCTTTTCTGAGCGTTCACTTCAGAGCACGAGTCCCATAAAAGCCTTTTCTTTGCATTTAAAGGGCTTCTGACTCTGAAAGGCACTTTTACTCACAACTCTCACTATTATTTTTCTAATGACGTGAGATAGTTTTACATGAGTCGAGTTGCTGTTTGTGAAGACGTGAGATTCCATCAAAAATGCAGCGACAATTCACACGTGATTGACACATTTTTCCGACGGTTTAAACCATCATTTAACAAAATAAAAGTGTTATAATGTATTCTTATTCGTCAATTCATAACTATTGTGTAATGTATATTGAATTTGGCCCTTTTCATTATGGTTGCTAGGGAAAAGTTGTAGAATTAGTTGGAAAAAGTGGGATAATGTCTAGTTTTGAAGTCATTTTCCCTTTACCTTTTGGAAAAATGTGTTTTCTAACTCATCATATGCACTTTAATGTTTTTAGCAAAGTGTTTTTGCTATTAATTCTTCTTTATGGCGCTTCTTCACTTGTTTTCCTCTCTGTCCACCTTATATTTTAACTCGTCCTCAGTTCAAAGCTTTTAATTTCAATTTAATTTAAAAAAAAGAGAAAATTATAGGCTGTTCAATAATCTCATCTTTGTATTTAACGTGATACTCTAATCTTTCCAGATATTGTGGCATTCTTATTCATTGCTTTCTCATCTGCGTTGAGACATCTTACACGTATTTATCCCCCTTTTATTTTTTTTCCATGTTTCTACAGCTTCACTTTTTCTGCATGTTTATCATTTCCAGTCGTTGATATCTTCGGACTTGTTTCCTTTGCGGTGCAGTGAGTGCTTCTCCAGCGTGTTCACTCGCTTCTCGCACTTTAGAAAAACATATTTGGCAGAGAACAGAAAATATAGACGGTTTATTTGTGGAAAAACCCATGCATCACTTTAGCCAGCTCTATCTTCTTTAACTGGTGTGTGTGTCGCCATGAGGCCCGAACTCACTGTGAACCAAGTGGGAGTGGAGAGAATCAGCGCCGCAATCTGGCAACCCACCTCAAAGCCCTGGTTATGTTTTTATATTGATTTTAACATTAATCACACCGGGGCTGAACAGTGTTACTACTACTACTACTGCCACTGCCAAAACTCTGCCTTTCGTCTCATGTTTTTGACCCAGATAAGTCGAGTTTTTTGGCTGGTGAAACGTTCCTGTGAAACGTTCCTGTGAAGGGCTTGACATTTCAAACGCAGAGGTGAGAAGGCAGGGGTGAGGAGGCAGGGGGAGGAGGCAGGGGTGAGGAGGCAGGGGGAGGAGGCAGGGGTGAGGAGGCAGGGTGAGGAGGCAGGGGGAGGAGGCAGGGTGAGGAGGCAGGGGTGAGGAGGCAGGGTGAGGAGGCAGGGGTGAGGAGGCAGGGGGAGGAGGCAGGGTGAGGAGGCAGGGGGAGGAGGCAGGGGTGAGGAGGCAGGGGGAGGAGGCAGGGGTGAGGAGGCAGGGTGAGGAGGCAGGGGTGAGGAGGCAGGGGGAGGAGGCAGGGTGAGGAGGCAGGGGTGAGGAGGCAGGGGGAGGAGGCAGGGGGAGGAGGCAGGGGTGAGGAGGCAGGGTGAGGAGGCAGGGGGAGGAGGCAGGGGTGAGGAGGCAGGGTGAGGAGGCAGGGGGAGGAGGCAGGGTGAGGAGGCAGGGGTGAGGAGGCAGGGTGAGGAGGCAGGGGTGAGGAGGCAGGGGGAGGAGGCAGGGTGAGGAGGCAGGGGGAGGAGGCAGGGGTGAGGAGGCAGGGGGAGGAGGCAGGGGTGAGGAGGCAGGGTGAGGAGGCAGGGGTGAGGAGGCAGGGGGAGGAGGCAGGGTGAGGAGGCAGGGGTGAGGAGGCAGGGGGAGGAGGCAGGGGTGAGGAGGCAGGGTGAGGAGGCAGGGGGAGGAGGCAGGGGGACGAGGTAGGGGTGAGGAGGCAGGGTGAGGAGGCAGGGGTGAGGAGGCAGGGGGAGGAGGCAGGGGTGAGGAGGCAGGGTGAGGAGGCAGGGGGAGGAGGCAGGGTGAGGAGGCAGGGGTGAGGAGGCAGGGGTGAGGAGGCAGGGTGAGGAGGCAGGGGTGAGGAGGCAGGGGTGAGGAGCCAGGGTGAGGAGGTAGGGGTGAGGAGGCAGGGTGAGGAGGCAGGGGGAGGAGGCAGGGTGAGGAGGCAGGGGTAGGGAGGCAGGGTGAGGAGGCAGGGGTGAGGAGGCAGGGTGAGGAGGCAGGGTGAGGAGGCAGGGTGAGGAGGCAGGGGGAGGAGGCAGGGGTGAGGAGGCAGGGTGAGGAGGCAGGGGTGAGGAGGCAGGGTGAGGAGGCAGGGGTGAGGAGGCAGGGGGAGGAGGCAGGGGGAGGAGGCAGGGTGAGGAGGCAGGGGTGAGGAGGCAGGGGTGAGGAGGCAGGGGTGAGGAGGCAGGGGTGAGGAGGCAGGGTGAGGAGGCAGGGGTGAGGAGGCAGGGTGAGGAGGCAGGGGTGAGGAGGCAGGGGGAGGAGGCAGGGGTGAGGAGGCAGGGGTGAGGAGGCAGGGTGAGGAGGCAGAGGTGAGGAGGCAGGGGGAGGAGGCAGGGTGAGGAGGCAGGGTGAGGAGGCAGGGGTGAGGAGGCAGGGGTGAGGAGGCAGGGTGAGGAGGCAGGGGTGAGGAGGCAGGGGTGAGGAGGCAGGGTGAGGAGGCAGGGGGAGGAGGCAGGGTGAGGAGGCAGGGTGAGGAGGCAGGGGTGAGGAGGCAGGGTGAGGAGGCAGGGGGAGGAGGCAGGGTGAGGAGGCAGGGGTAGGGAGGCAGGGTGAGGAGGCAGGGTGAGGAGGCAGGGGTGAGGAGGCAGGGGTGAGGAGGCAGGGGGAGGAGGCAGGGGTGAGGAAGCAGGGGGAGGAGGCAGGGGTGAGGAGGCAGGGGTGAGGAGGCAGGGTGAGGAGGCAGGGGTGAGGAGGCAGGGTGAGGAGGCAGGGGTGAGGAGGCAGGGGTGAGGAGGCAGGGTGAGGAGGCAGGGGTGAGGAGGCAGGGTGAGGAGGCAGGGGTGAGGAGGCAGGGGGAGGAGGCAGGGGTGAGGAGGCAGGGGTGAGGAGGCAGGGTGAGGAGGCAGAGGTGAGGAGGCAGGGGGAGGAGGCAGGGTGAGGAGGCAGGGGTGAGGAGGCAGGGTGAGGAGGCAGGGGGAGTACAGGAGTACAGGAGTACAGGAGTACAGATGTACAGGAGTACAGGAGTACAGAAGTACAGAAGTACAGGAGTACATACAGAAGTACAGATGTACAGGAGTACAGGAGTACAGGAGTACAGGAGTACAGGAGTACAGAAGTACAGATGTACAGGAGTACAGATGTACAGGAGTACAGGAGTACATACAGAAGTACAGATGTACAGGAGTACAGGAGTACAGGAGTACAGGAGTACAGGAGTACAGAAGTACAGATGTACAGGAGTACAGATGTACAGGAGTACAGGAGTACAGGAGTACAGGAGTACAGGAGTACAGGAGTACAGAAGTACAGAAGTACAGGAGTACATACAGAAGTACAGATGTACAGGAGTACAGGAGTACAGGAGTACAGGAGTACAGGAGTACAGAAGTACAGATGTACAGGAGTACAGATGTACAGGAGTACAGGAGTACAGGAGTACAGGAGTACAGGAGTACAGAAGTACAGAAGTACAGATGTACAGGAGTACAGATGTACAGGAGTACAGGAGTACAGGAGTACAGGAGTACAGGAGTACAGGAGTACAGAAGTACAGATGTACAGGAGTACAGGAGTACAGGAGTACAGGAGTACAGAAGTACAGATGTACAGGAGTACAGGAGTACAGGAGTACAGGAGTACAGGAGTACAGGAGTACAGAAGTACAGATGTACAGGAGTACAGGAGTACAGGAGTACAGGAGTACAGGAGTACAGGAGTACATACAGAAGTACAGATGTACAGGAGTACAGGAGTACAGGAGTACAGAAGTACAGAAGTACAGATGTACAGGAGTACAGGAGTACAGGAGTACAGGAGTACATACAGAAGTACAGATGTACAGGAGTACAGGAGTACAGGAGTACAGAAGTACAGAAGTACAGGAGTACAGGAGTACAGGAGTACATACAGAAGTACAGATGTACAGGAGTACAGAAGTACAGGAGTACAGGAGTACAGGAGTACAGAAGTACAGATGTACAGGAGTACAGGAGTACAGGAGTACAGGAGTACAGGAGTACAGAAGTACAGGAGTACAGGAGTACAGGAGTACAGGAGTACAGAAGTACAGGAGTACAGGAGTACAGGAGTACAGAAGTACAGGAGTACAGGAGTACAGGAGTACAGGAGTACAGGAGTACAGATGTACAGGAGTACAGGAGTACAGAAGTACAGAAGTACAGGAGTACAGGAGTACAGAAGTACAGGAGTACAGGAGTACAGGAGTACAGGAGTACAGGAGTACAGATGTACAGGAGTACAGGAGTACAGATGTACAGGAGTACAGGAGTACAGGAGTACAGGAGTACAGGAGTACAGGAGTACAGGAGTACAGGAGTACAGATGTACAGGAGTACAGGAGTACAGATGTACAGGAGTACAGGAGTACAGGAGTACAGGAGTACAGATGTACAGGGGTACAGGAGTACAGAAGTACAGATGTACAGGAGTACAGGAGTACAGGAGTACAGGAGTACAGGAGTACAGATGTACAGGAGTACAGATGTACAGGAGTACAGATGTACAGGAGTACATACAGAAGTACAGATGTACAGGAGTACAGGAGTACAGAAGTACAGAAGTACAGATGTACAGGAGTACAGGAGTACAGGAGTACAGGAGTGCATACAGAAGTACAGATGTACAGGAGTACAGGAGTACAGGAGTACAGAAGTACAGAAGTACAGATGTACAGGAGTACAGGAGTACAGGAGTACAGGAGTACAGGAGTACAGAAGTACAGAAGTACAGGAGTACAGGAGTACAGGAGTACATACAGAAGTACAGATGTACAGGAGTACAGATGTACAGGAGTACAGGAGTACAGGAGTACAGGAGTACAGAAGTACAGATGTACAGGAGTACAGGAGTACAGAAGTACAGGAGTACAGGAGTACAGGAGTACAGGAGTACAGGAGTACAGAAGTACAGAAGTACAGAAGTACAGGAGTACAGAAGTACAGGAGTACAGGAGTACAGGAGTACAGGAGTACAGGAGTACAGGAGTACAGAAGTACAGGAGTACAGGAGTACAGGAGTACAGAAGTACAGGAGTACAGGAGTACAGGAGTACAGGAGTACAGGAGTACAGGAGTACAGATGTACAGGAGTACAGGAGTACAGAAGTACAGAAGTACAGGAGTACAGGAGTACAGAAGTACAGGAGTACAGGAGTACAGGAGTACAGGAGTACAGGAGTACAGGAGTACAGATGTACAGGAGTACAGGAGTACAGATGTACAGGAGTACAGGAGTACAGGAGTACAGGAGTACAGGAGTACAGGAGTACAGGAGTACAGATGTACAGGAGTACAGGAGTACAGATGTACAGGAGTACAGGAGTACAGGAGTACAGGAGTACAGATGTACAGGGGTACAGGAGTACAGAAGTACAGATGTACAGGAGTACAGGAGTACAGGAGTACAGGAGTACAGGAGTACAGATGTACAGGAGTACAGATGTACAGAAGTACAGATGTACAGGAGTACAGGAGTACAGAAGTACAGAAGTACAGATGTACAGGAGTACAGGAGTACAGGAGTACAGGAGTACATACAGAAGTACAGATGTACAGGAGTACAGGAGTACAGGAGTACAGAAGTACAGAAGTACAGATGTACAGGAGTACAGGAGTACAGGAGTACAGGAGTACAGGAGTACAGAAGTACAGGAGTACAGGAGTACAGGAGTACATACAGAAGTACAGATGTACAGGAGTACAGATGTACAGGAGTACAGGAGTACAGGAGTACAGGAGTACAGAAGTACAGATGTACAGGAGTACAGGAGTACAGAAGTACAGGAGTACAGGAGTACAGGAGTACAGGAGTACAGGAGTACAGAAGTACAGAAGTACAGGAGTACAGAAGTACAGGAGTACAGGAGTACAGGAGTACAGGAGTACAGATGTACAGGAGTACAGGAGTACAGGAGTACAGGAGTACAGATGTACAGGAGTACAGGAGTACAGATGTACAGGAGTACAGGAGTACAGGAGTACAGGAGTACAGATGTACAGGAGTACAGATGTACAGGAGTACAGATGTACAGGAGTACAGGAGTACAGGAGTACAGGAGTACAGGAGTACAGGAATACAGATGTACAGGAGTACAGGAGTACAGATGTACAGGAGTACAGGAGTACAGAAGTACAGGAGTACAGGAGTACAGGAGTACAGGAGTACAGATGTACAGGAGTACAGGAGTACAGATGTACAGGAGTACAGGAGTACAGGAGTACAGGAGTACAGATGTACAGGAGTACAGGAGTACAGGAGTACAGATGTACAAGAGTACAGGAGTACAGAAGTACAGAAGTACAGGAGTACAGGAGTACAGGAGTACAGGAGTACAGGAGTACAGATGTACAGGAGTACAGGAGTACAGGAGTACAGATGTACAGGAGTACAGGAGTACAGGAGTACAGGAGTACAGGAGTACAGATGTACAGGAGTACAGGAGTACAGAAGTACAGAAGTACAGGAGTACAGGAGTACAGGAGTACAGATGTACAGAAGTACAGGAGTACAGGAGTACAGGAGTACAGATGTACAGGAGTACAGGAGTACAGATGTACAGGAGTACAGGAGTACAGGAGTACAGATGTACAGGAGTACAGGAGTACAGGAGTACAGGAGTACAGGAGTACAGGAGTACAGGAGTACAGGAGTACAGATGTACAGGAGTACAGGAGTACAGGAGTACAGGAGTACAGGAGTACAGGAGTACAGGAGTACAGATGTACAGGAGTACAGGAGTACAGATGTACAGGAGTACAGGAGTACAGATGTACAGGAGTACAGGAGTACAGGAGTACAGGAGTACAGGAGTACAGATGTACAGGAGTACAGGAGTACAGGAGTACAGGAGTACAGGAGTACAGGAGTACAGGAGTACAGATGTACAGGAGTACAGGAGTACAGGAGTACAGGAGTACAGGAGTACAGGAGTACAGGAGTACAGGAGTACAGGAGTACAGATGTACAGGAGTACAGGAGTACAGGAGTACAGGAGTACAGGAGTACAGGAGTACAGGAGTACAGGAGTACAGATGTACAGGTTTAGCGCGGCTTTGCTGTGGTGACATCAAGAGGAATCATTGGGTTTATTCCCACGACCACCAGCGTCTTGGCTCCGGGGGGAGGAGTCCTGTCACGGTCTCCTGTATCGCTCATGGTTCCCTGCCGGGGTCTAAGCGCCACACCTAATATATTTATGGGTGTGTCCTTGTTAGTTATATTCATTCATCATCTCACGACAGGTGTTCTCCAGTAGAAACATGTGGGACAGGTGCTTAAAGCAAACTATCGATATCGGAACCGGATGTGAATCCCTAATGACCATTGCTGCTGCCACAAATGAAGCCTAAGTTCTCCTGGAAGACCCAACTTGATCTGCCTCGACCACCATGGCAGGCCACGCCTCCCCAGCTCCATCATCGCACTCAAGCCTGTCGTCCGTCTGTGAGAGCCAGATCCTCCTTCACCCGGAGCTCCTCCAGGTTTATACTTTCCCCAAGGAGGTTTTGTAGTTTTCCTGAACGAGAAGGAGGATGTAAGGACAGAGGACGTCTGCGCCATCGCCCCGGCACCTGCTCCCCATCCTCAATCAACGCTCTCAAGTCACTCGATCCCGCGGCACGGCGCACCTCCTCTGCACCTCCTCTGCACCTCCTCTGCTCCTCCTCTGCTCTTCCTCTGCTCTTCCTCTGCACCTCCTCTGCTCCTCCTCTGGACCTCCTCTGCTCCTCCTCTGCTCCTCCGCTGCACCTCCTCTGCTCCCCCTCTGCACCTCCTCTGGACCTCCTCTGCTCCTCCTGTGCACCTCCTCTGCTCCTCCTCTGCACCTCCTCTGCACCTCCTCTGCTCCTCCTCTGCACCTCCTCTGCTCCTCCTCTGCACCTCCTCTGCTCCTCCGCTGCATCTCCTCTGCACCTCCTCTGCTCCTCCTCTGCTCCTCCTCTGCACTTCCTCTGCTCCTCCTCTGCTCCTCCTCTGCACCTCCTCTGCTCCTCCTCTGCACCTCCGCTGCATCTCCTCTGCACCTCCTCTGCTCCTCCTCTGCTCCTCCTCTGCACCTCCTCTGCTCCTCCTCTGCACCTCCTCTGCTCCTCCTCTGCACCTCCTCTGCTCCTCCTCTGCACCTCCTCTGCACCTCCTCTGCTCCCAATCAGCGCACAGGCGGTCGCATTTAAGCCCTCAGGCAGTTGGCTCGGCCGCTTCAGACCGTACTGCGACCCACCACCTCCCCTCCTCCTCCTCTGCATCCCTCTCATCCTCTCTACCCTCTCACCATATCTACCACCACCAGTCTCCAGGCCCTGGGCGGAGACATCTAATACAATCAGATCATGAAGTGCCCATGATTGCAATGTCTTCCGCCGGGGTCTGAGCGCCAAATAACCCACGTAATAAAGCTAATAAACTATCTTTCCCTTTTTCTGTGTCTGAGTCTCTCCAGGGTGAACTACAACAAATAAACTATAGTACAAGTCATAGAATAAGACTACTACTATTACTACTATTATTACTACTACTATTACTACTACTATTACTACTACTACTACTACTACTACTACTACTACTACTACTACTACTATTACTGCTACTACTACTACTATTACTGCTACTATTACTACTACTATTACGACTACTATTACTACTACTATTACTACTACTATTACTACTACTATTACTACTACTACTACTACTACTACTACTACTATTACTGCTACTATTACTACTACTATTACGACTACTATTACTACTACTACTACTACTACTACTACTATTACTACTACTATTACTACTACTATTACTACTACTACTACTACTACTACTACTACTATTACTGCTACTATTACTACTACTATTACGACTACTATTACTACTACTACTACTACTACTACTACTATTACTGCTACTATTACTACTACTATTACGACTACTATTACTACTACTATTACTACTACTACTACTATTACTACTACTACTACTTTCAACATTTGATTGACTGATAGTAAGATACTGTAGATACAGACTAAATCAAATATACAGAGGCTTTATTAAAACGAAATGTAAAAAAATAACAATACATTTCTGATTTAATGACACTTTCATAAATTTTCATAAATAGTCTTTATATAAAAGTATCAGTGACAATATTTCAACCTTCATTCTGTTGATAATATATTCAAATATCTCAATGTACATGATAAATAATGGTTTAACCAGTTGAATAATGGTAATAATAATCACTGACTAGTCGCCTGCTGAAATAACTGCTTAATTCAAACCTTTGTTTTCTTTTCAGACTTGTACAAATCAGGTAAAAATAACTGGCTTAATGGTTTCCCTCATTATTAAACTATGAATCAATGATGCATTTCTGAATATCATTATTTTCCATCTCCAAACGATTTGATCTAATTACTGGATGCACGCTTTTGCCTGACAGCTTTCTGCAATGTCTCTGAATGTTAATGATATGATGTGTTTGCTAATGAGTATTGTAAATGAAGGACTATTAGCAAACAATCATTGAATCTACAAATAGATTAAGATCGTGGTCATCTCCTTCATTACAAATGCATTGATTTTCTTAGTCAGAAAAACAAGAAGCAGTGTTTTCAAGATGAGTATATCATATTTTCAAATCTAATATAAATGTTATTGTGGTAATGGAGGTGGAGCTTTGAGGTGCTGAGTCCTGTTCACCCTCAATATTTGGCATTTGGAACACGGACATGGAACAATCTTAATTTAGAGATACATTTTAATTGTCTTGTGTAGTTTAGTTGTATCAAAGTAACGTAATCACATTTTATTCATATAAAAATAAGGCCTTTTATGTATAAAAATGTCCAAAATACAAACGCACATATGTGGGACATCTAAATCTGAAAGATGGAGAACGCCAGGTATAAATTCCTTAAATAAATCAGGTTTATGAGCAGATATCAACACATCCTTATGTAGCATTTACAGAAGGATGCACACTCCAAGAGTTTGGAGTGTGCAGGTGCTACTTTAACGACTGATATTTGTGTCTCTGTGGGAGGAAAAAGCATCTTGAGAAAACAACCTTTGAAGTTACGATATCCCAAATAAATGTGGTGATGCAAGTGGATAAAATGAAGTCATAAAACATCTGCAAAATGAACAATGCTGCTGTTTCCAGGGGAACGTTTCTGTATGATTCAAACTGTTTGTTGTGGTTGTATCAGAATCAGAAGCAGCTTTCCTAATTCATCCATTTATTCAATACCTTTAGTGCTCACTCCAGCTCTCGCTGCCATTTCCCCGGTTCATTTAGCTTTAGTAGAAGTCAATCAGATCAAATGAGACGCTAAACCACGGGGGTCTACCCTGGGGTCACTCATCAGGAACAATAATGGCTTTGATTTCACCATAAATTATCTATTAATTACCCATTCAGCACATGTACCCGAGGCGCCTTCTTCCACAGACGACCCCGAAATGAAGGAGGTTTTAATGGCTGTTCGTCAAGGCCAAACCACTCGTGTTTACGCCAATGCTATTTTTGTGCTACGTCGTTAGCTCGGTTTCAACAGGTGTCAATGAGTCTCACCTGAGCTTGAGTCTGTGAAAGTAACTGTTGAAATATCAAAAATAGAGTTGAATATAATGGTGTGAAAATACAGAGTGAGAAATGTGTTGTGTAGATATAGAAATGTAGAAAGACTTCTGTTATTCAAATGACTTCGTTACTTACAATGGGAAATGTGTATTTAAGTGGGTGAACTTAGTGGTTTTAGATGTAAAGAGTTGGTATGTAAAAAAGAAAATACACATAGTTCAGTTTTACCAATGTGTGTGTGAAATAAGGTTAAGACGAGTAAGGCCGCAGTTATTTTATTACTGGTTTACGGATTTTTAAATGAAATATATTGAACAGGTTTGCCCAAAACGCACCGGAGAAAATGTGGTCAACGGGTTTAAAATGTGTCTTTGTGATATAAAGGCGTTGGCGCGGCGCGTAGCAGACAAGGAAACGGGCGCGCGTCTTCACGTGCTGTCCCGGGGCCCCGCGCACAGGGCCCGAACAGACTCACGCAGGATTTTGATGAAAAAAAGCTTCACACGCTCTTATCTTTTGACTTAATACCGCTTTTTATATTTGATTTAAAGCTATTTTGCATCGTCGGCGGTACTTTATAAAAAAAATCGATTATAATTGATTTTATTTATATTGTAGAAATCAATAATCTAAGTGTAGCGGATCCGTTACCCAAGTAATAAAATAACTGTGGCCAAAAAGAACAAAACATATATTTTAAAAATATTCAATAAATATTACAGATATTTTCTAACTAACTTGGTTTATTCTTCCTCATGCCAGGTGAATGCCAGGTGAATGACAGGTGAATGCCAGGTAAAGGTGGCTGCAGGTGTGTGAGTGCAGCTGGTGCCTGGGTCTCCTCTGCTCTTCCACGTTGGCCAGTCTTTTCAGGAGGCGCTTGTTGTGCCCTGACTCTGACCTGTCTGTGTTTCTCAGTTCTGAGTCTTAAGCTCCAGGTCCAATGACTTGATGATTTGGACTTGATTTTCGAGCTTGTCCATCACTCGCTCCAGCTGCTCGTGGAGGTCCTCGACCAGAGCGCGCTCCTCTTGGGGGCAAGTGGCTGAACCTGGGCGCTTTCCTCTGAGAGAGGCTCCACCAGACAGCTTTGGAGGGTGGGAGGGGCCCGGAGGGTGGGAGGGGACCTGGAGGGTGGGAGGGGCCCGGAGGGTGGGAGGGGCCCGGAGCGTGGGTCAAGTCCCCCCAAGTCTGTCAAAAAGGAAAATTTTCCAATTCATTCAAAATTTTTGGGAATTTTTTCGATTTTTTGGAATTCTGCTATGACGTTGGGCCCAGTTCTTGATCAATCAATTTGTGTCATCCACTTCTTTGTGATAAACTTTTTCCTGTAGAAGTGTGTTCCAAAGGTTTCCATTTACTGTGTCCATGGCAGGAGTTTTTGGGCCCAAGTCCATAGTTCTGCAATCGTCTGTCGTGCTTCACTGATCTCAGACCAATATGTTTGAGTTTATAGTAGCAGAACACATGATACTGCTGAGTCAAACCACAGTTTCTCCAGCAGTTAGAACCTCTCTGTGATTAGTGAGCTCTTGATACATTTTTCAAACAGAATTATCAATCAAAACAAAACAAAAAAGTTACCTTCTCTTTCCCATTTACTCCTAATGTATGTAGTACATTGGTTGTCCAGATATAATAATACATTTATACAGGGTAGAGAAACCTTTCATATATTATTATTTTTTACATTTTGTTAATCAAATTTAGCCAATTGTTTTCCAGGAAATCAAGCAAGAATTTCACTGCATAGTTTAAATCTATAGTTTTCGCTGTGTACATCAAACTTTTTGAATCGTATTTTGGACCGTTCATCAAAACCACATGAAATGATCAAAGTTTGTCCCCTTGATTACCATTTAAAACATACATCTGTTGTTTTAATTTTTTTTTAAACAACTTTAGCGTTTATCTTTTTTTGGAATAACTTTCCATAATTTCCAAGAAATACATCACCGGAAACAGTAAGCTGCATAATCTAACCACCATGTGCTCAGAGCAAAGGCAGCCTCTAATTAAAATGACTGGCTTGTTTATTACTTGGCGTTCGTTAGCTCCCAGTTTGCTAATTAGCACCCTAGCAATTTAAATGCAGGCTGCACCGAGCACATTTTGGCACCTCAGCGCTGATGCAGGAGCAGAGAAGTCAGGCCGAGCTGCTTTGAATACAGTGCTCCAGAGAGACTGAGGCAGAGGCCATGGAAACCTCTCATCTATAATGATACAGGAGTACAACATGTAGCAGTAGCTTAGTAATAATAGGAATGATTGTCGACCGGATCAGACATAGTTTAGTATCGCAAACTGGTTTTTTTCTGCAATAACTATTCACAAGAAATGAAATCAGTGGACAAGGAGGAGCATCTAGAGCTCAACATAATCCATATATATATATATCGATAACAAACTCTGAGATGTGATGCAGACTCAAATGTATTCATCCAAGCCTTATTGAAGATAAGATGCTCAGGCAAACATGAATGATTTGAATGATGAACTTTATTGTCTGTGGCCTTAGGTTTTGTGCATGTCTCAAAATGTGGCCTTCAGTGAAAAACATTCTCATCTAGTTTCAGCTCTTGAATTACATTTTACACCAAAATAACCAAATGTGGGACTAAAGCCATCTAAACGCGGTCTACACCAGGATAACGTGTGAATGCAGTCTTGCTTTGAAAAGGTGTGAACCATTCTTAGATAAAGGTATTTGTTGTGTTTAGCCTGTCGTCCATGACTCTCTGTCTCCACCTCCTCCTCCACCTCCTCCTCCTCCTCCTCCACCTCCAGGGACCGGGCTGTTTGATAACACTCTCCCCTATCTCTCCTTTAACCCCCGTCTCTTATCACTGTCCACAAAACAGAGCCCACCACGGCACCCACATCCCGACAGTGCATACCAAACAAAGACAGGCAAGAGGTGCATGCTGTTCAACTAAATGCCTTTTGAACTATTTTACTTTTGCAATGGTTTGGAATATTCTAGTGGCATGAAACTAACACTTTAAACGAGAGTATAGGCCCTCAGGTTGGGTTCTCAAGCTTTTCTAATTATTAAACATTTTTTGGATGGTCAAGTCACAATTTGTAAAAAAAAAGAAAGAAAAACATGTCCTAAAACAGAATTCCTCTGTCTATGTGAAACCAACAACACCCTGTATCAGGAGCTCCGCCCGGTGGGCAGGGCCTACTCAGAGTAAGATAAATATTTGAGTTCCCGGTCTTGATTTACAGATTGAGAATGACCCTCTCGGATGAGTGTCGAAATGTTTTGTTTTCTCCTAAAAATAGAGTTCAGATGACAACAATTACAATTTTATGGTTAGAAAACAATATTTTTGGAAGTTCCGTTATAGACATCAGGGTTTCAACATTTGATGCTCCGAGAACGAGCAGAGAACACAAGCTTGTAAAGAGGATTAACAAAATAAGACAGAATGAAGCTAAATACAACAGCAGGTATGCTTTTATGAGGGACAAATGTTATAACAAGTTGGAAAGGTCAAAAATGTCCCTTTAAAGTCTATAAACCTTCACCAAACTCATTTGAATTATCCAGGGCTCAATTTGCCTTCACTTAACTCACTCACTCAACTACAAGCATCAATTATAACTATTGTTGGACAGCTTTACTACTGCTATTGCAAAAGTATTATTTAGCTGAGAGTTAAGTATTTCTGCTTATTTTCTAACCTGGCTCTCCACTGGTACCTTGCGAGCCTTCCCTTGATAGTCCCCGTTTGACAGCTGAGGTATTTGTGTGACTGACGCGTATTGACACAGGAATATGATGATTTGTTACTTTGCAGCGCTTACATTGATTAACCATAAGCAAACAGGGGGCCCCGTCCGTGGGCTTCAGCGAGCGGGACCGTCAGCACATCTTCCATTTCTCATCCATCATAAAAATGAAAAAAAATTAGTCATTTTCAATACTAGCCGGGCTGTATAGAGGCATCTCGAGCTGGACATTTGATTTCCGCTCCCCGAGGATAAATAATGACAAGACGCTGTCACCTGTCTGTTCGTTCAAACCTCCTACGAGAAAAGTGATGTTCACCCGAGAGCGACGGGATAAATATGTGTCCACTGGAAGTCCCCGTTGTTTTGGATCCAACATAGTGACACAAATGTGAAGGTAAACTATTGAAACACATTTACACAAGTTCATGATGTCACAATTGTCTTCTCCATTTCCAATTTCTTATATTTGTTCACATTTTTCCATAAGATAAGATAAGATATTCCTTTATTGTCTACACATGGGGAAATTTCATTGTTGCAACGCAGTAGATACAGAGGAAAAGGACAGATAAATTATAGGAAGCTTTAAAAAACACTCTTAATAGAAGAACTCTTATAAACAAAACTCTTATAAACAAAAACTCCTATAGACAAAACCTCTCATTTCTTAATAAGGAATGGAGGGGAAAATAAAGATAAAATAAAAACAGCTAGCATAAGACAAGATAATACTAATTAATAATAATGGTAAATAAGATTAGATAATGGAAATAATATTAGATAAATAAGATAATAAGATCGAGACCTGACTATGCGATGTCAATGGCGCCTCATTCATGCGATATTCGACTTGATTTAAAAAAAAATTGCATTATCCCAGCATTAATAACAACATTCATACTATTATTT
The DNA here is from genome assembly GCF_026437365.1 of Eucyclogobius newberryi. Classification (NCBI taxonomy): domain Eukaryota; kingdom Metazoa; phylum Chordata; class Actinopteri; order Gobiiformes; family Gobiidae; genus Eucyclogobius; species Eucyclogobius newberryi. The sequence goes on from NW_027315723.1 coordinate 5,073,588, forward strand.
CTGCAGAAAAGATGAGCTGAAAGGAGAGTCTTATTGTCTCCAGGTTAGAGTTGGGGTCAGGGACGTCTCCGGACCCTTTTGACCGTTCACGTGCCCCAGTAAGAATCAGCTGTGCCTCAGTATAAAAAGCCTGTGCTCTGAGCAGGAGCTGAGCGGCATGAGAAGCGCCTCGTGTGCAGCAGCTCACAGTAGATTATATTCTCCTGCACATGCGGACTATAGACTCTTGCTCTTTGGTGCTCGAGGTTACAGACCAGGTCAGATCAAAGCTCAGTTTACATTGGTCTGAGTGAGTCTGCTTCAGATACTTCAGCCACCTCAGCATTTTGAACAGCTTTTTCACACAAAACACGCCCACAAAACATGTGTTTGGCTCTTTCAGGGTTCACATTGACAAATATAATTTAATTTGCATATTTGAGTTTTTTTAATTCACAATATAAACAAATAAAAACATGAATAAACATTATACAACTGATTTAAAAGAGAAGCGTCCAATCAAGCTAAACAAGCTCAGATTTGAACATTGCCAGAGTAGAACCTGTCTCACATCTTCAGGAAAACTGTTCCAGATTTTACCTCCATAAGATTTCTCATGATTTGTCCCGGATCCTGATCCTGAGATGGTTTAAATGGCACTAACATGTCCGAGAGGTATTTTGGTGCTAGGCCATGGAGAGACTTAAAAAATAAACCAAAAAAGTGCCTTCTTTACATCTTTGTTAGAATGAGTACCGAACAATGCAGCTTTATGTTTGGTTTATAAAATGTTTAATACTTGATGTATTAACTTATATAAACAATAATAACGGTGTTGCATCTCTACCTGTGAAAGTTGAAAACTGCAGCCCTCTGATGCTCTTACTGCGGGGCCATTATACCTCAAGGGGACCCCAATTTGGCCCATATTGTAAACCTTTTCACCAGAGCAGGTGAAGGTCAAACGTGGCACAAAGACACCGAACCAAATGTCGCTTAGCGTGCCGTGACGCTAACACCGACGCAGATGTTAGCTTGTGGTCACCGCTGGCTAAGTCAATTACCTTCCACTAATGGGACCCAGGGCCTAGCTGTCTGCCACGCAAACAGTATTGATAAGATTAGCATGCTAATGTGTCTGCACAATGGGAAACTGCATTAGAGCTAGCAAAGATATAGCTTCTTTAAAATGTCGGCCATTTTGGTTAAGTGCATTCATTTTCACAAATGTTCTACCTCTGACGATTTTATTTTACAATTATACAAATTAGGCCCAAGAAGAAGGTCACAAACTCTATAAAAATGGCTGGAGAGACAATTTAGCATTTCCTTTCAATCTGAGGCTATAATGTCCTTACTATATATTTATTCCACCAGAAATGCAATGCTTTTAAAAATTATGGTATAGCTCAAGTTATGGCATTAACCATCTGAATTTTATTTATTTAATCAGAAATGTTCAAATTCCTCAAAAACGGTCATTCTTAATTTACAGTAACTTTCTTGTCTCCAGGGAAATTCATAATTCATCCTATAGTGTGGAACCTTCTGGGTGAAGCAATAACATATGGACACAAACACGTGGAGTAAACCAGAAAAGTTACACAATGCATCTTTAAGTCTATTCTTTGTCAAACAAACTAGTGATGTGCGAGTTGTCGTATCATTCTGTTGCAGTGTTGGGTGGGTCGGGTTCTAAAATGCTGATTATCACACGTCTGCTCCGCACACGCACCTTTGTGTTTATTCACGTCTATATTCAGTTCCTCATTAGGACAGATTTGAGTGGGATTGTAGAGAACAGGCAGTCACTGTCCTCTCTGTTCATGGTCTGCTCCGGGGCAGAGTCCACATGTTAAACCACTTAAAAGCTTTCAAGTGCGTTTTCAGACTGAATCAAAATCATAGTCCACATTAGGCTTCACATCATTGGGGCTGGACGTGGGGCAATGAGAACAAACTGCTTTTTACTACTACTGAAGGGGTGAAAGTACCAGTATTCTACCTTACAATTCTATCATCTCTTTAATCAAAACAATGACATCCTATATTATAGATGTATAGATATATATATATATATATATATATATATATACATATATAGATACATAGATATATAGATATATAGATGTATAGATACATAGATATATAGATGTATAGATACATAGATATATAGATGTATAGATACATAGATATATAGATGTATAGATGTATAGATACATAGATATATAGATATATAGATGTATAGATACATAGATATATAGATATATAGATGTATAGATACATAGATATATAGATATATAGATATATAGATGTATAGATACATAGATATATAGATATATAGATGTATAGATATATAGATATATAGAGCCTTCCTCGTGTTTAGAACAGATGCACACACAGAATAGAAATGTTCTATCCCATTCATTTTTAATGAGGCTGCAAAATATGACGTTTTGAAATGTGTAGATGCCATTGTCAAACCTTTGGGAGCCGCTTTGGTGCATTGTTGTCCAGCATAACATTAGATTTATTACAAGGTGCATGTATGTTAAGTTTGCTTCTAATGCTGATGATAATAATCTACTGTTTGAATGATCATCAGTCTCCAAAACAGGCCTGGTTTTTCATCGTTTGTGATGTTTGGAGGCTAAAACTAATGTGAAAATGCCTTTGATCTAATGTATGGAACTGTACCAGTCTTTCGAAAGCAGACGTTCTCCTGAGGGTCACATTGTGATATTGGTTTGTCGTAGAGGGCCAGATCTGTTGTTTTACTGCTGCGATGTCATTTCTTTTGGGGGGGATGAGGTGTACTTCAATTTCAATTTATTTTTGTAATGCCCGGAATCACAACAGCAACCTCGAAGGGTGACAGTGTTCATAGGGACATGGCAATGTCCTAAGACAAATGTCCCAAGCTCCTCTGTCCTTAGAGCCTCCTTCTCAGCCAGGAAAAACTACATTACCTCCTTGGGAAAAAGTAGAGACCTGGAGAAGTTCCACAGTGAAGGAGAGATCCAACTCCCTCAGATGGACAGACGGACTCGAGATAGAGAGTGGAACTGGACCCACTCAGGAGGAGAACCAGTTCTTCGAGGCAGATGAAGAACTGTTCATTTAGAGTAGAGACTGTTTCTCCAGGCAGTTGAGGAGCATCTGGATCCACAGGTCATCGATGTGCCTGTTCCACTCGCCTCAGGGAAGTGGGAGAAGAAGAAAAAGATGTGAACAGCAATGAACCGATGTGATTACTGATTTTGCAGCGATGTCAGTGGGACGGAGTGGAGCGTTAGTCGTGCTGGGTGTGGCCTGCAGGCCGAAGTTTGTCCACCTCTGCTGTATTGACTCAATAGCTCAGTATGAATAGTTGCCATTACATTTGCAAATAGGGCCATTCAACTGTATCTATCCTGGGTCCACTAAACCTCTATTGTCTCCTTTGTTAGAGCGCTTCCTCTGTCTGTGCAGATAAGGGTCCATAATGACCCTGTTACAGCTCCTCTTCCTTTAGTGGCTTTACTTGTCTTGCCTTTTGCACTGCAAAAAACAACAATCTTTGTTAAAAATACGTAAAGCTGGGGTTACCGACCTTTTTCTTGTAAATGAGTCAATTTCACTTCAGTATATTATAAAAGTTGCCCTTTGTGACTAAATCAGACCTGTGTGCTAAAGTGTTAAAGTATTTTATCTGGCATAAATCTGGAGGTTAGAGTTGAAACAGCGATTGACTGAGCTTTAAGGTCCACCCTGATTTCAATTTGACCTCTGAAAAATGTTCACAAATATTGGCCTGAGCCTTACAGACAATGACATCACCATCTCACTGGATTTCAGAACTATGTATTTGGGCCTCAGAACTCCTGCCATGGACACAATCGGCGACTTCTCTGGAACGTTCTACTGGCAGCAGCGAAAAAGGCAATTAAAAAAAAAATTATGACACAAAACACACTGACAATCAAGGACTGGACTGACATTATAAATCACATTCGGACTCAATTTGAAAATGGACAAATTTGACAGACTGTGGACAACGTGGGACACTTTTCAGTTGTGTGTTAGTTTTAATTGATTTGTGGGATGTCTTTTAATTTATGTCTGTTTTTATTCCTCTGGTCGTGTTTTGTTTGACTTTTCATGTTTGCATATCTATTTTTGGTCTTTGTTCTTTAAAAATGAAAAGAAAATCTTAGTTACAAAAAGAAAAATAAACTACCGTATTTTCCAGAATATAAGTCGCGCCTTTTTTCAAAGTTTTGGCCGGGATGCAATTTATACTTACATACTTATACTCACTCCGGAGCGACTTTTATATGTTTTTTTCTTCTCTATTATGTATTTTTCTGCTGGTGCGACTTATAGTCCGGAAAATAGGGTAGTCCGAAATACACCAAAACTACCAAAAAAGAGACTAAAACCTCCCAAACTACTGCAATCATAGTATAAGTATTTTAAATTGAAGTAATTCAGTAAGTGCAGTTCTGTTTTTGCAGTGCTCTCCTGTTTGCAACATGTGTAATTGGTCCCTATATCCACATATCTATTTCTACTCCTCCGCTTTTCTCTTTTTGAATGGACCAAAATGAGGAAGGGGGGTCCAAGGGGGGGTCGCGAGGGTCGCTTTGAAGTGCCACAGCGAGCCTGCACAAAGCAGATGAAAGCAAATGGATCAGAGTAGGGAAAAACCGAGAGGAAAACTGCATTAGGGTCCCTAGCCTAGCCTCCCCCGGTCCAGGGCGAGCTTTGTGGATGGATAATGATGCTGTATCGTAAACAGAGGAGGCAGGGGAATACAGGGGCGCAATTAAAGAAGGGAAACAACATGGAGGAGAGGAGCTGAGGAAGACTGACCATATGCAGAGGAGAGGAGTACTTATTGTGTTTCTGTTTACGGCATTTTGTCATAGTTTGTGTTGTCGTTGTCATTTTACTGAAGAAAAGAAGAAAAAAAATACGAGATTTATGATACAAATAACATCTCGGGAAATGTATGTGAAGACGCAAGCTAATTATGAGTGGGATTTAAGTCAGAATAAGTCAAAGATTAGATGCTCGTGTCAATACTCAACATAAGAAATATTAAGTCAGCTATTTTAGACAAAGTGTTCATCTTTGAGATCTACTTTCAGCAAAATATGTCATTATTGTTGCCTGTTTCAGTAACACATTATCATCTAGAGTTGCATTATCTTATTGTCTGAAACATTAACATTTAAAGGACTCATATTATGCAAAATTTTTTCCATTTTTCCTCCCTTTTCATCTTGTTATAACATTGTTCCCTCATCAGAAACACACTCGGAGTGGTATTTAGCTTCATTCAGACTTTTTTCATTAATCCTGTTTATGAGCTTGTCTTCTCTGAGCCTCAGAAAACACAAACATTTCCCTGTTTTGTGATGTCAGGGGTAAAAATCCAGAGGTCTCCTGAGCTGTTTGTAAGCCCATAGGCAAGGCACGTTTATTTGTAGAGCACAATTCGTACACAAGGCAATTCAAAGTGCTTCACACAACAGGGGAAAATAAAGCATTAGAATCATCATCATCATCAGCATTTTTGTCATTAAATCACGTTCATTACAATTGTGTGCTTACATTAGCATGTCGGGGCAAGCTAGATTTTGTTTATTTGCTCTGCTGCCAGTAGATTCCCACCTCCTCACTGCCACTCAAACGTGGCCCTAACCGTAACACTCTTTGCCAGCCATGTAATTATTTTCTTATTACTACAAGAGAAAGTAGTCTTTTATTTTCAGGAAACACAAACATTCAAATGATTTAATATTCTAGCACTGACGTAAGAACTGTCAAAAATATCACTCAAGTAGGAGAAAACTAATGCCATCTGAAAACTGCTTTAGTTACCGAGGGCCGCATTTTGAAACTTATTGAAACGGCGCTGAGGGCCAGAAAAAACAACGTTGAATATATTTGACGTAGTTTCCATGAGCCGCCACACCTTTAATAATACATAGAACATTAATATTAGGCTGGTATAACATCAAAATGCCTTTTTTTCTGTTTGGACAAACTTAGCAGGAAGCCGGAGGGCCAACAAAAATTGGTCTGAGGGCCGCTTTTGGCCCCCGGGCCCTAGTTTGGACATGCCTGATGTAAGTGCTAATCTCCTTTGCCACTTGACGATTGTGCCAAAGTATAAAAGTATAAAAGTATAAAAGTATGTGTTGACAGCTGTGAGTTTTCTAATCTCTGGTTATTTACTTTGTTGTCCTTGCTGTTGTTGTTGTTGTTGTTGTTTGTGTTGGGACGGGACAAAGACGAGCAGGAGGTGCTGAAGTGGACGCAGTGAGAGTTTTACGACACCTCCAGAGCTTCACTTTTACAGATAATTACAGTAAGTTTAAAACCAGATGCCCGCGCACAGATGTGTGTCCTGCTGCCATGGAGACGACAAGAAAGGTAAACAAAATATCTCCTCTCTCCGCAGATCTGACCTGTAACACGTTTGGAGAGATACAAGTTAAAATGCCAAACTGTGGAACATTAGGAGCAAAGCAACGACGCACTCTGCACCAAAAAAGTTCCACATTGCACCTTTAAGCTTGAGTGTGTCACATTAAAGATCATTTTAGTCTTGTGTAAATAAATAGAAGCAATTATTCTAATCCGATCCAGCTTTATTTGTATAGCACATTTTACCAACACAAAGTCTCCAAAGAGAACAAAACATTATTATCTGGGTAATTTATTTGAACAATATTACATCAACTTGTTTAATGCTTGAAACAAACAAAAGCTAAAGCTAAAATGTCAATTCAAAAATGGAATTAGTAACGACTCAAATATCTTTATTACTTTCAGCCGCAATTATATCTTTAAAGACTTTTGGATCTTATTCATTTATAACTTTCCAGCACAAAATAAACCAGTTCCTTTGTTGTTTCCTTAAGCTTTATTGCAGTGGAGACATAGGACCGACCAATAGCAGCAATGAAATATTAAAACAATTTATTTCCATAGATGTTTTATTCAATACAACTGATGTGTTTCCTGAGCGGCCATATTGGATGCCTTCTTCTTTCTGGGTGTTAAATAACATTGAATAAATATTGCATTACCTGACCTCCGTGACCAGCCCATAATGTATAAAGTGTTTTTATTAAAGTCTATGAAAGACATTTAGCTTCGATACGCGCTGTCCGAGCCCCGGGGCCATTTTGAGATTAAACTCATATCTCACTGCCTCCACTGCTCAGAATGTACCATCTTCTAGAATCTACTATGTCTGCACCACGTTTACTACTACTATTACCACTACTACTACTACTAATACTACTACTACTACTACTACTACCATGTTTTAGTTAGGATGCACCGATACAGATATCAGTGCGGATACTGGACAGTTTAATGGATCGAGTATTGATTCTCTCTCTTTTGATACTGATACTCCAATTTGCCATTTTGAGAACACAGACACGTTTTTACCAACTACAATCCAGTAAATATTGACATGTTATATCTCATTTTAAAGCAATTTTACAATGTTTTGCTGGAGTTACTGTAATAGGTGTATATGAACTTGTATGAACAACCCCAACTGCCAGGCTACTACTTCAGAACCACTGCTATGACTGCTGTAGTTGCAGCTGCCACAACGTCAGTACTGTATTTGCTAATATGACTCTTGCTACTATTATTGCCGTACAACACCAACAACAACAACACCAACAACACCGCCGCCACTGTCACCACCACCGCCAACACCAACAACACCAACAACACCAACAACACCAACAACGCCAACACATCCAACACATCCAACACATCCAACACATCCAACACATCCAACAACGCCAACACATCCAACACATCCAACACATCCAACACATCCAACAACGCCAACACATCCAACACATCCAACAACGCCAACACATCCAACACATCCAACAACGCCAACACATCCAACACATCCAACAACGCCAACACATCCAACACATCCAACACATCCAACAACGCCAACACATCCAACACATCCAACACATCCAACACATCCAACAACGCCAACACATCCAACACATCCAACAACGCCAACACATCCAACACATCCAACACATCCAACACATCCAACAACGCCAACACATCCAACACATCCAACAACGCCAACACATCCAACACATCCAACAACGCCAACACATCCAACACATCCAACAACGCCAACACATCCAACACATCCAACACATCCAACACATCCAACAACGCCAACACATCCAACACATCCAACACATCCAACACATCCAACAACGCCAACACATCCAACACATCCAACAACGCCAACACATCCAACACATCCAACAACGCCAACACATCCAACACATCCAACACATCCAACACATCCAACAACGCCAACACATCCAACACATCCAACACATCCAACACATCCAACAACGCCAACACATCCAACACATCCAACAACGCCAACACATCCAACACATCCAACAACGCCAACACATCCAACAACGCCAACACATCCAACACTGCCAACACCGCCAACGCCAACAACACCGCCAACAACACCGCCAACACTGCCAACACGCCAACAACACCAACAATACCAACAACACTGCCAACGCAGCCAACACAGACAACAACACTGCCAACAACAACAACACAGCCAACAACGACAACAACAACATTGCCAACATCGCCAACACCAAAACACCGCCAACAACGCCAACAACAATGACAACACCGCCAACAACGACAACAACAACAACACCACCATAGACAACAACAACAACAACAACGATAACACCAACAGCAACAACAACACTGCCAACACCTCCAACACAAACACCAACAACACCGCCAACACCACCAACAACGCCAACACCAACAGCAACAACACCGCCAAACGTGCCAAAACAGACAACTACGACAACACCGTCAACAACAACAACAACACCGCCAACACAGACAACAATGACAACAACACCGCCAACATAGACAACAACGATAACACCAATAGCAACAACAACAACAACAACAACACTGCCAATACCTCCAACACAGACGACAACAACAACACCGCCAACACAGCCAACACAGACAAAAAACGACAACACCAACAACAATGCCAACACTGCCAACAGCAACAACACCGCCAACAACGGCAATAGCAACAACACTGCCAACCCCGCCGACACAGACAACAACGACAACACCGCCAACAACAACAGCACCAACAACAACACAGCCAACACAGACAACAACAACAATGTCAACACCAACAACAGAGCCAACGCCAACAACACCGTCAACGCCAACAACACCAACCCCACCACCACCACAACCACAACAAGAAATGTTTGTTCTAAAAGTTGATTCATCTAGCTATTATGATTTCTGAAGAGCTGGTTCTCCTCCTGATGAACTAGTTCTCC